>NC_090446.1:1149927679-1150230709 GCF_031143425.1 Pleurodeles waltl | reverse complement strand
CGATTTCCTCACACCAAGACCAAGATATACAGGGTTTTTTCACCTTGAAGAAACATATTTCGCTAGTTGTTCCCAGAAGTCTGGCAAGGCTACAGGATTGGATAGAATTCTTGCTGACTTATTTATCTCCAAGCCAGCTGTTTGAGTACCCCATCTTATTCGTATAGCCAATGCATTAATGGCAGGTGCAGCAATCCCTGTCACCTGGAAAGGTGCAGAGATTATCCCCATCCATAAGAAGGGCCCTCAAGTGTGATCCAGCTAATCATTGCCCCATTAGTCTTATTGACTCTACCCAAAAACGATTTGTAAGCAGTTTCTTGACTGTCTGCTAGATGACAATGAGATTTTATTTCAGTTCCAGGTTGGGTTCCGCCCAAGAAACAGCACAGTTGATCAAGTCTGTAGGTTTCAGCTCTTTAGATGGAAGGAGGTTGATATTAACAAGGGCAGTTCATACAACACCTTCGTCAACCTCAAATCAGCATTTGATATAGTCCCAAGGACTAAACTTTGGTCCTCCCTTAAAGATTTAGGTCTTCCAGAACTCCTGTATGACATAATAATTAGACTTCATAGCAATAATTATGTCCAAGCCCATTAGGGAGTTAATGAGGAACCACTGGCCATTCTGGGGTTGATATGGGAGTTAGGCAGGGCTGCGTTCTTGGCCCTACCTTCTTTTTATCAACAGTTGTGTTGATTTTCTTATGGACTGTGACAATGACTCCCCGGTGCTTGGGGGTACTATAATACCAACATTATTGTTCACAAACGACACATTGCTGATTTCTTAAACTCTCATCGGCATAAAAACCCTCCTCCTAAGGTTCCAATTATTCTGTGCTACCTCTGCCCTGACTATTAACACATCCAAAACTAAGTTCCTGGCAATAAATCCTCATAGGGGTTACAGAGGGGCACTAACCTTAGAGGTGTTCAAACTGAAGAGTCAGTGATTTCGATTATCTTGGAATCCGGCTATCCACCTCTAACATATGCCTTACCCAAGTTTCCAAGAGCACACTCAAGCTAAACCACAGGGCAGCTGCTATCTTAAGAGTTGCCGGCAGAACTGCCTTCCAGTCCATTTCCCCACTTCTAGAAGTCGGGCGAGACAAGGCAGTAGCTGCTGTCTTTAGCGCAGAAATCTGGGGGCATAGTAATATAGATGCGTTGGGTACAGCTGAAAATAAGTTCTTAAGGATGGCCCTTAAATTAACTCAAAGCACCCCCTTGATCTTTAAGCAAGATGTAGGTATCCGCTCCATTATTCCCTTGGCGCGGCTCAAACCTCTTCTTTACTGGTTCCTTGTCTGGTCCGTTCCTGAGCTGTCATATTATAGGGCAGGCCTGAGAGATATCTTAGACAGGCAAAAAAGAAGGGCTTTATTACCATGGCTGAGTTACATTAACCAGACCCTCCACTCTCTAGGACTGCAGGAGTTTTGGGTAGATGTATCAGCCATTACATCATCTTCTGTCAAAAAGTTGAAGTCCCTTTACTGGGAAAACGAGGAGTTGAAGTTGATTAATCAACCTAACCCGAGGAACTATAGCGACCACTTTTTAGAGTTCAAGCCCTGCCCAGCTTTTGAGGCCTATATGTATGAAACTGACCCTCCATTCACTAAAGCCCTTTATTTAAAGTTCAGATTGGGCACTTTTTTCTTACCCTTATTCACTTTCAAATGATGTTTGGAGGGAAGTAATCTTTGTCCAGCATGTAAAGGGTGTGAGGAAAGTGACAACCATTTGCTGTTCTTCGTCCCCTTTACTCGAAGCAGTGTAAGCGCTGGATAGTCCGCCTGCTTCTCTTTTTGGGTGTGCACCAACAAAGGGTTGCGCTGAGAGTTTGCAGGGCTGGCACTTCGCCTACTATTGTATTCTTGATTGCTATTTCCTAGAGAGTGTTTGGCCGATTAGGCACAAAGTTATCTCGCATCCATCCCCTATTAGCCGAGTCTAACCGTTTTTATTGTTACAACTTTGTAGTTTAGGGTATCAACTATGCGTTGTTTTATGAACAGTATTTTATTATAGCACTTATGCACATTCAATGTGTTATTCTAATGTTGAGGATATTTTTAAGTTACCAATTGGTTGTTTTTAATTATCACCTTAACCCAGGGTTTTAAGACTTTAAATGCGACTGTTATGTTGTCATTTTAGAGACCCCACATTTTATTTTAAATGTTTATTAATTGCTTATTAATTTTATTAACAACTGAGTTGAAATATTGTATTTTTTAACTGTCACATTTATGGTCAATGACTGAAATAAAGTTATTCTTCTACTACTACTACTACTACAACTTGACATTTCCTGCCGAGTCACTAACACGGCTTAGCAGGCCTCACTTAAGCTGTTGCAAATGAATTAAAACAGCACATTAAATCATTCAAATAAAGTGAATTTAAAATGCAAACTATAATTTTAACATTAGTAAACCTTCACTAACATTCATGTTACAATAACTTTAAACAAAGTAACTCTTTTATTACATTTTAGTCACGACGGTGCAGAAATGCATTTCTCTAATTTTGCATACAAATTTAAAACACTTTTCATCACAAATCTAATATTGTTTTAATGCAGACTATTAATTTAGACTCTAAAATCTAACATAATGGCAGATTAAATCTTCAAATGTAATTTATTTTCAATACCACATAGGTGTTGATGACTGGTCTATAAGAAATGCACACTTACATGACTTCTCAGTGCATCCCATTACAATCAAGCTACTAGTACTTTAATTAACATACTGTGTAAACTGTCACATATAGATGGCCACTGTGAACTGAGGGACAATACAAAATTTTCTGCCACATCATGCTCACCAGGTTAGCTGTGAACAGGTAGCGCAGTATCTCCATCAGAGATATCTCTTTGCCAGATACCGCTCTGTATGACTCCTAACCGGGCCCTAAATGGCAGCACATAACATTGGAGTGGGGTGGGGTGAACTGATTTGAGTGAGGTGGATTAGATGAGGTGGATTGGAATGGAGTGGGATGGACTGCTGTGGGGTGGAATGGGGTGGGTTGGTAAATTGGATCGGAGTGGGGTGGATTGGATTGGAGTGGGGAGGACATTTTGGAGTGGGATGGACTGGGATGGACTGGAGAGGAGTGAGTTGGAGTAAGGTAGTCTGCCTTGGGGTGGATTAAGGTCGACCGGCTTGGACTGGAGTGGGATAGATTAAGTGAACTAGATTGGAGTGGGATGGATTTGAGCACAGTAGGTTGATTGGAGTGAGTGGATTTGGTTGTGGTGGATTGGATTGGAGGTAGGTGGATTGAATTGGAATGGGGTGGGTGGAATGGATGTGAGTGGGTAGGTTGGATTAGACTGGAGTGGGGTGGGTTGGATTGGAATGGGGTGGGGTGGACTGGAGTGGGGTAGGTTCAATTAGACTGTAGTGGGGTGGATTGGATTGAATTGGGTGGATTAGAGTGGGGTGGATTAGGGTGGCCTGGGGTGAAGTGTGGTGAATGCACTGGATCAGTGTGAGGTGGGCTGGATTGGAGTGGAGTAGATTGGATTGGGTTGGTTTAAATTGGATGGGGTGGGTATGTGTGAGGTGGATTCGAATGGATTGTCGTGGATTGTGGTGGAGTGAATTGGGATGTAGTGGGGTTGATTGGATTGAATGATGTGGATTGGAGTAAAGCACATTGTTTTGAACTGGATTGGGGCAGATTTGAATCAGGCAGATTGATTTGGATTGGAGTGGGCAGATTGGAGCAGGGCAGAATGTTTTAAATTGAAGCAGGGCAGATTGGAGTAGGACAGAGTATTTGGATTGCAATGTGGGGCAGATTGGAGTGGGATACATTGCTTTGGATTGGAGTAGTGCACTTTGGATTGGGGCAGAGTGGAGTGAGACAGACTGTTTTGGATTGGAGTGGGGCAGATTGTTCTGGACTATAGTGGGGCAGATTGAAGTGAGGCAGATTGTTTTAGACTGGAGTGGGCAGAATATTTGGATTGCAGCAGAGCAGATTTTTTTGGATTGCAGTGGGGTAGATTGTGGTGGATTGGGTTAGAGTGGAGAGGGTTGGAGTGGAGTGAGTGGAGTGGGTTGGAGTGGAGTGGATTGGGGTGAGGTCGATTGGATTAGAGTGGAGTGGAATGGATTGGGGAGGTTTGGAGGGGAGCAGATTGTTTTGGACTCAAGTGGGTCAGATTGAAGAGGTGCACATTGGAGGTAGGCAGACTGTCTTGGACTAGAGTGTGGCAGATTGAAGTGAGGCGGATTGGAGTGTGGCAGATTGATTTGGATTGGGTGGGGCACAGAGGAGTGGGGTGGTGTTTTGGATTTGAGTGGGGCAGGCTGGAGTAGGGCACACTGGAGTAGGGCTGACTCGAGTTGTTTTCGATTAGAGTTAGGCAGATTGGAGTGGGGCATATTGTTTTGGATTGTAGTGGGACAGATTGGAGTATGGCAGATTGTTTTGGATTGGAGCGGGGCAGATTGGAGTGGGACAGTTGTTATGGATTGGAGTGAGGCAGATTGTTTTGGATTGGAGTAGAAAGTTTTGAACTGGAGTGGGAAGATTGTTTTGGATTGAGGTGGGCAGATTGGTTTGGATTGGAGTGGGGCAGATTGTTTTGAAATTGAGTGGGGCATATTGTTTTGGTTAGGAGCATGGCAGATTGGTTTGGATTGAGAGGGGTAGATTAGAGTGGGGCAAGTTGTTTTGATTTGGAGTGGTGCAGATTGTTTTTATTGGAGTAGGGTGGATTGGAGTAGGGCAGATTGTTTTGGATTGGAGTGGGACAGATTGGAGTGTGGCAGGTTGGAGTGGAGTGGGGTGGGGTGGGGTGGAGCAGAGTGTTGTGGATTGGAGTGATGCACATTGGAGTGAGGCAGATTGTTTTGGATTGGAGTGGGGTGGAATTTTTTGGGATTGCGTAGGGTAGAGTGGAGTGGATGGATTGTTTTGGATTGGAGTGGGGCAGAATGTTTTGTAATGGAGTGATGCAGATTGTTTTGGATTGAGTGGGGCAATTGTTTTTAGATTGGATTTGGGTAGAATATTTTGGATTGGAGTAGGGCAGATTGAAGTGGGGTAGATTGTTTTAGGTTGGCATGGGAAAAATTGTTTTGGAGTGGGGCAGATTGTTTTGGATTGGAGTGTGGCGTATTGTTTTGGGCTGGACTGGGACAGATAGGAGTAAGGCATATTGGAGTGGGGCAGAATGCTGTGGATTGGAGTGGGGCAGATTGTTTTGGATTGCAGTGGGGCAGATTGTTTTGGATTGGAGTGGGGCAGACAGGGCAGATTTGAGTGGGCTTGGTTGGGATGACTGGAGTGTGGTGGTTTGGAGAGGACTGGGTGAGTGGTTTGCATTGGAGAGGGGTGGATTAGATTGGTCTGGGGTGGATTGGATTGGGTGGGGTGGGTTGGTGTGGATTAGAGTGGGACAGATTGGATTGGAGTAGGGTGGACTGACGTGTATTGCAGGACTGTGTTAAAGCATAATTTCAGAAATTACACAAACAAAAGAAACAATGTCACTTTGCAACATTTAGAACAAGCTAAACTTCATCTTTTGAGAACATTACCCATGAGAAAAAAAAGAAAAAGAGTGCAAAATGAGGAAAACTGCTAATTTATTTGTCTGCTGGGCATGTTTTCTTTCGCAGGTCGCACACCACCTGTTTGCAGGGTAACAGGTGGCCTCTAATCCCACTTTAAGATTGCAATAGTCTCGAAGAGACAGCGCATGAGCTGTCTAGCCGATGACTAAACAGGATGTTTTACGGACAATACAGCACTGGGTAACCCTGATCCTGTAGCTGACAGTGCCTGAGGCTACTTAGGGCCCCAGGGTAAGAGCTGAAGACTGACTCCCACTGAGCAGATGGCAGTGTAATCCTGATCACTGCTGCAGGTGTGGGTGAATCCAGCGGTCGCTGTTGGTGAAAAGATGTGAGACCTGTTTCTGGCCCCGGCACTACTGCTGCCAGTGCTGTGCAACGCATCACTTTGCAGCAGCCTGCCTGTTGGCTTGGCCTGAACCTGCTGAACAGGCAGGCGCTGTAGTTTACAAGAGTTATGATTGGCTTTGGAGGTGGTCTCCTTCCATGAAGCTTCTCCCGCCGTGTTTGTTCAAGTATGAAGTGACAGGGAGACAGGGTGACAGAACGCTGTGGTTAACCCAGACCCTGTGACTGGGGATATTGGTGACCAACCGGGCAAAAGAGAGCCACCTGGGAGAGGTGATTAGGGAGCATTTACCTTGGTGGGACAGTCGGCCCCCAATTTATCCCTATGGCTGTTGGCAGGAGCTAAAATGGCCTTCTTCTTTGTCTTCAAGACCTGCAGGGTGCAGCGCTGGTGAACTGAGCAGAGGCTTGCAAAGGACACATTTCCCAGAGGCTAGGCACCCTGTGGCATGCAGTCGTCTCTACCCCATTCTCTATAAAAAGTATAGACTGATCGTGAGACAGGGTGGGGCCTTCCATGCACCTCATCTAAATCAGCTTCTTCATTCTTGTATTTGCTTCTGCTAAGAAAGTGTCGGGGCTCCCTGTTGCGCTTCCACCTTTTATTGGACCCTGGTGGCATTGCTAACAAAGAGTGCCAATGAGTGATAAGGGTGCTTGTGTGGATGTGGCATATTTAGACTCTGGGGCTGTTCCTTGTCTGCCTGAGGATACTGGAGATTGGCCTTCAGTCAATTCCCGATGTGTTAACATGCTGTCTGCTGTGTTTGGCTGAGAGATCACTGCCTGGACAGTGCCAGTTGGTGTTAGATGTTATATCTCCCCCTCCTATTCTGAACCTGCACTGAGCAGGCACTCTATGTGCCCTTCCAGACTCAATGGGTAAAGACAAAAGTTGGGGGAAGGTGCACCAGGGGAATATCAATAGATACAGTAACCCTCCCAAACAAAGATGGGCCAAACAAGAATCCAAACAGTGCCCAGCAATCATCTAGATAAACCATGTTCCCAGAAATGATTCAGAAGCAATCCAGACTGCTCAAAAACTTTGAAAGTTAAAACTGGTAGTGTTAGCATTGCAGTCACCCTATTATGACAGGATGTCTGCAACTTACCCAAGCACACCATGGAGACCGAGAACCACATATCTAGTGCCAAGGACAAATTCTGCACTCTTACTCTAGACTTTAAACAGCTCAAAGACACATATAGGCAATTATAATGCAGGATGGAGGATGCAGAGGTTAGCTACAGATGAAGGAACCTATGACTGGTAGGGATCTCTGAAGAACTGGTAGGCCCCAAACCCCCCACAGTTTTTGGTAGACTGGTTTAACTCTTGTATCCCCAAGAAGGAACTTTCTGTATGCTTTATCAAGGAAAGGGTTCATCGAGCTTTGGTTCCCACCATCACCTCAGAGGGCACCATTGCATCCAATGTCAGAGTCCTTAATTTTTTGTTACCATGACGCAATACTTATAATTGGGAGGAAACGCAAAGAGGAATGCTGTGAATAGTCCAAAATTCTCATTCTCACAGACTATACCGCAAGAGTGCAAGAACAGCAAAATTAATTTTAAATAGTAAATCCAAAACTGAGAGTGAAGCAACTGCAACACATGTTATACACGGAAAACTTACTTTTCTGCATCAAGGATGGTCGCAGTTTTTTTAAACACCCAAGAGCAACTGGGAGTAGGTGCAATAAAGAGCAGATGTTCGCAAATGACCTGGTGGCTTTGGTTCTGGGGATATTGGGGCCCCTGGAGCGCATGTGTCTCTGAAAGAAAATAGACTACACAGCAAAAGAAGACGCCTGGGCTTCAAACAGTGTAAAACAGAGCGGGCGTGCTGTCCCTTTTCTCCGGGATGAAGTGACGTCGGTGAACATGTAACGAAACTGCAGCATGATGGCCACAGAGTGGCACAGAACATATACACACTACATAAAAGTGTATAGGATCTATTGGTGGTGGGGTGTCGGGCCAGTGGCCAACGGTGCTGAAACGGTGCATCTGACCACATAAAAGTACCACTCAACACTGAGGCCGACATTGCCTTCATCTGAACTCGAAGTCTACATATTAACTGTTAAGGGTGACAGATGCTTCATGTTGGGAAATATGGGGTGGGGCAAAGTTAGTGGTGAGGTTCATTGAAAATTGTTCAGTTGCAGGCAGGGCGGAGCGCCACTTTAGGGGGTCATTTAATTTGCAGGCACGGGCACATTCTTGGACCTTAAAGCTCTTTCCTGGAATGTCAATGGCCTGAACAACAAGATAAAAAGAGAAGCTCTACTACAGTGTATTAAAAAACAAGCAATGGGAGTGCTCCTCTTACATGAATCACATTGAATGTGTGCCCTGTGCCGATTTGTGGGCATTCATTCTGGGGTCTCAATAGGTTCCAGAGGGATTGCTAAATTTCTGCTCAAGGCACTCTCACTGATGGTGACAGAGGTACGCAGCATTTCTATGAGGCAATATGTGGCAGTCTCAGACCACATAAAGGGTCTCCCTTAGTCTATTATCTGTGTGTTTGTTCCACCCAGCCTAATACACTGTACGCTACAGGCCCTTAATGAGCTGGCTTCAACAGCCCCTTTTCGTATGTTGCCTATTGGTGGGGACTTTTACTCCATGATGGGCCCTTTGGTCCATCAGGGGACCTGGAGACTTGCACACAGCAGGCTGAGCTGCTGCATTAGGGTTGGGAGATGTTTAGCAATTAATGGAGCTCATAGACCACAAGCTTATATTCTGCTGCTCTGGAGCGCACAGATTTCACTCTAAACTGGATTACATTTATCTCCTTGCAGTGGAGCGACCACGGGTTATGGACACTAATATACTCCCCAGATGACTCTTGAACCACTCCCTAGTCGAGATAACACTCGGGAGAGCCTTGAGGGTAGCAGGTTATAATCAATGATATACATGTGTCAAAACTCCAGAGATTCAATAGGGTGGATTTGGAACTTACAATATTAGTCTGCAATCAGAAAGCGATCTCGCAGATGATATCTGGGAAAACTCCTGGTCTGAAGGGTTCTCATTGGAATTTTATTTAAAAAAATGCTACTAATCTAGTAGAGCCTTTGAAGGCCATGTTTCAGTAAGCATTACATGCTAACATATGGCCATATGATTTCTGGGAGCAACCTTTGTGGTTATTCCCAAACTTGATAAACCCCTAACCGACTATGCCTCCTATAGGCCTATATATTTTATTAATACAGAGGCGAAGTTCATAATAAATGTCTTGGTCTCTGATAGTTAAACATTATAGGATCCTTAGTCAACCTGTACCAGAATGACTTTACGCCTCAGAGAGGGATCCAACACTGTTTTAGGAAACTACATGTCATCCTGGCTAATGTTGACAAAGTTGATGTGCCCAAAACTTTGGTCTTAAAAGATCTGACAAAGTGTTCAGCTTATTTTCCTGGTAAGTTCTTTACCAAATACTGTCTAAAATTAACTTCAGTCCCTGGACTGGAGCATATGTGCATCTGCTTTACTCATCTCCTTGGGCCAGAGAACGAACTAATATCATTTTATCAATACACTTCTTCATAGAGCTGAGAATGCAGCATAGCTGTCTGTTGTCCCCCCTCTTGTTTGCCTTGAGTATGGGTTCCTTCACAAACTGGATAAATGGTGATGCCCAGATTTGAAGAATTAACTAGGGCTGGCAATCGCATTATTTAAAGTTAATAGTGGGTGGCTCAAATGAGCCCCACTAACAATTGATGATAGAGCTATTCCAGCCATCCTTGCACCCTAGTACCAAAATACTCATAGAGTTGGTACAGTGCTTTGAAGTAGACCGCCTGATGTAGGACACTAACAAGAGAAACACTGCTAGGGACAGGTGATAGGATCCATGCTGCCTCAACTTTAAAGGGGTTCAGAGCCTGGGATAATATAGGCAGCTCCAAGGTTGGAGATGTCGGGATGTCCACACATATGAAATAATATAAAGACCTCTGCAAGAAGTTTGACTTATTAACGTGACAATTTTTTTGTTCCCTGCAACTCAGGCACATGCTAGAGGGTTACATAGACAGACTGAATGCCATCCCGTATTTTAATCCTATGGAGTCTAAACTGACTTTGGAAGTGAGTAGAGAGAAAGAGATACCCAGGCTGTATCCCACTCTTGTAGTAAACACCCCTGCCCTGACCCTCTTGTAGCTCTCAGAGATAGATTTGTTAGGAACCTATGTGAGATAGGCCATGATGAAAGGCTGGAGGCCAAAATGGCTGCACTTTTATCAGCAATCTCGGACAGGATGCTGCTAATCCCACTGGAATGTTTTCATACAGCCTGTATAAAATGGAACTGTGTATTAATTCCTTATGTCTGAAATGCAACATGTATAATTTTCAGTCTGTACTGCCTATCATGTGATTCATGTGATTCATGAGATAGACAGCTTTATCCAGAACTGATTCCAGCCTACTGTTCCTCTGACCTCTCCTGTGTTGGCTCCACTTCAGATTCAGTATAGGTAAAGTCTGATCCCAGAACTACATATTGTCTCTTAATAAGTTTTTGAATACATCTACAGATAATGTTACCATCATATTGCTGGTTACGTCTATAAGTGGACTTCTCCGTTTTCTTGTAACATCAACTATGGACATATATCTGTATTAGAATCTTTTGAGAACTCTAATAAAGCAGAGTACTTGATCCAGGGCACTTTCTGTATATGGTTGTTAAATCTCTGACCTTACTACATTGAATTCTATGTACTAATTTGGTGTGCTCCAGACTACTTCAAAAAAGTGATCTCTACCTTAAACACCATCAACAGTTAGTACCTGAAACACATCCCGGGATTCCCATCACACAGTACTTTGGTGGTTCACTTCACATTTAACAGTTATTAATCAACTCTTCCAGATGGGCACCTCAAAATCCTGAAAGCTACCAGACATCTGTGGGATCTCCCAGGGATCCAACCTGTATTCTGCATCTTCAACCATTTATAGCCATATTCACAGACATAAAAATCAAATGCTCTAAGTAACTTGTAACTGTACCTGAAAGTCTCCTGCTTGATTGTTGTACAAAACTGAACATCAAATGCTTATCTAAAACTGTATTCTGAATACTCTTGCAAATGTGATAATTAAATATTGCTTGAATATATTCACAGTATTTAAACTAAGTGATGACTGTTTTGTCATGCGTTATTTGTTATTGATTTCAAATGCATTTTTAGCAGTTTGATAACTATGGGGGTCATTACAACCCTGGCGGACGGTGTTAAAGCGGCTGTAAAACCGCCAACAGGCCGGCGGTAAAATATTTGAATTATGACCGTAGTGAAAACCACCAACAAAGAGCCACTTTAACACTCAGACCGCCACGGCGGTACAGACAAACAGCGCGGCGGTCACCGCCAACAGACAGGCGGAGGACAATGTACTGCCCACAGTATCACAACCTACCAATCTGCCACCTTTTCCGGGGCGGATTCACCGCAGATAAAAACACGGCGGAAACAGCCATTTCAAAGGGAAAACGCTCACCTCTAGACACTCCACGAGGAACGAGGGCACCATGGAGCCTGAACTCCATATTCTCCCTGCGATGGTCTTCCTGCTCCTATACAAGGATCATCAACGCCGGTGGCGAAGACCACGGTGAGTACTGCACCTACAACATAGGGGAGGGGGAGGCAAAAACACAGGGACACACACAACCAACATCCCAACCCCCACCCCGACCCTCACCCACTACAACACACACACCAATGCATATCTATACATTACAGTAACAACCCCCAACACCCCCGGAAGAATGCAAAGACAAAAGGAAATGAGTTGAACCATTGTAATATATCAAAATACAGTAAGCAAATATATACATATATATATACACACATTAAACAAAATATACACCACGATTAGTAGTGCAGGTATTGCACCATTCATTGTCCATGGATCACTGGGCCCAAAATGCATGGGCGAGGCCCACACAAGATACCCGATCAAAATGGAGAGAACACTGCAGGGGCATCAGATAGAAATACAATAGGCACCTCAGGGGGAAGGGAAGGGGGGCACCTCAGCCGGATGAGTGCACAGCGCCAGATCCACGAGGGGGCTCCATGCCCATTGATGTATCCTGGGGAGTGCCAGGCCACAGTCTCTCAAGTCTCTGCAGTGGGTGGGTTGCCCACTGTACCATCCTGAGGTGTACAAAGCCACAGTCTCTCAAGTCTCTGCAGTCGGTGGGTTGCCCACTGTACCATCCTGGGGAGTGCAAAGCCACAGTCTCTCAAGTCTCTGCAGTGGGTGGGTTGCCCACTGTACCATCCTGGGGAGTGCAAAGCCACAGTCTCTCAAGTCTCTGCAGTGGGTGGGTTGCCCACTGTACCATCCTGGGGAGTGCAAAGCCACAGTCTCTCAAGTCTCTGCAGTGGGTGGGTTGCCCACTGTACCATCCTGGGGAGTGCAGAGCCACAGTCTCTCAAGTGGATAACAGTCTCCACTGGTTCTGGAGGGGGCTTTGTGCCCAGAGTGCTTCATCCTGCCAAGGACTGAGGAAGTGGACGCAAGTCTCCACTGGTTCTGGAGGGGGCTTTGTGCCCAGAGTGCTTCATCCTGTGCAGGACAGATGGAGTGGGTGCAAGTCTCCACTGGTTCTGGAGGGCGACTGGTGCCCAGAGTGCAGCACACACCCCGTGACCGTCCCAGTTGCGTCACTGCCCCTGCAGCAAATGGGCTAGCGGTGCATTCCATGGCGGTCTTTGCCCTGTTCAGCGGTCCCTGGCTTGTTCAGCGGTGCTTGAGTTGCCAGTGTCAGACCTGTTCAGCGGTGCATTCCATGGCGGTCTTTGCCCTGTTCAGCGGTACCTGGCCCGTTCAGCGATGCTTGAGTTGCCAGTGTCAGACCTGTTCAGCGGTGCATTCCATGGTGGTCTTTGCCCTGTTCAGCGGTCCCCGGCCCGTTCAGCGGTGCTTGAGTTGCCAGTGTCAGACCTGTTCAGCGGTGCATTCCATGGCGGTCTTTGCCCTGTTCAGCGGTCCCCGGCCCGTTCAGCGGTGCTTGAGTTGCCAGTGTCAGACCTGTTCAGCGGTGCATTCCATAGCGGTCTTTGCCCTGTTCAGCGGTCCCTGGCCCGTTCAGCGGTGCTTGAGTTGCCAGTGTCAGACCTGTTCAGCGGTGCATTCCATGGCGGTCTTTGCCCTGTTCAGCGGTCCCTGGCCTGTTCAGCGGTGCTTGCCAAGGCAGTCCTTCATTGCCCAGCAGGGCTGTGGCTGGCGGTCCTTCATGGGTCAGCTGGGCTGTGGCTTGCGGGGCCCTCCTGGCCAGCTGGGCTGTGGCTGGCGGTGGCCTCCTGGCCAGTGACGATGGGGCTGGCCTCCTGGGCAGTGACTCTGGCGGTGGCCTCTTGGCCAGTGACGATGGGGCTGGCGATGGCCTCCTGGGCAGTGGGGATGATGGCGGTCTTCTCCGCCGTGCTGCTCCTCCCAGACTTTGGAGATTTCTTCTGCCCCTTCCCCACCTTGGGAGGAGTCACAGCTGAGTCGACACTCCCCCCGGGACCCTTGTGAGCGGCTTTGCTGGCTAGAGTCTTCCCCCTCTCTTGCCGGGCACTGTCCAACTTCTGGTGCTTCACAGGGGGGGACTGGCTGTGCTGTGGCTCCGTGCCACACTGGCTGTCCTGGTGGCCGGTACACTCCATATACCTGTAACAACAGGCACCACTGGTCCCGGAGATTTTTTGGCTGAGGTGCTAGTACGGGACCTATGAGTTGGAAGGGGGGGTGGTGGGAAATAGGTTAAGGGGGACAGGAAAAGTTTTTGGGAGACACTGGTACGGGTAGATGGAGGGGGTTTGGGAGTGGAGGAAGAGGTGGTGGTTGTAGGAGGTGTAACTTTTGTGGATTTGGGTGCAGGTGCATGGGCTGGAGGCTGTTGTGAGGTGGATGGCTGTTGGGTGGGTGTGTGCCTGCGTTTGTGTTTCTTCGGAGGGGGCGTCACAGACACACTGGGAGAGGACACAGGGGACGTGTAAATGGTAGTGGGGGTGGTGAGTGCACGTGAGCAGGGTGTGGTGGTGGGTGTGCTGGTGCGGGGCGTAGTGGCTGTAGTGGTAGTGCATGTAGGTGTGAGTGTAGACAAGACTGGGAGGGAGGAGGGAGACGAGGAGGAGGGGGACACAGTGGAGGCAGTGGATGTTGGTGTGTCTGTATGTGTATGATGCTTGCGTGAGTGTGCCTGTGGGATGTGTGGTGCTTATGTTTGCCCGAGCTTCCCTTGTGTGGTGAGGTGTGTGCAGGCTGGTCTGATGGTGTGCTTGGGATAGGCTGGGGTACAGGGGATTGGGTCTGGGTGGAGGAAGTTGGAGGGGGGAGTCTAGATACAGGGACAATGGCTGCCATCAGTGCTGAGGCCAGAGTTCGCAGGGTTCGATGAAGGGCAGCCTGACCAGAATGAATGCCTTCCAGAAATGCATTTGTGTGTTGCAATTCCCTTTCTACACCCTGGATGGCATTCAAAATGGTAGACTTCCCAACAGTGAGGGACCTGAGGAGGTCAATGGCCTCCTCACTGAGGGCAGCAGAGGTGACAGGGGCAAGGGCTGATGTGCCTGGGGCGAAGGTGATGCCCACCCTCCTGGGTGAGCGGGCACAGGGCAGACGCTGAGGGGCTGCTGGGAGGGCGGTGCTAGTAGGGGGGGTGGCGGCTGTACCTGTAGAAGTGGGGGACACAGATTTTGCCGCCACCACAAGGGAGCACCCATCGGAGGACGAGTCTGTGTCGCTGGTTGCAGATCCTGTGACCGCCGTGGTGCTCCCCTTGCCCTCCGTTCCACTGGTGTATTCTGAGTCTGTGGTGTGGCCCTCCATGGCAATGTGGGATGCAGCTCCCTCGTGCTCCGGTGCCACTGTACCTCCGCCTGATGATGCTGATGCACACAAGAACAGGGAAACCACAAAAAGGGGGGGGGACGACAGAAGAAAGACAGGTTAAGTGCATGGCTTACCACTACCGTTGGCAGACAATACAGACAGCAGCCCCCTGCACTACGTCGCGCTGTTGGGCTCTACAGACGCAATTCCTGGGATATGGCCTACATGGCTATGGACGACATCTGCACACATAGATGACACAGGGGCATGAATACCTGTACTTGGCACTCTACAGAGTTGGGGTGGGGTGCCACATGGCCTGCATTACGGAGGGGCCTAGCTTACGGAACTCACCCTGGCCTGGGGAAACCCACAGCCCTCCTCCCCCACCCAGACACCTTCACTGCACGCAAAGTCCGCTGAATGATGTTGTACTCACCACCTTGTGTCTGCTGTGATGCCCTCAAGCGCCCATCCAACTCAGGGTAGGCCACCGCCAGGATCCGGAACATCAGGGGGGTCATGGTTCGACGGGCACCCCTCCCACATTGGGAGGCCATCCCCAGATGAGCCTCCGCCGTCTTCTTGCTCCAGCAGCGAATGTCCTCCCATCTTTTCCGGCAGTGGGTGCTCCGCCTGTGGTGGACCCCCAGGGTCCGGACGTCCTTGGCGATGGCACGCCAAATATCCTTCTTCTGGTGGGCGCTGACCTACATGACATGAACAGGGGAAGAAGAGCAGTCATTACCAACTGCATCGTCTAAGTGAGTGGCCCACATCCCTACCCTTGCCATGTGGCACATGCATTCACAGTCCTTCATGCACGCAGAACTGTGCCCCCTTCATTCTTACAACCAGCCCTCTCCACACAGGCATAGCCCATACAACGTGCTCCCTGTGTACTTACCTGTTGGTCTGGAGGACCGTAGAGTAGCGTGTACTGGGGGAGGACCCCGTCCACGAGCTTCTCCAACTACTCTGCAGTGAAGGCAGGGGCCCTTTCCCCAGACACACGAGCCATTGATTCTTCCAGACCGAGGTCACAGCAGCCCTTGCAGTGTAGGTCCTCTCCTGTCGAAGATCAGGTATCAAGTGATTGAACAAATAGAAAATGGCGGTCACGCCCGCGGCGGTGCGTACCATCACCGCCGGCATACATCGTCATTGGCTTTGGCATAGGGTCCAATGTTAACCAATGCAGCATTGCGCCGCGGTCTTCGACTGCCTACCACGACGGTGTACAACGCCAGCGCAGTTACCTCACATCCCATTGTCCCAGTTTAGAGGTCAGGCAGCCGCCATTTCAGGGGCCCACATGGCCTCATTACCAACTGCGTCACACATACCTAGGCATTGTCTCACAACACAAATACAGGCCACATTTTGTGTATGAATGGTGTTCTGTGTAGACCGTGGGTACATACCTCTGAGTTGTTTGACTCTGTGGTCGCTGTTGTCCTTCCTAGGCACCGTCCGCTGGGACATGTGAGGAGATGGCGGAATCCTCCGGTGTACTGACCGCTGGTGGACCTGTCGACAATGGAGGAAAGAAGTTTGATCATCACCTACAGGTTTGACCGTGCCACAATCCAGGAACTGTGTGCCCAGTTGGAGCCTGACCTGATGTCAGCACTCCGCCATCCCACAGGAATCCCCCCTCAAGTGCAGGTGCTATCAGTGCTCCATTTCCTTGCAAGTGGGTCATTTCAAACAACTGTGGCCATGGCATCAGGGATGTCCCAGCCTATGTTTTCCAACGTGTTGTCCAGAGTGTTGTCTGCCCTGCTGAAACACATGCGGAGCTACATCATTTTCCCTCAGGTGGAGGATTTGCCTACAGTTAAAGGTGACTTCTATGCCCTTGGACATATCCCCAGTATCATAGGTGCCATTGATGGGACCCATGTAGCTCTGGTTCCCCCCCCACAGGAGTGAACAGGTGTACAGGAACCGGAAGAGTTATCATTCCATGAATGTACAGATGGTATGTTTGGCAGACCAGTACATCTCCCAGGTAAATGCTATGTTCCCTGGCTCTGTGCATGACGCCTACATCCTGCGGAATAGCAGCATCCCGTATGTGATGGGTCAACTCCAGAGGCACCATGTGTGGCTATTAGGGGACTCTGGTTACCCCAACCTGTCATGGCTACTGACCCCAGTGAGGAATCCCAGGACCAGGGCAGAGGAACGCTACAATGAGGCCCATGGGCGGACTAGGAGGGTGATCGAACGCACCTTCGGCCTCCTGAAGGCCAGGTTCAGGTGCCTCCATATGACAGGTGGTTCCCTATTCTACTCACCAAAGAAGGTGTGCCAGATCATCGTGGCCTGCTGTATGCTTCACAACTTGGCTTTGCGACGACAGGTGCCTTTTCTGCAGGAGGATGGTCCAGATGACGGTGTTGTGGCAGCTGTGGAGCCTGTGGACAGTGATGAGGAGGAAGCAGAGGAAGAAGACATTGACAACAGGGACTCAGTTATCCAGTAATATTTCCAGTGACACACAGGTGAGAAAACATTCCTGCCTACTACAAGTACTTTAACACTTCTACCTCTATCCTGTCTGTCGATTTCAACCTGTATATGGTCACTGAGTTGTACATTTCCCTTGCGGTTTTACAGATGTGGTTTCCTAAGTGTGTCATGTGCTTAGATTCCTCATGGACTTGAGATGTGTGGCATAGGAATGTTGATATTACATTTGAAAACGCATTTTGTCACTGTCATTCTTAATACACATTTTCGAAATCACAGACTGACTCCAGATTGTTTTGTGCTTCAAGGGTGTTTATTGAAGTGCTAAATATTGGAGGGGGGTTGTAAGATGGTGAGGGGTGATGGTGGAGGAATGTCCATGGCAGAGCCCAGTCTATTAGTCTCACAGGTGCATTGCCCATATGGGCATAGGAAGTGGAGCTGGGGCAGTTCCAATATGGACAGGGTCACAAAGTGGGACAGTAGGATGACAATCAGGGTGGTCTCATTTCTTGGCGGGGGTCTTGGCATCATGCTCTGTCTTGTTCCTGGATCTCAGGGACCGCTTGCGGGGTGGTTCTCCGTCTGCAGGGGGTGGGGTGCTGGTGTGGTGGTCCTGTGACAGTGCCTCCTGGCCACTAGCGCCGGCGGAGGTGGTGGGCAGTTCATCGTCCATGCTAGTGTCAGGGGCCCCTTGGAATGCCACAGTGTCCCTCCTGGTGTTAAGTATTTCCTTCGGCACCCCTACGATGGTGCCCAGGGCGGAGCTGATGGTTCTGAGTTCCTCCCTGAACCCCAAATACTGTTCCTCCTGCATGCGCTGGGTCTCCTGAAACTTGTCCAGGACCGTTGCATCGTCTCCTGGGAGTGGTGTAGGCTCCCATGATGGAGGAGAGGGCCTCGTGGAGAGCTTGGCCTGTCCGCCCCCTGTCACACAGCAGCCCTCCCAGTACCCCTGTGTTCCTGTGCCTCGGTCCCCTGGACCGTGTGCCCACTGCCACTGCCCCCAGGTCCCTGTTGTTGTTGGGGTGGTGGGTTATCCTGGGTTCCCTGTAGTGGTGGACACACAGCTGATTGACGTGTCCTGGGGATGGAGGTATGGGCCCGCTGGGTGGGTGCTGTGCTGGTGTTTCTAGAGGGCGGAAGGTCTGTGGTGGGCTGTGCCTGCGTGAGGGGAACCGACTGTCCCGAGGCCTACGATGGTCCGGGCTGGTCATCTGGATCCAGTTGGACAGAGCTGCTGTCATCACTGTGGGCCTCTTCTGTGGGTGGGGTGGAGATGTCTGGACCCTCCTGTCTGGTGACGTTGGGTAGGGGCCCTGCAGGTGTGTAAAAGCATGATTATAGCATCTGTGTGTGTCGTGGTGTGCAGTGGGTGGGTGACCGTGTACCCCAGTGCTAGCATTCCTGTGTGGGGGCTTGTGTGATGATGGTTGAGGGGGGTGTTATGGGTATGTGCAGTGGGCATGCTTTAGTGATGGGTGTCCATGTTTTTTTTTGTCATGCAGGGCTTGGTGTTGGGATGGGTGGTTTGTGTTATTAGTACATCTGTGAGGAGTTCGAGTGATAGGGGAGGGGCGAGGTGGGGGTCTGTGATAGCATGCATGTAGGGTGGGGATATGATAGTTAAGATTTGACTTACCAAAGTCCATTCCTCCACTGACTCCTGCGAGGCCCTCAGGATGTAGAATAGCCAAGACCTGCTCCTCCCATGTTGTTAGTTGTGGGTGAGGAGGTGGGGGTCCGCCGCCAGTCCGCTGTACCGCGATGTGGTGTCTTGAGACCACGGAACGCACCTTCCCCCGTAGGTCGTTCCACCTCTTCCTGATGTCGTCCCTATTTCTTGGGTGCTGTCCCACTACGTTGACCCTGTCCACTATTCGCCATAGCTCCATCTTCCTAGCTATGGAGGTGTGCTGCACCTGTGCTCCAAATAGCTGTGGCTCTACCCGGATGATTTCCTCCACCATGACCCTGAGCTCCTCCTCCGAGAACCTGGGGTGTCTTTGCCGTGCCATGGGGTGGTGCAGGTGATGTGTGGGGTGGTGTGTGTGGTGATAAGTGTGGTGATATGTAGTGGTGTGTGGTGCTTTGTGCGTGGCAGTTGTGTGGGCGATGGTGTTGAGTGCCTGTGGCTGCTACTTTGTGGATGGTGGTGTCTCTCTCTGGCCTTCTCTCTGTAATGGTGGTCGTAGGGGTTTGTGGGTGATGTGGGTGTGTGTTTTATATTGTATTGGGTGTGTGGGAGTGGTGTGTGTATGTGTATCAGGTGTGTGTATTTCAAATTGTCCAATGTGGTGGTGTTTTGGAGATGTGTGTGTATTTTGAGCGCGGCGGTGTGTACCGCCAATGGAATACCGCAGTTGAAAGACCGCCGCGTGGATTCTGTTGGCGTGAAGGTGAAGGTTTTGTTTTCGCCAGTTTATCACTGACCTTTGGTGTGGCGGACTTGTGTGGGTGTCTGAATTTTGTCGGATTTCGAGATGTGGGTCGTAATAGCTGTGGCGGAATTCCGCGGCCGCGGCGGTGTGTTGGCGGTCTTCTGCACGGCGTAAGCGGCTTTTACCGCCAATGTTGTAATGACCCCCTATGTGTCTCGTTTATGGTTGTTAAAAAAATAGAAACCCACATGGTGGAGCTTGCTACTAATGTGGACAAGTGCTTCAGTGCCCCACACTGGGGTTGTAAGAACTATACAAATGCTATAGTTCAAAACAACACACCATACAAACCCAGGATCATATCTATTCTCGCTACAAAAGATCCCCTGACAGTCAGAATCCAAGATGTCTTAAATAAGCTCTGAAGCAAAACTTGTGAACAGAAGCTTAACCAAATCTGTTTAAAGTGCATTCATCCACAGGGAGGGTGTGTGTGGAAGGGGATGGAGGAGTGCACATTCTTTTTCAAGAAAACGGTTCTGGGATTCCAGGAAGTCAAAGAAATATGTCTAGCATATCCACTAATCCACCATCCCTTTGAAGCTCCTTCCGTACTTCCTCCAATTTAGCTTATCTTTTATCATCGCTACAAAGAGTGAAACTCTTTTGGAAAACCTTCCAATCCCCACAGATCGCATGCAACAGAATATGTCAGCATCATCACCATCTGTTACCAATTTCATCAACAGTGCACTCTTTAAATGCTCTGTAGCCTCCCTATTCCAGTCGTTTACACTTGGATCTCCTTTGATGAAAACAAATTGTAGACTCACAAATGGTGGAGATTTCTTGCTCCATACCTTTTGTCCCATAGGATTCCAAGATCTTAGAAAAAAATATTAGTTCCCTAACTACAATTCTGAGACGTCTACACCCTCCTGGACCCTTGCTATTGCCTTTCTGTCCCAAATACGACATGCAAATTGCCCTTGTAGGTTTCTATGACAATGTGGCACCACATTCTTAATGATGCCTCTCTTTCTAGAGCTCTCAAATTCTTTTGGTCACTGGCCCCTCTGAACTAGTACTCAAATGTTTATGAGGTCCCTACATGACTAGGAAAAATGAGGCAAAAACAACACATTCTTGTTAGAATCCAACATCATGATCCATAGTGTCTTCATGGTGACTTCCTCTGTCATATTTCTTTCAATATCTTATGAAATGTAACAAAGCCTATATGTTATGTGTATTTGTATAGTGCAGAACTTACCTGCAAGGGAATCCTGGTAGTGAAGCAGGAGCTGTATTGGCCAAGTGAGGGTTGGGGCTAGATGAAGAGACAGGTCTTCAGTTTCTTGCAGAATTTAAGACATGAGAATGAGGCTCTGATGTACACAGTCAGGTCATTCTGGGCTTTAGGAGTGAGATAGGAGAATGCACAACCCCTGGATCTGGTTTGTGGGGGAAGTCTGGTAGATTTGTGGAAGTTTATTGGCTGTTTATGTATGTGGGGCCAATGCTATTTAAGGCTTCATATGGTTGTGTGAGGTGTTTGAAGAGTGCACAATTGTTGATTGGGAGCCATTGGAGGTGCATGTTAATATGAGTGCGAAGTGGTAGGTTGAGGAAGAGCCTGGCCGCAGAGTTTTGTATGGTCTGGAGTCTTGTGGTCAGTTGAGTGTTGATTTCAGCATAGAGTGTGTTGCTGTAATCCAGTTTGCTGGTGATGAGGGCTTGGGTGACAATTCTGCGAATGTTGGAGGGGAGCCATTTGCAGATCTTCTTAAGCATCTTGGGTGTGTGGAAGCAGGAGCCAGGGACTGCATTCACTTGGCTGGTCAAGGTGAGTTGGTTGTTGATTACTATTTTGAGGTTATTCACATGGGTTGACCGGAGGGTTGTGGGTCCGATTTCAGTAGGCCACCAGGTGAAGTTCCAGAATGAGATGTCTTTGCCGAGATTACTACTTCCATTCTCTCTGTGTTGAGCTTGAAGCAGTTGGTTTTCATCCATCTGGTGACTTCGGTCATGCTGAGTAGACATTGGACTGGGTGTTTAGCGTCTTGTCAGAGTAGAAGAGGATGAGCTGGTTGTTGACATAGGATATGATGTTGATTCCGTGGGCATGGAGGATGCTGGCAAGTGGGGTCAAGTAAGCAAGCCTTGTGGAGCTCCCCAGTTGAAGTTGACAGTGTCTGAGGTGAAGGTGGCCAGACTGACCGACTGGGTGAGGTCTGTCAGGAGCAAATCCTGCAAAGTGTGGGAACTTGAACACTGGCTTCAATAGTCAATGGATAAGAAAGGAGTGGCAGACAGTGTTGAAGCCGGCGGAAAGATCCAGATGGATGAGGCTGCGGTGTCACTTCTTTCCATGATCAACAGGAAGTCATCTGTAGCAGAGATGACAACAGGCTCTGTCCTGTGAATGAGCATGAATTCTGATTGAGTGTTGTTAAGGAGATGGTTGTCAGTGAGGTGGGTAGCTAGGTGTTTATTAGGCCTGGGCAGAAATATAATTCTGCTTGTGGAGTTGGCGGAATTCAGGTCACTGTGGGGGTCATTCCGACCCCGGCGGGCGGCGGCGGAGACTGCCAGAAGACCGCACCGCGGTCAAATGACCGCGGCGGTCATTCTGACTTTCCCGCTGGGTGGGCGGGCGACCGCCAAAAGGCCGTCCGCCCGCCCAGCGGGAAAGCCCCAGCAACGATGAAGCCGGCTCCGAATGGAGCCGGCGGAGTTGCTGGTGTGCGACGGGTGCAGTAGCACCCGTCGCGATTTTCAGTGTCTGCTTTGCAGACACTGAAAATCAGAATGGGGCCCTGTTAGGGGGCCCCTGCAGTGCCCATGCCAGTGGCATGGGCACTGCAGGGGCCCCCAGGGGCCCCACAACACCCGTTCCCGCCAGCCTCTTCCTGGCGGGAAGGGGGTCGGAATCCCCATGGCGGCGCTGCTTGCAGCGCCGCCGTGGAGGATTCCCTGGGGCAGGGGAAAACCGGCGGGAAACTGCTGGTTCCCCTTTTCTGACCGCGGCTTTACCGCCGCGGTCAGAATTGCCCCAGAAGCACCGCCAGCCTGTTGGCGGTGCTTCCTCCGTCCCCGGCCCTGGCGGTCCATGACCGCCAGGATCGGAATGAGGCCCTGTGTGTTATGCGTGTAATGTGGAATTCCTGGCAAATATTCCCATAGGCCTCCATATACTCTGCTGTCAATTCTTTCTTGCTTATTGTTGTTTGATCATATGGCCGGCGGCTATTTTGTGCAGTCAATTAGTGTGCTTTTGCCATAGGCTTGCATGTGTTCTTTATTGTCCATGTCTCCTTGCCTGCTGTTGTTGTTTGACCATGTGGCCAGTGGCCATTTTCAGCTAGCCATGTAGAATATTAATCCTTACTTTTCCAGTTTTCAAAGCCATTTCTAGGGACATTGATAGAAGAGGTCTATGCCATTTTTGTTCATTTTTTACAATTTTTCCCTGATATCAGTTTAATGTGCTTGAGGAGCACAGTAGTATAGGTATGAACAGAGTGTATATAATATTATATGCATTTGTTTCCATTTTGCTCTGCCCCTCTTTGCCTTCCCAATGGATTTATCATAGTCCCTAGTGATACACCAGCATTTCTTTTTACATTTTCCCTCAGCCCTCTGCCTGCCATCAGCATTCATGTTTTAAGGATTATGTCATCTTCCCCTGCACCCTCTGCCTGCCATAGGTGCACACCAGCATTTGTTTTTTAAGGATTATTTAATTTCCCCCGCATCATCTGCCTGCCATAGGTGAACATCAGCATTCATTTTTTAAGGATTATTCCATTTTACGCTGCTCCCCTGCCTGCCACCATAGGTGAACACCAGGCATTCATACATTTTGTAAGGATTATTTCATTTTCCCATGCCTGCCATAGACGCGCACTAGCATTCTTTTTTTACGCATTATTCAATTTTCCCCGCACCCACAGCTTTAGGTAGGTGCACACCAGCATTCATGTTTTAAGGATTATTCTATTTCCCCACCCCCTGCTTCCCATAGGCACACCACAGCATTCATTTTTTAAGGATTATTCCATTTTCCCCACACCCCCTGCCTGCCACAAGTGTCTCACCTTGGATGCACATAAAGCAAACAAATGCATTTGTATGTTGTTTTACTGATTGAAGTTCTATGTTCTGGTGTGTACTGGAATCAATACAATATCGTTGTGAGCTATTTGAGATAACCTCCCTCACACATATTGACTGTACTATGAATAGTTCAAATTGCAAAAGTGCCACATTCACAAAAAAAAATTCTTGTTTGTTTGTTTTTAACTGCACAAGAGACATCACCCACAGTACTGCCAGATGGAAGGTCAGCACAAAGTGACGTGACCACAACATCTGACTCCTTTACTTCCAATTGCACAGCTAAGTGCCAACTGACAGAGTTTGAAGATGGCCCCAAGGAAAGGTGCTCCAAGAAAGTGGCTAGTGAGAAGAATAAGCAGACTGCCTCCACTGGCTTACAGCCCTCCTCTTTTTTCAGGCAACTTTGTGAACCTAGCACACCGTCCTCCAGGAAGCAAGCGGGGAGCAGCATTTCCGCACCAATGATAGCACCACCCCAACCTAAGCCCAAGCCTGTGGCTCTCAGCGAGGCAGTCACTGCAATCATGGCGACAAGTAGTGAGACTGAATTGGAATCGTCCCAGCTGCAGGAAACAGAGCAAAGTGGACAGCAGGAGCCTCAGCCAGCAATAGTTCTTCCATAAGTAGGAACAGAACAGG
Source organism: Pleurodeles waltl (assembly GCF_031143425.1). Classification (NCBI taxonomy): domain Eukaryota; kingdom Metazoa; phylum Chordata; class Amphibia; order Caudata; family Salamandridae; genus Pleurodeles; species Pleurodeles waltl. Next base: position 1,150,206,246 of record NC_090446.1, on the reverse strand, counting down.
AGATTCATGCTGAGCAAGATGTACCTCTTCTTGAACCACTGGCTTCCCGAGCTCCAGCACGAAAAATAAATGGTACTCCGCCATCTTCTCTGAGCCTCCCTTTTTGAAGATCTGAGAATGGTTTGGACAAGCAACACAGGAAAAGGAAAGTTCCTGAATGCCACAGAATTATGGAAGGGGAACGGGAGGACGAGTCAGTGATTGTCATCGAAGCTGGATCAGAGAACACCAACATTACCCCTCCTATTCAACCTGCTCAGATGGATGGGGCACTGGTTCTAACACCACCACCACCAGTTTCCATATTTGTAAGGCCCCCGCTGAGGTCTGCATCCATCATACCTCAGTTGAAGTACATTCTACAGAGATGCAATCGTCGACACACCCAGTCACCTCCAGTTCTTTGGGTATTGGCAGTGGCACACTAAAAAAGTTCTCCTCCCCAGTTTGGGACTTCTTTATGATTAGCAAGCAGGAGGACAACATTGCAATATGCTGCATTTGGCATTCAAGTTTTCGTCGAGGTGAGCGTGGCTAACACAATCGTACTGGAGGCCAAGCGACACATATGAAAAAAAAATCACACAATCTGGTGGGAAAAGCACCTTTAAAAAGTAGCTGGTGGTGGTGATAAGACAGGGAAAGCAGCTCCAAGACCGCTCACGGTAATGGGAGGAGGTGATGAGGTAGAAGAGGATGATAGCTTTCTTACATTCATTAACCCTGTCCCCTCCAATGTGCCTGCATCGCTCACATCAGCAACCTCCAAATGCCACAAGACTCAGATGCAGTCCCCACCACATACAGCGCTGATTCCCCCAAGCTGTACATTGATTCTATTGCTTCTTGGTTCTCTTAAAAAAAAAACACAAAAGAAAACAATCCAAGCTACTAATTTGGACATTTTTAGGCAGGTGGGGCACTACAAATGCAACCACCCAATGGCATGTTTGTACAATGAGAAGCTGTCTAAAATGTTTGCACTGGACCTCCTCTCTTTTCCTTTTGTGGAAGGAGTGGAATTTGTAGAATTTGTGGGAACCATCTGCCCGAAATGGAAGGTTCCCAGCCAGACCTATTTTACCACATTTGCTGTTCTAGCGCTCCATCATAATGTGCTGGAATTGGTTGGACAAGCTTTGCAGCATAGTATTGTTCACACTATACACCTGATGACAGAAGTGTGGAGCAGTTGTCAAGCAGCTGATTACATGTGTATCACTGCACTCTGGAGTTCTTTTGTGGGGTTTAGGCAAAAACTATTTGCAGGTTTCAGCGCTCAAGAAACATTTCAGGGTGTTTGGTGGCATGCAACAGTAGCAATGTTTGCCATGGAGAAATCCCATACAGCTACAAACATCCAGAAGTCTCAGAATTGGATTTGTTGCCATGGACAACGGCAGCAATATAGTCAAGACCATGGCAGATAGTGGATATTTCATGGGTCCTGTTTCTGGCACATTGCATCAACCTGAGTGTACAGGACTTTCTAAAAAAACAAGGCATAGTCAGAGACATACTGGCAGAAGAATCTGTACTTATTTCAGGCATTCTTTTAGGACCCAGAACCAGCTGAGGATCATTCACAGTGCTAGTAGATTACCAGTTAAAGCCCTCATACAGGTGGTGCCAACACATTGAAACTCTGCCTATTACATGTTGCAATGTTTAGTTGAGCAGTACAAATCGATCACCAACTATATCCTTCAAAGAGGAGGGGATACAACTGGGAAAAGCATGACCATGGAAATGGACAAATGGAGCCTAGTCAAATGCCTGACACAAATGGCACTTCCTTTTGAGGTTTTCACACAAGAACTCAGCAAGGAGGACAATACGATGAGCCAAGCTATCTCACTGTTGCATCTGCTACAGAACCTGTTAAAAATAGTGTTGCAAAGGTTCCCTGATGTGAGCGAAGAAGTGTATGCGTTGGTTGAGAGCTTAATCCTTCGCTTGGCTGTTAATCCAAAGCTGCAAAGAGAGATTCTGGCCTCCAAAGAGTACATTTGTGCCACAATACTTGATCTACGGTGTGCTGCTTATCGACCTGATGAATTTTGTTGTTGTTTAGTGTTTGTCTTTGTTACACCTTTCCCCAACTCACTGTTTCCATCAATCCATTAAACCCTTCACCCTCTTCCCTCAGGCTGAGTGATTTAGTGAGGTGTGACTTGATTTACACCATAAATGGATCACACACTTGGTGGGGCAGATAGTGAAAGCGATACCAACTCAATGCGGAATCTTCTTACCTGAAAGATACAATAGCCCACACCAACCCCACTTACCTACCCAGGCATGAAAGGAATAACATAATAACACATCATTATCATAGTGCAGAAGAGTCAGATCAATGTCTGACTCTGTTCCAGTGTCCCACAATAGTGTACACTAGTACAAGAGTGTATTTCATGGTGGTCTGGTCTCAGTCTTTGATAGCTCATTAACTCTGTGTTTTCTTTCAGTCTAACCTTTCCTATAAATATGACAGTTGGAGTTCACCTCATTGGAATAGGTGGGAGTGGGACCTCGCTTTGTGATGCCTTCCCTGGTACCACATGAAGAGAACACTAATACCACCACCATTATTAAGAAGGCACTTTTAGAAAACCCTGCAAAAAGGTGTGGGAATATTTTTGAGAGGTACCATTGGCTAATCAATTCAGGTAAGAAAGAGCTAGTTCACTTAGTAGTTAAGTTATTCTTTGGATGGAGAGATAAATTAGAGCATAAATAAGTACATTCCAACTGCGTGTTCAACTGTTCAGCCATTCACATTCACCCAATTCTATCATTCCCCTAACCTGGATCTTTTGAGAGACTAGCCTCTCTTTAAGAGAACAATGTTAACTTAATATGTTCTTTTCTCCAGGAGTCAGTGGTTTCCAAGGTTTCAAAGGTTCTCTGGAGAACAGTTCAAAAGTTCACAAAAATACAAACTACTAAAGTATTTTACAGGAAACAAAAACTCCTTCTCAAGGTTCAGTTTTCTCAATAATAGTCTCTGAGAATTAGTCTGAACACTGAGGTTTGTCTCTAAGACTGACAAGTATGCAAAGCAAAGAGTTCTTGAATATATATGTACATATATATATTGGCAAGTCTGGAAATCATACAAATGGATTCCTTACTGCAGTTGCTTGAAGTTCTGTTTAGCCAAAACAAATTCTCCTCAGAAAGCCGATAGCCAGTTGTTGGGAGAAGGAAAAAATTCTGCTTCTTCAAAAGGGAAAAAGTAGCTGGTGTGCACACCGTAACAAGAAAAATAATTAATTACTCAAAACTGGAAGAATTTTCTATGAAACGAAGCACCGCAGAACACTGCTCATTCTCCTCAGGATAACAGTTGAAGTGCAGGGCTCCCAGAGAGAAACAGCTGGAGGGAAGCTTCAGCACGAGACTTAGGTAGAAACACTAGAGCGCTGACCTCACAAGGATTTGAGGCCACCATCTTAAGTGGCAGTTAAACCTGAAGAAGCTAGTTCTAAGAACAGCCTCTGCAAGAGTCACCGGGAGTGAGGACGCCGCTGCAACCAACGTGGGTTCAAGGAAAAGGGGAATCGTTTTTGCTGAGGGAAGAACTTAACAACACTGGCAATCGTTTTCCTTACATTTACTTAGCAATGGGGAGAATAAGTCCACAGGGAGGTAATTGCAGGGATTGGGCTAGGTAGCGGTTGAGCTATGGAATGGTTGGTGGGTGTCAATGTCAATACATGATCATGTACTACGGATTGACGGTTCCAAATAGTTTTGCTCACATCAATCAATACAAGTAAGAAGAACTTCAAAGTCACTTTTTTTTGGAACCATCAATCCATAATGAAAGACTCTTAGGAAGAGACATATGGCACAGACCTCATATGTCGAGATAGAATTGCTTCTTTAGGTAGGCTGGGACAAAGAGACAGAATGATGAAGTCAAGCACCAGTAGGCGACTGAGTGTGCACTGGGAAACGCACCTTGTCTTCAGTTTGTGGTTTACGCACTGCAAGGACTGGACTCTGGAGGTGATGGGCGGGATATCTGCCTCACTTAACCAGTACCGTACATTATCAATAAGAAAGCATGGTGACTTAACACTTATCCCTGCCAACACTGGGACATCTCCCTCTCCCTCAGTTGCCTGCACCTCCACCAACATCCCTACTGCATCGGCACTGATGGGTGTTGTCTGTGCGTCTGGTGAAAAACATAATGCACCCATGTTAGATACCAGATAGACACCTAAGTAATTATTTTGCACAAGAAACAACAGCAATACCTCATTACAGTTGGGTTAGCTATCTATAAGTATATTTTTCTATCTAAAGTAATCAATTTGGAAGCTTTTGTTAGTTATTGCTTGTACTTATTTTAAAAAACAGGAAGCCCCTGTGTCAACCTTAAAAAAATATTTTCTCGTAATGGAGGGCTATAGATTGGGATTAGGAGGATTAAGGAATAAGGGACATAAGGTAAGGTTACAATTCTGTGAATGGTTAAGGGGTAGAAGGGAATACAAAAGACATGTAGTATTGGTTGTGGATGTGGTATCTCCTTCCTGCCAGGGTGCACTCTCATGAAAACTGCTAGTATAAGATAACATTGGGGGGCTGTGACCATGATGACCACTCTGCCTCTGTCCCTGTAATTTCTGACTATTTGTTTAATCAAGAAAACCACCAACATGTTTGGTGACTAACAGACTAATTGGGCCTGGCTGTGCGATTCTCTTTACGTTACTAAAAATCTTTTCACCTCTTTAATACTACACAACAACAAGACATGTAATTGTTAAAAAGGGCAATGGGAAGCTTTAGAAAAAAGAGCAGAAGAAAAAGGTACAGACAGGAGAAAGTCAGCTGGGGAAACAGGAAATATAGAAAATCACAGGGAAATGCAGAGATATCAATCAACATCCAACATGACAAAAACTACTAAGTATACAGTAGAGCATCATTTTAGGAGTAGGAGATAAAAATTACTTACAGAGGGCAGCAGAACCATCAGTGGTGACTGCGGCGCTGTTGGTGGGAGGGGTGGTGGTCACACCTACTGTGACACTGGTAGTAGCCATAACAGGTGCACCCTCTTGTCCTTGGGCGCTTAAGAAAGAAGATAAAAAACAATGATTGGTGGTAGTCTGTACAAACACATTTTCTTAATAGGCACACCAGCATTCTACTTTTTCAGTCAGATAGTCTATCCCTTGGTTCGTAATCCAAAACCTCCAACAATAACATTTTGAGCTATTCATGCATTCCAAACAACAATCTTTGCTTCTCTACCCCCCTTTTCATGAGTCAAATCGGTCCCCCTTTGGGTAAATCACAAAATCCAGGAGATTAGGACTGTGAGCCACATAAAGATAATTGAAATGAGTTGTAGTGACTGGCAGATTTTGAGAAGTACAAAAAGGAGAATGTATAAAGGGTGATAACAGATTTTAGTTAAAATAAAAATCATTTGTTGCTAAGGTGATTTTACCCTGTGAAAAAGTCTTTTGTTGGGATTTCACGAATCGTGTTTGAGAGAAAATTGTCATCTCATGATTTTCCCATGGAGATTACGAAAGGTGCTCCAGATTCTATATAAGAACATATTTTTTGTACATTCACACTATCTTTCTCAGTCATAGGAGAAGGAAGTCTGACATTCTCAGTAAAACATGTACTTCCAACGGGTGAAGCCTCTCAGTTGGTTCCATTGTGTTCTACGGCAGCCTCCCTGACTGTTCTGAAGAACAACTAGAGCGCTACAGTCTTAACCTATGACAAATGTGTGACACACCTGAATCTATCTTGATTGAATCAAACTCTTAAAACATTGAACTTAAAAAGGAACAAAATTAGAGGTTCATTTTGTAATAGAAAGCTTGGTTAGGGCTGTAGAAACAAAAATTAGGACATGTTTTAAGTGAGTTCTCAAATGTCTTCTTGTTGTACATCCACTAGAAGAAGCCTGACAGTTGATTCCTTTGTGTTCTACTGCAGCCTCCCAGAGTGTTCTAAAGAACAACTATAGGGGTGGGGGGATTACTAAAAAAGAAGCATCGGGGGAAAGGAAAGGATTTTCCTTTCCCTCGATGTCTCTTTCAGCATTCCTGCTGCCCGATCGCGATGCGATCAAGCAGCAGGAATGCCCACTAGACACCAGGGATTTGTGTATGTGTGTGTATTTATAACGTGGGAGAGGGACCCCTTGGGCAAGGATCACTCCCCTTGGGGGGCCAATATATTTATCGCTGTTTTTGCCCTCCTTGAGGGCAGATCGGCCTATTTGTTTTTAGGCCCTTCTGCCCCCCCCCGGGCCATATGGACGCCAAAGATTTCTTTTCCTTTCCTTTGTTTTTTTGGGGTTGGTGGGTGCCCCCTTTGCCAAGGGTCACCCCCCCCCCAAAGGGGACAATGCACTGTTGGGTAGTTCTGCCCCCCTTGGGGGCAGATGGGCCTATTTTTTTTAGGCCCAACTGCCCCCAAGAGGGGCCGAATCCCCTTAGTGCCAGAGATCATGTGTTTGTGTGTATGTGCTTTGTGTGAGGGTGTGGCCCCTTGGGCAAGGGTCACCCCCCAAAGGGGGCAATATATTCTATGCCATTTTGCCCCCCCTTGGGGGCAGATCGGCCTACTTTATTTTAGGCCCATCTGCCCCCAAACGGGGCCGAATCTACTTAGCGCCAGGGATCATGTTTGTGTGTGTGTGTGCTTTGTGTGGTGAGGTGAGGTGGCCCCTTGGGCAAGGGTCGCCCCCCAAAGTGGGCAATTTATTCTATGCAATTACTGCCCCCCTTGGGGGAAAATTGGCCTATTTCTTTTAGGTCCATCTGCCCCCAATCGGGGCAGAGAACACTAGACACCAGTGAAAATATATAAATGGTTGGTGACGGGTGTTTTTCAACTGGCGAGGTATTTCCATTTGTGATTATAACAGTTTATTTCTCCTTTTTATTCTAGTTCAAAGCTTCTGCTTCCTTTGCTGTGGCTTGTTGCAGTTTTGGCAGTGGTTGTACTGTGGTTTGCGTAGTGGCATGTTTTAGGTAAGTAAATAAATTTACTCCAAATGAGTATTGTTGTCATGCATGAATGACATGTTTGTAGGTGGTGTACTAAATGCAGGATTGTGTGTGAAATTGTCCTTAGATATTTGTGTTGTCTTATGTCTAATTTGCTCTTCTTTTCTTTTTTCTTTTTAGTGGGATATCATTGGTGATTGCTGTGGCTATGCAGAGTAGTTGCTGGTGAGTCTAGCTTTTTCAAGTGAGCAGTATAGTTTTTGCGTTTATAACTCTTGGTGATAAAGTTACACTTTGTTTATTACTTATTTTACACAGTGCTAGTTGTTGGTGGTGCATTTGTCCAGTTACTTTTTGTAGGAAGAAACATAGCGAGCCGTAGGATGACCGCTCAGCAGGTTGTAGGTGTGCTTTTTGAGTCATCTTCTGACCATGATTATGAGACTGACTCTCCATCTGAGGCAGAGGAGGAAGTGCAAGATTCTGGAAGTTAATTTTCTGTCAGAGAGGAATCATCTGATGATGAAGCCACTCTCAGTGCTGATGAAGTGCCTGTTTTAGAGGAGGACACTGAAGTGCCAATGGTGCAGTAGCCAGTGGCTGAAAGGCTTCCCACTGGAAGGCCTGACGCCTGGGTTGCACCAAACATGGAGCAGCCACAGTTGCCTGCCTTTACTGGTTTCCCAGGGTGTAGAGTAAATATGGAAAACTCTTTGCCTGTCAACTTCTTTGAGTTGTTTATGGACGATGTATTTTTGGAAGAGATTGTTGAGCAGACTAATTTGTATGCAGAGCAGTATTTGAGGGACAATGCTGACAGACTTAGGCCACACTCCAGAGCTAACCGGTGGATTCCCACAAATCTGGAAGAGTTGAAAAAGTTCTTGGGTTGAACTTTTTTGATGGGGCTGATAAGGAAGCCATCACTGTCTTCATATTGGACTATTAGTCCCTTGATAGCAATGCTATATTTCCTGCAATCATGAGTCGTAACCGGTTTGAGCTTCTTCTTTGGATGTTGCATTTTGTAGATAATGCTTCAGCCTTGCCACAAGATCACCCTGATTCTGACCGTCTTTTTAAGATTAGACCTGTCCTTGATCATTTTGTAGATCGGTTTTCAGAGCTCTATGTTCCAGGCAAAGAAATATCTATAGATGAGTCTTTGGTCCTGTTCAAGGGTCGTTTGACGGCCAAAAACGTCTTTCCGGCTAAAACATGTAGACTCTGTGCTCGAAGAGGTATCAGGAAGGAGACTAGAATATACTGCCCTGATTGTCCTTCAAAGCCTGGGCTGTGTGTGGGTGACTGTTTTAGGAGCTAGCACACACAGAAGAATTATTGGGAAATACCATGAGCATAAACTGCTGTTTTATACTTTCATATGTTCAGTTTCACGGTTGGCATTACTGTCATGTATTCAGTAAGAGCTTTTGTGTTTGAAGTTTTGTACTTATTTATAATTAGTGGTTTCTTTGTTGTTTAAAAACAAACAAAAAGTGATGGCGATGTGCATAGACTGGCGATTGGCTGGCAGTGTGTGTAGAGTGGCGCTTGGCTGGTGGTGTGCGTGGAGTGGCGCTTGGCTGGTGGTGTATGGGGTGGTGCTTGGCTGGTGGTGTGTGTGGTGGCCCTTGGCTGACTGTGTGTGTGGGGTGACGCTTGGCTGGAGGTGTGTGTGGGGTGACGCTTGGCTGGCTGTGTGCATGGGGTGGCGCTTGGCTGGCAGTGTGCGTGGGGCGGCGCTTGGCTGGCGGTGTGTGTAGGGTGGCGCTTGGCTGGCAGTGTGCACGGAGTGGAGCTTGGTTGGTGGTGCCAGCCAAACACCAGTCCACAAACTCCCATCAGCTGGTGTGATTGCTGTATCAGGCATGTGGGCGTATGAAAGTGATGGGCCCTTGAATGAAGCTGTCTGTTGATGCGAGTGTTGTAATGCGCTGGGCCCGCGGCTGGCGGCATGAATGGTTTTGTGCATGTCATGTATGAAAGATGTGTGAATGGACTGTAAAGCGGTTGGTGCCTTGACACGGCTTTACAGCTCACGAGCTGTGAGTCATTGTTTCAGTTTTTTGGGCTTTCAGTTATTAACAGTGCATTTCACCTTTGTGAAATCTCTTGTTAATAAAATTTGATCTACTTACCATCACTCATCCTCGTGCCAAATCCAACCATTATGTGTGATAAAAAATACAAAACCTGCTCTGCTGTAATCAGGCGTCGCAGCACACCCGTGGCACACTCAGTGTCTCAGGTGGGACCCGATGATGAAGAATGCCACCAACTTGGTTGGTGGGTGAGGGGTCTTTTTAACATAACCTAAGTGTGGTTCTTTTCACAATTTTAGTGTTTGGAACATCAGAGAAGTTTGTGGACACATCAAAATGATCTATGACAAAACTACCTGTGTTTGGGGGAGAGGGGGCACCTATGTTTTTGGTCCCAGGAGCGGCCTTCATCTAGGGAAACCTACCAAACCCAGACATTTGTTTTAAACTAGACACCCCAAGGAGTCTAAGGAGGTGCGGCTTGCATGGATCCCCCAACATTTTATTACCGATTCTCCTCTGCAAACCACAAAATATGGTTAAAAAAAGGATATTTTCCTCACTTTTCTTTGTAGGATCACTGTTCCGGCACAAATGTCATACCACCCAGCATTCCCCTCATTCTCCCAAGTAAAATGATACCCCTATTGTGTTGGCCCCCAAAGCAGAGGAGGAAGTGCAAGATTCTGGAAGTTAATTTTCTGTCAGAGAGGAATCATCTGATATGAAGCCACTCTCAGTGCTGATGAAGTGCCTGTTTTAGAGGAGGACACTGAAGTGCCAATGGTGCAGTAGCCAGTGGCTGAAAGGCTTCCCACTGGAAGGCCTGACGCCTGGGTTGCACCAAACATAGAGCAGCCACAGTTGCCTGCCTTTACTGGTTTCCCAGGGTGTAGAGTAAATATGGAAAACTCTTTGCCTATCAACTTCTTTGAGTTGTTTATGGACGATGTATTTTTGGAAGAGATTGTTGAGCAGACTAATTTGTATGCAGAGCAGTATTTGAGGGACAATGCTGACAGACTTAGGCCACACTCCAGAGCTAACCGGTGGATTCCCACAAATCTGGAAGAGTTGAAAAAGTTCTTGGGTTGAACTTTTTTGATGGGGCTGATAAGGAAGCCATCACTGTCTTCATATTGGACTATTAGTCCCTTGATAGCAACTGCTATATTTCCTGCAATCATGAGTCGTAACCGGTTTGAGCTTCTTCTCTGGATGTTGCATTTTGTAGATAATGCTTCAGCCTAGCCACAAGATCACCCTGATTCTGACCGTCTTTTTAAGATTAGACCTGTCCTTGATCATTTTGTAGATCAGTTTTCAGAGCTCTATGTTCCAGGCAAAGAAATATCTATAGATGAGTCTTTGGTCCTGTTCAAGGGTCGTTTGATTTTAGGCAGTACATTCCTAGCAAGAGGGCACGGTATGGAATTAAATTGTATATTCTGTCTGAAAGAAGTACACAATATGTTTATAATTTCCGGGTCTACGCTGGTAGGGATCCAGTATTGACCCCCCTGGTTGTCCGTCCACTTTTGGAGTTAGTGAGAAAATTGTGTGGGAACTTGGTAGACGACTGTTTAACAAAGGTCACCATTTATATGTAGATAACTTCTACACTGGAGTTGTTATTCAAGGAATTGTTCAGAGTAGACACTGTTGCTTGTGGCTCAATCCACTCTAATCGAAAAGGCTATCCAAGAGAGCTTGTCTGTAAAAAAAAACTTCAGAAGGGACAGTGCAGTGCCTTGCAGAATGATGAGCTGCTAGCTCTGTAATTTGTAGACAGGAGGGATGTGTATATGCTAACTACTATACATGATGAAAGTACTTCACCTTGGCTGTTTGGGGTCAAGTTGCAGAAGAGCGCAAACCTGTGAATTTCAGACTACAATAAGCACATGGGTAGTGTTGATAGAGTAGATCAGAGGTTGGAACCTTACACTGCTGCTCGTAAGGCTTTTGTTGTGTTCAAGGATAGTTCTCCAGAGTCAAGGATGACATTTGTGAAATTTCAGGACTCTATCATAGCAAGCCTTGTTGTGCTGGAACAGGCAAAAGTTCCTAGAGAAGCAGTGGTGGAGGATGTGGCTAGATTGAAAGATCGTCACTTTGCTGAGCACATTCCTCCCACGGCCAAAAACGTCTTTCCGGCTAAAACATGTAGACTGTGCTCGAAGAGGTATCAGGAAGGAGACTAGAATATACTGCCCTGATTGTCCTTCAAAGCCTGGGCTGTGTGTGGGTGACTGTTTTAGGAGCTAGCACACACAGAAGAATTATTGGGAAATACCATGAGCATAAACTGCTGTTTTATACTTTCATATGTTCAGTTTCACGGTTGGCATTACTGTCATGTATTCAGTAAGAGCTTTTGTGTTTGAAGTTTTGTACTTATTTATAATTAGTGGTTTCTTTGTTGTTTAAAAACAAACAAAAAGTGATGGCGATGTGCATAGACTGGCGATTGGCTGGCAGTGTGTGTAGAGTGGCGCTTGGCTGGTGGTGTGCGTGGAGTGGCGCTTGGCTGGTGGTGTATGGGGTGGTGCTTGGCTGGTGGTGTGTGTGGTGGCCCTTGGCTGACTGTGTGTGTGGGGTGACGCTTGGCTGGAGGTGTGTGTGGGGTGACGCTTGGCTGGCTGTGTGCATGGGGTGGCGCTTGGCTGGCAGTGTGCGTGGGGCGGCGCTTGGCTGGCGGTGTGTGTAGGGTGGCGCTTGGCTGGCAGTGTGCACGGAGTGGAGCTTGGTTGGTGGTGCCAGCCAAACACCAGTCCACAAACTCCCATCAGCTGGTGTGATTGCTGTATCAGGCATGTGGGCGTATGAAAGTGATGGGCCCTTGAATGAAGCTATCTATTGATGCGAGTGTTGTAATGCGCTGGGCCCGCGGCTGGCGGCATGAATGGTTTTGTGCATGTCATGTATGAAAGATGTGTGAATGGATTGTAAAGCGGTTGGTGCCTTGACACGGCTTTACAGCTCACGAGCTGTGAGTCATTGTTTCAGTTTTTTGGGCTTTCAGTTATTAACAGTGCATTTCACCTTTGTGAAATCTCTTGTTAATAAAATTTGATCTACTTACCATCACTCATCCTCGTGCCAAATCCAACCATTATGTGTGATAAAAAATACAAAACCTGCTCTGCTGTAATCAGGCGTCGCAGCACACCCGTGGCACACTGGGTGTCTCAGGTGGGACCCGATGATGAAGCATGCCACCAACTTGGTTGGTGGGTGAGGGGTCTTTTTAACATAACCTAAGTGTGGTTCTTTTCACAATTTTAGTGTTTGGAACATCAGAGAAGTTTGTGGACACATCAAAATGATCTATGACAAAACTACCTGTGTTTGGGGGAGAGGGGGCACCTATGTTTTTGGTCCCAGGAGCGGCCTTCATCTAGGGAAACCTACCAAACCCAGACATTTGTTTTAAACTAGCACCCCAAGGAGTCTAAGGAGGTGTGGCTTGCATGGATCCCCCAACATTTTATTACCGATTCTCCTCTGCAAACCACAAAATATGGTTAAAAAAAGGATATTTTCCTCACTTTTCTTTGTAGGATCACTGCTCCGGCACAAATGTCCTACCACCCAGCATTCCCCTCTTTCTCCCAAGTAAAATGATACCCCTATTGTGTTGGTCCCCAAAGCAGAGTCAGCATAAAGCATAAAGATGTATAAAAGAAAATCAACTTGCTGTGCTATCCCCTCAATCTCTACAGGTTTTTGGCCTTTTTCTTCTGCAGGCAACTGAGCCACCCACACAAGTGAAGTACCATTTTTATCGGGAGACTTGGGGGAATGCTGGGTGGAAGGACATTTGTGGCTCCTCTCAGATTCCAGGACTTTCTGTCACCAAAATGTGAGGAAAAAGTGTTTTTTTGGGCCAAATTTAGAGGTTTGCACAGGATTCTGGGTAACAGAACCTGGCGAGAGCCCCACAAGTCACCCCATCTTGGATTCCCCTAGGTGTCTACTTTTAAAAAATGCACAGGTTTGGGAGGTTTCCCTAGGTGCCGGCTGAGCTAGAGGCCAAAATTCACAGCTAGGCACTTTGCAAAAAACAGCTCTATTTTCTTTGGGAAAATGTGATGTGTCCACGTTGTGTTTTCGGGCATTTTCCTGTCGCGGGTACTAGGCCTACCCACACAAGTGAGGTACCATTTTTATCGAGAGACTTGGGGAAACGCTGGGTGGAAGGAAATTTGCGGCTCCTCTCAGATTCCAGGACTTTCTGACACTGAAATGTGAGGAAAAAGTGTTTTTTGCCAAATTTTGAGGTTTGCCCAGGATTCTGGGTATCAGAACCTGGCGAGAGCCCCGCAAGTTACCCCATCTTGGATTCCCCTTGGTGTCTACTTTTGAAAAATGCACAGGTTTGGGAGGTTTCCCTAGGTGCCGGCTGACCGAGAGGCCAAAATTCACAGCTAGGCACTTTGCAAAAAACAGCTCTATTTTCTTCGGGAAAATGTGATGTGTCCATGTTGTGTTTTCGGGCATTTTCCTGTCGCGGGCACTAGGCCTCCCCACACAAGTGAGGTACCATTTTTATCAAGAGACTTGGGGAAACGCTGGGTGGAAGGAAATTTGCCGCTCCTCTCAGATTCCTGAACTTTCTGACACTGAAATGTGAGGAAAAAGTGTTTTTTTGCCACATTTTGAGGTTTGCCCAGGATTCTGGGTAACAGAACCTGGCGAGAGCCCCGCAAATTACCCCATCTTGGATTCCCCTTGGTGTCTACTTTTGAAAAATGCACAGGTTTGGTAGGTTTCCCTATGTGCCGGCTGAACTAGAGGCCAAAATCCACAGCTAGGCGCTTTGAAAAAAACAGCTCAGTTTTCTTTGGGAAAATGTGATGTGTCCATGTTGTGTTTTCAGGCATTTCCTGTCGCGGGCATGAGGCCTACCCACACAAGTGAGGTACCATATTTATTGGGAGACTTGGGGAAACACTGGGTGGAAGGAAATTTGTGGCTCCTCTCAGATTCCAGAACATTCTGTCACCGAAATGTGAGGAAAAAGTGTTTTTTTGCCAAATTTTGAGGTATGCACAGGATTGTGGGTAACATAATCTGGCGAGAGCCCCAAAAGTCACCCCATCTTGAATCTCCCTTGGTGTCTACTTTTAAAAAATGCACAGGTTTGGTAAGTTTCCATAGGTGCCGGCTGAGCTAGAGGCCAAAATCCACAGCTAGGCACTTTTAAAAAAAACAGCTCTGTGTCCACGTTGTGTTTTGGGACATTTCCTGTCCCGGGCACTAGGCCTACCCACACAAGTGAGGTACCATTTTTATCAGGAGACTTGGGGAAACGCTGGGTGGAAGGAAATTTGAGGCTCCTCTCAGACTCCAGAACATTCTGTCACCGAAATTTTAGGAATTTCTTTTTTTTTTGCCAAGTTTTGAGGTTTGCAAAGGATTCTGGGTAACAGAACCTGGCGAGAGCCCCACAAGTCACCCCATCTTGGATTCCCCTAGGTGTCTACTTTTAAAAAATGCACAGCTTTGTAGGTTTCCCTAGGTGCCGGCTGAGCTAGTGGCCAAAATCTACAGCTAGCTACTTCACAAAAAACACATCAGATTTCAATGTAAAAATGTGATGTGTCCATATTGTGTTTCCTGTCGCGAGCATTAGGCCTATCCACACAAGTGAGGTACCATTGTTTTGAGGAGACTTGGGGAAATACAGAATAGCAAAACAAGTGTTATTGCCCCTTGTCTTTCTCCACATTTTTTCCTTCCAACCTGTAAGACAGTGTGTAAAAAAGATGTCTATTTGAGAAATGCCCTGTAATTCACATGCTAGTATGGGCACCCCGGAATTCACAGATGTGCAAATAACCACTGCTTCTCAGCACTTTATCTTGTGCCCATTTTGGAAATACAAAGGTTTTCTTGATACCTATTTTTACTCTTTATATTTCAGCAAATGAATGGCTGTATACCCGGTACAGAATGAAAATCCATTGCAAGGTGCATCTCATTTATTGGCTCTGAGTACCTAGGGTTCTTGATGAACCTACAAACCCTATATATCCCCGCAACCAGAAGAGTCCAGCAGACGTAACATTATATTGCTTTAAAAAATCTGACATTGAAGGAAAAAGTTACAGAGTAAAACGTGGAGAAAAATGGCTGTTTTTTTTCACCTCAATTTCAATATATTTTTATTTCAGCTGTTATTTTCTATAGGAAAACCTTGTAGGATCTACACAAATGACCCCTTGCTGAATTCAGAATTTTGTCTAGTTTACAAAAATGATCAGCTGTCTGGGATCCAGTATTGGTCTCACATCCATTTCTGTCACTAACAGGAAGGAGGTTGAAAGCACAAAAAATAGTAACAATGGGGTATGTCCCAGTAAAATGCCAAAATTGTGATGACAAATGTGGTTTTCTGATTCACGTCTGCCTGTTCCTGAAAGCTGGGAAGCTGGTGATTTTAGCACCGCAAACCCTTTGTTGTTCCATTTTCAGGGAAAAAAACACAAGCCGCCTTCTGCAGTCCTTTTTTCCCATTTTTTAAAAAAATAATGAAATTTTCACTATATTTTGGCTAGTTTCTTGGTCTCCTTCAGGGGAACCCACAAAGTCTGGGTACCTCTAGAAATCCCTAGGATGTTGAAAAAAAGGACGCAAATTTGGAGTGGGTAGCTTATGTGGACAAAATGTTATAAGGGCCTAAGCGCGAACTGCCCCAAATGGCCAAAAAAAAGGCTTAGCACCTGAGGGGGAAAAGGCCTGGCAGCGAAGGGATTAAAACATTTAATTTAAAAAGGACCAAAATGAGGTGGTTTTATTTTGTCAAAGAAATTATGGTTAGTGCTATAGAAAGAAAAATTAGAGCACATTTTAAGTGAGTTGTCAAATATTGTCCTCTTCCATTTCATTAAAACATTCTGACATGTAGAACGAAACCTGCACTTTCAACACCACCAGCAGACTGTCAGTTAACTCCCTGGTGATCAACAGTGTTCTAATCAGCAACTAGAGTGCTAGCATTCTGAATTTATGCTAAAGATGTGGCACATCTGACTGTCATCTTGATGGATTTGAAGTGGAAAACTGAAAGCATTTACTACTGGGGATACTGCATAAATGAGATTAGGGAGCTTCATAACAAATAAGTCTCCCAAGAAGGCCACTAGAGAAAAAAGAGCCCAAATGTAGCACAAATATCTCCCAAATGTAGCACAGGTATAGCCCAATGACAAAAGTGTGCAAAACACTTTTTTTTGGTTTTTGCAGTTTTATATAGCATAGGCTTGACCCAAAGGTATTGGAGTGCTTATCATGAGTATCAGTTATATTACATAAGAAGGCATTCCTTTTGGGCTTTAGGTATGAGGAGATTAAGGCGGTCATTATGAACACGACGGTAAACTCCGCTGACCGCCATGGGGGCGGTGAACAGAAGACCGCCGTTGGCAGTGAATACAAACCCGCCATATAATGAACTAAAATCCCTACCCCGCCAAATATCACCAGACCACGGGTCACCGTCAGGACCTTGTCGGCGGAAATGCTGGACCTTCCGGGGTGGACCACCGTCGAGCACACCCACATCCCGCCCTCCAAATAATGATGCACAAATCACCTTGGCGGACAGTGGAAGCCGATCGACCATTAGCGGTGCGGACCGCCACGGGCGGAAAATGGACTCAACAGCAAGAAGTGCACACATTGGATAAGCTTGAAACCCACACACCTGACACACATCCAAAACCCCATAAAACACTCACAGACACACTCCACAATCCTTTGCAACGAAACTAGGCCAAAGAAGACGGAGAGCACCAGAAGCAGACACCGAACGCCACTATACACGAGACGCACACCGACCCACAGAAGAGCACCCACACCGCGTTTCCAGCCCCGACACCATTCATCACACTCACCATGTCACCCCCCAAACATCCATGCTTCACAGAAAGTGAGCTAAGGACCATGGTGGATGAGATCCTGAAGGTGGAGCCACAAATATTCGGGGCTCAGGTGAAGCACACACCTCTCGCAACGAAGATGGCGCTATGGCAGACCATTATTAACAGGGTCAATGTAGTGGGACACCATCCACGCACCAGGGACAATATCCGCAAGAGATGGAACGACCTGTAGGGGAAGGTCAGAGCCATGGCATCCACGCACCACATTGCAGTCCAGAAGACTGGGGGAGGACCGCCACCAACACCACCCGAATACACCGACTGGGAGGAAAAGGTACTGCCCATCTTCCACCCTGGGGGACTCAATGGACTCACTGGAGGAATGGATTCGGGGAAGTCGTCTACATTTACCCCATATACACCATACCTGTAATGCATGCACCACCCCACCCCACTGTCAGGAATAAGGCTGTGCGCGGTCCAGGTTCTGCCATGTACATTGCTCAACATTTTGAAGAGTTCGATGCAGTCAGACCTTGTGGGGGTTCCTCTGAAGAAGAGTAGTTTTCCTGCATGCCATATTGATGGCAATTCGGAGTATCCTTGTTTCCATGGTGAGTTCAGATACGAGTAGGTCATACTCGTAGCGGTAAGGTCTTGATGAGCCCAATTTTGAAGTTGTTACTTTCAAAAGGTAAAGCGCCCCTTAGAACAATGAGCAAAGCCCTTCTGTCTACGTGAGGAAAGCGCTCTTGGCATAGCAATCAAAGCGCTTCAGTCCACATGAGTAAAGCACCCTTGGCACGGCAATCAAAACGCTTCAGTCCACATGAGTAAAGCGCCCTTGGCACGGCCATCAAATCGCTTCAGTCCGCATGAATAACGTGCCCTTGGCACGACAATCAAAGCGCTTCAGTCCGCAAGAGTAAAGTGTTCTTGGCACAGCAATCAAAGCGCTTCAGTCCACATGAGGAAAGCGCCCTTGGCACAGCAATCAAAGTGCTTCAGTCTGCATGAGTAAAGCGTCCTTGGCACAGCAATCAAAGCACTTCAGTCCACATGAGGAAAGCACCCTTGGCACAGCAATCAAAGTGCTTCAGTCCACATGAGTAAAGCGCCCTTGGCACAGCAATCAAAGCGCTTCAGTTCACATGAGTAAAGCGCCCTTGGTACGGCAATCAAAGCGCTTCAGTCCACATGAGTAAAGCGCCCTTGGCAGGGCAATCAAAGCACTTCAGTCCACATGAGTAAAGCGCTCTTGGCACAGCAATCAAATCGCTTCAGTTCACATGAGGAAATCGCCCTTGGCACAGCAATCAAAGGGCTTCAGTCCACATGCATAAAACGCCCTTGGCACAACAATCAAAGTGATTCAGGCCACATGAGTAAAGCGCCCCTTAGCATTACGACCGTAGCGCTTCAGATAAAACAAGTGAAAGCGCTTTCTGGCATAAGTAACACAGCGCTTCATGTTTAATAATCAAAGCGCTTTATGAACAATAAACAAGGCAATTTTTGCCCAACAAATAAAGCGCTTCAAGTTCGATGAGAAAGACTTTCAGGCCTAGAGTTATACATGTGAAAGCATTTTTGGAGATAAGCAAGTTATAGTTTCATTGTTTTTTTGAAAGCATAGTATGTGAAAAGCATATTTAAGTCTTTGAGAATTTCTAGGCTGTGATCAAACGTTTATGTTATGAATGCATAGTTGTTACAGGATTGATATTCAGAGTATGACCATAGTCCAAAGTTCTTGTCATCTCGTGGTTCTGAGGTTGTAGTTTGTTCTTGTTCCATGATTCAAAGAAGGGGCTTCGCCCTCACTTCAAAAAGGGTCTCAATCTGATATCACAGAGACGCCTTTAGTCAAGAGTCTATTGATGAGTTATACTGCTATGAATGAGTATATGCATATTTATATTAACCTTTCCTTTTCAGATATCTCTCCCTACAGTTCCCTACCCTAATTCCCTTCCCTTCGCCTGGCTTCATCATAACTCTGTGCTATATTAGCTTCTGAGTTGGTGACGCCGGGAGGTGGGCCTTTTGTTCAGCAACGTGCAGATCCCGAGGAAATGACACTGTGTCACCCACCCACACCCACTAGGACCAATACCCCACTGGGACCAATACCCCACCCAGGCCACAGTCACTGAATCCACCTCCCCCTGCATGACCACAAACCCACTAACAGGCCCACATCCCTCCCCCTATGCACAGCCACCTACCCCTGCTAGGATTCACAATGGCACTACACCACCCAAAATGCAACTCCACACCCTAAGCAAAATGCAGTGAAAACCTCACAAAGGCACCCTGGATGGCCCGAAAAAGTTACACCAGCACAAAACAGCCAAGCCCTGTGCACCCCATCCGTTCATGCATTTGTAACAGACATGTCTATGTCCCCCAACAGGCCCCACCACCCATGCCACCCTCAAGGACGGGACAAGGAGTGCCAGTGCCCCCCATGGAGACAGAGGCACCTCACAGGACACTGGGGAAGGATCCCTGGACACTGATGAGCAGGCAGGCCCCTCACACAGTCCTGGACTGTCACCATGCACCAGCCCCACCCAGGATACCACTGACACCCCTACCACCCAGTCAAGAACAGCAGCCCAGGGCAAGCGTCCCCACACCAGTGTTTCCAGGCCACAGACTGGTGGAATACAGGTACAGACGCCACAGTCTCCCCCTACCAACAGGCAAGAAGACGAGGGCCCCAGTACAAATGGTACCGCCAGATCGGTGCAGGGGACACAGACACAGGGGGCTTGGGCAAGTGCTAGGGCCTCAGTGGGCCAGGGGGGGAAGCCACAGGATGGATGCAGCAGCCCAGGATGTGATATCTGAGGTATTGGGGGCCTACCAGCATACCCATGACAGGTTGGCACAGATAGTATCCACCATGGAGCACAGTCAGAGGATGCAGCAGGAACACCACCAAGAGGCCATGGAGCAGTGGAAACGGCACAACGCCACAATGGCCAGCACAGCAGGAGCACTGCTGCAGCTGGTACAAACCCGGTCTGAGACCCACACAGAACAGGAGGCCCCTACTACAGCACCAGACACAGACCGGACAATGACACCATCAGCAGCAACATCCCAGGAACTACCCTCAGAGGAAACACAAGGGCCAACCATGTCATCCCCTCAAGGTCAACAGCAGGCACCCAACGGACCCTCAGGCCTAGATATGGGACTGGAACCCCTGCCAAAAATAAGGCCCCCTTCAAGAATTAACTCTGGAACAATCTGCACAGCAGCCATCCCACACAATCACAGTACTAAGAAGCAATATGAACTAATGTAAGCATTGATGGACCCATCAATACTACCAACAAGACTGCCACCATGTTGGCATTGAGGACAACCACCCATGACCAACTGCCATCACTGTAAATTGCACAATTCACTCCCTGCCACCAATAAAATACATATCATACCTGTAACACTGTCCCCTGTCATAATATGTGAACAAAGTGAAGTATGGATGCAACTGGCTGATAACCACTTTATTGGCAAAGCGTTGCAGAAAAGGACTCCTGTGTGCCTAAATGTGGCCCCAAAATAAATGCACTAAATTGTATTCAGTACCATGCAGACCTGGACCCAGTTGCAAATACAAGATTCAAACCCCCCTAGATGACAAACCACACTGACAGTATGTGCCACAAACCCCAATGTCAGCACTTAGTCGCACATAGTTACTGGAAGTATACAGTTGTATCAGTTGGGTCCTGGAATTGACATCTTCCCCTTCCTCATCATCACCATCACTCTCCTCACCTCTCTGAGGAAGCTGGTCAGGACATACAGCACCCTCCACCTCCAAGACGGGACAGAATTACCACGTTGTGCAGAATGCAGCAGCATACACACATTTTCAGGCCCATAGGCCAGAGAACCCCCCAGAGATATGTAGACAACAAAATCTAGCCTTGAGTAGACCTACTGTGCGCTCTAGCACCCTCCTAGTACGTCATGGGCCTCATTGTAATTCCTCTCTGCATCCGTCCCGGGATTCCTCACTGGTGTCAGGAGCCAACGCAAGTTGGGATAGCTAGAATCACCTAGAAAAAGGTGCAATACAGATTAGTCATTGTCAAGCCTCTGAGTCAGACAGCCTGGCTGTCTCCTAGGTGGCAGTTAGTGACAGAAACACTTACCTATGATCCACCCTCTGTCCTCTTGTAGTTGTTCCATCTTCTGTGGCACACTACTGTTTCCTCAGCACAAAGGAATCATGGACTGAACCTTGGAACATGGCATTCACAAGTGAGTTGTATGGTCTGCAGTACATACCAATTGGATGTTCATCAAATGAAAGTTCTTTCTGTTACTGTACACCTGTTCACTGACTCTTGGGGGTATGATTAGTATGTGGGTGCCATCTATGGCACCGATCACATGGGAAATGTTTGCAAACGCACAGGCGTCCGACTTGATGGCAGGGTGGTCAGTACTTTGGGGAAACCTCACATAGGACTGCAGGTGTCGTACAAATGCATTTAGAAATCTTGTCAATACCATGCTGAACATTGGCTGTGAAAATCCAGCACCCATGCCCACTGTCACTTGAAATGAGCCCGTGGTCAGGCGGAGAGCACCTGCACTTCAGTAGGCATGGCATGCTGATTACGATTTCCCAGAGTTAGTGCAGGATCCAGTAATGCACAAAGTTCAAGAATAGTTGCACGTGTGAGTCTGTAATTGATTATGATCTGACGCTCCACCATGGTCCGCATATCCACAAGTTGTCTGTACACCGATGGTGCCCTTCCTCGCCACAAGGGTCGGTACCTAGGAGGGATTTAAAACATGTGTGAGGAACTCACATACATAGGCACACATTGTCATTAATTGTGCACTGCATACTTGATTGTAGGGACTCATAAGTTAGATGTGCTTGACAGATCTTCATCTACACCTTAATGAGGGAACAGTGTTGGTCATGTGTGGTGTTTTTAAAATGTCACATGCATAGGTGCTTTATGTGGAAAATAGGGCCTGCATTGTGCACATTTCTTTTTTATAGATGCGTAGTTAATGCAAAAATGTCTGCCCCCTGTAATCCAGAACTGTTGTTGTGAAAATGACCTCATACCGCTAGCATTGGACATAACAGCGTAAGGCGGTGTTTACCGCCGTTCCCACCGTCATTGGTTAACATGGATGCCAATGGGGAATCCTGTCGTATCATGATCGCCGGCGGCGGTAACGGTGCACACTGCCGCGGTACATATTTGAATTCGTCATCCCAACTTCACTTGACTCCCTGATCTCGTGAGAACAGGTACCCCACTGTGTACTGCTGTGTCCTGCCTCTGGTCATGGAAGTGGCTCGTGTTGCAGGGGAAAGGGCCCCGGCTTTCACCCAAGAGGAACAGGAGAGGCTAGTGGATGGGGTCCTGCCCCTGCTCTATGGAAATGCTCTACGGACAGCCAGAGGTACAGGTGAGTCGGGGTTTGGAGAACACTGTTTGGGTGTAATGGATGGTGTTGTAAGTACATATGTGGGCACCTCTGAGCTTGTATGGGCCATGGTTCATGGCATGCTGTGTGCGTATGTCCTGTAAGTTTGACAGTCCTGTCCGTCCCATAGTGGACATATAGCCAGCTGTACCTATTTTGCAAGTGCCTGACCTCTGTGTTCAATTTCTGTGTCACCTTTTTAGGTCAGCACCCACCAAAAGAGGGCACTTTGGCATGCCATCGCCAAGGACAGGCGGACCCTGGGGGTCTACACCCGACGGAGCACCCACTGCAGGAAGAGGTGGGAGGACCTGCGGCACTGGGTGCGAACAATCTGTGAGGCCCAGCTGGGGAAGTCCTCCCAATGTGGAAGGGGTGCCCGTCAGGCACTGACCCCCCTCATGCTACGCATCCTTGCGGGGCGTACCCAGACCTGGATGGGCGCTTGAAGGCTGCACAGCAGTCACAAGGGGGTGAGTACTCATGTCACAATCTTAACCCTTGATGGATGTCTGTGTGTGCATTAGGGTTCATGCTGCTTAGATACAGGGACTCTGACTGTTGTCCATCTACATGATGGCCCCTGTAGGGTGTAGGGGTGTCTTGGTCAGGTCTCCTACACGTCGGGTCCTTAGGTAGTTCAGCGGAAGGGTGTAGAGCAGGGTTCTGGGCAATAGTCAAGAGCATGGGCATAGTGAACGGGCTGCCTGTTGGGGATGTCTTCTGGGTGGGTGTATGTCTGGCAACTATGTTCACTCCTTTCAGCTATTTACAAGTGTCTCTCCTGTTTTGTCTCCCCATCCCTGTTCTCTTGTGTTGTTTTTGTACATCAGCAACATCTGGCGAGAGAGCTGAGGCACCGGCAAGTGGGGATGCAGTGGCCCACAGATCCTCAGAGGCAGAGTCATCCGAAGCCAAGGGAACCAGTGGGTTGGAGGGCAAGGGGAGTACCATGGGGGAGGCAACTACCACTGGAGGTAGTGACTCCGATACCTCCTCGGATGGGGGCTCCCTGGTGGTGGCTGACCCTAGTGGCCACACCACTACAGTGACATCGTCCGCCACCTCCTATTCCATCACTGCCCTCCCTTTTGCTCCCCACCAAGTTGCCTGTGCCCGCTCACCCATAAAAGTGGGCGTCTCCTTCGCCCCACGCACCTCCTCCCCTTCCCCTGTCAGCCCTGCTGCCCTCATAGAGGAGGCTATTGACCTCCTGAGAACCATTTCTGTAGGGCAGACAACCATCGTCAATGCCACCCAGGGGATAGCATCAGAGATGCAGCAGACAAATGCCTATCTGGATGGCATTCACGGTGCCGTGTCTGGCCTACAGAGATCTTTTCAGGCTCTGGCCTCCTCTTTGACAGCAGACAACTTCCCTGGTCATTCCGTTCCCTCTCCAACCTCCACTACCCCTTCCAGCACACCACTCCCTTCACCCGTCCAAAGCACACAATCTGACACGCAGTCAAGCACCTCAACACACAAGAAACACACTTCTAAACACAAGCACAACACCTCCCACCACAAGCATTCACACAGCCAACATACACATGGACACACAGCAACATCCACTTCCCCTAGTGTGCCCACCTCTTCCGCCTCCCTGTCTGTCCCCTCTACATGCACACCCTCATGCACTGTACCTTCAGTCACTGTTGCTGATCCTCTTACTGCAGTCACCACAATAGCAGACATCCATACATGCACTTCAGACACCACACCCGCACTCACCACAACTACTGTAGTTGACACATGCAGCACACTCACCAGACTTGCAGACACCCACACAACATACATCCACATTGGCAGCCTGTCTTCTCCCACTCCACCCCCCCCCAAAAAAACACACAAACGCACCAAGACACCCCCCCATCACACATCCACCACATCTCAGCATACTGTCCGGTCACCTGCACCCACAACACGCACCTCTACACCACTTACGTCCACACCCTCTGCCTCCACTCCCACGCCCTCATCCAGGCCCAACCCAATTCTTCCGAAAAAACTTTTCCTCTCCCGTGCTGACCTCTTCTTACCCACTGGCCCACCCCATCTTGTCCCTAAGCGTGCACACCTCCTTGCCCTTTCCACTCCTTCCACTTCACAGCCCACCCCTGTCCGCCCTTCACATTCCTGTGCCCCTTCCCCAGAGAAGAAGCCCAGCACAGAGCCAAGTCCATCTGGCTCCACCCGCTCGAAACACCCCCCACCTTCCGAAGCCAAACCCACACACCCTCCACCTTCCAAGCGCAAGTCCAAGCCCCACCCCCATCGCAAATCCCCACCTCCACCACTCCCAGCCCCCATTCCGTGAGGTGCCTGGATGCCCCATTGTTGCCCCATTAGGTGGAGTACCGTGCACTTTTGGGAGTCAGGTTGGGGCCATTGTGGCCCATGGGACTTCTTGCAGTACGGACTGGCCATTGGCCTTGTTGGAAATAGTTGGCTCTGTGAGCTGGAACAAATATTTATGTAAGGCCTGTGTTTTGGTGGCACACTCTTGAACCATGGTCTTTCGTTTCATTGTTTGTGGGTGTGGGGCATTTGTATGTACTATGGTCAGGTTGGATTTGCCTTGTGTCGGGTAAGTACCTCTTGCTGTGGGGTGTATGGGTTGTGCTGCTGTGAAGGGTTGGGGGTGTTGCTAGGTGGGTGGAGTGGGTGGGTATGTAACTGTGCCCTTTCCTCCCTTGTTTCATAGGTTGCGGTACTTACTGTCGTCATCTTCGTCGGCGGTCTCGGTCGTGGAGGTATATGGCAAGGAACAGGGCTGGCATGATCTGCAGCTCTCTATCCATGTCTGCTTCGGCGCGTTGTGCGGGCCTCCGTGAGTCTTTCCTTTTATTTGGTTAATTTCCGCCTGGACTTGCGTGGCAGTGGTTCCCGCCCCGGAACTGGCGGTGGACTAGTGGTTCATTATTTGATGGGCGGGTTGGGCCTTTCCGTCGGCCTGTGGGTGGACTCTGCCGTCGTCGTCGGCACTCCTCTACTGGCGGTGGGTGGTTTTCTGGATGTCTGTGTTTCGATTGGTTCATTATTTGGCGTTCTGGACCGCTCCTCGGTTGGCGGTTTTTAATGCCACCGCAGGCGGTGCAGTTTGGACCGCCTTGTTCATAATGAGGGCCTAAGTGATTTGCCCAGAATCACAGGATGTCGAGCTGATGCCAAAACTCAAACCTTGGTCTCCAGTTGCAAAGTCTGCAGCTTTGGCCGTAATGCTACATTCTCTCCATATAGCATATAATCAAGTGATCAACTGGATTAAAAAAAAAAAAAAACAATCAAGATAACAAATAATTTTAAAGTGCTTTGTCGCTATTTGAGAGCTCAAACAAAAATGTCCTCATTTAAATTGTTTTAAAGCACTAACAATTTCTATGGGAACAAGAACCCCTCATTTTTTTATTTCTGAAGTAAATGCTTTAGATATTACAGTTTTGATTACATTAAGATGACGCCAGGCATGCCACACTTTTGCAATAAACATAAAATGTTAGCAAGCTAGTTGTTCATTAGAATACTATGGGGAGGCAGATGTCAGGGGCACGGACTTGTATAAATGAAGGCAGGGAGTGCGGTGCAGAGGGAACAAGTTGACCTCACTGGACAGGCGGGAGGGGCAGCGGTAGCACAATGGACCGTGGAGGGCAGGATAAAGAGAGGCAATATCACAGACCATTGAGGGCAGAAGGAAGAGGCAGTAGCATTACAACAATACATGTCAACAAACCTGATTCAGGCAGGACACTTCTGATGTTTTTGAGCCAAAAATGCCTTTATTTTATCAGTCTCCTGCCTAAAATCTCCTTTATTCAAAGTAAGTCAAAGGGGAAAATCAATTCCCAAGATTTTTTTTCAAAATCTCTCTCGTACCAAGTTCAAAATGTTGGCAAGTATTGGATCACTGAGGGCAGGAGGAATGGGGTAGGGACAGTGGCTCGGATAACAGAGGGCAGAAGTGAGATGGACAGGGGCACCAAACTGACTTAGAGGGCAAGAATCAGGGGTTGCAGAAGCACAATACACTACACAGGGCAAGCGGGATGACAGTTCAGCACAACGGACCATGGAAAGCAATAGAGAGGGGACAGGGCCATGTACATGGAAAACAGAGAGCAGAGGGGAGAGAGGCAGGGGCAGCAAACTGACCATACCAGACAGACCGGAGTGACAGTTGCAGCATAACGGACCATGAAGGGCAGGAGGGAGGAGGCAGGGGCATGACAACAGACCAGACAAGGAAGGAGACAGGGGATAGGGTCCTGCACATGCAAAACAGAGGGCAGGCGGCAAGGGGGCAATACTGGAGCAGCAAGCTGACCATGGAGTGCAGGCGGGATGAGCACTAGAAGCACAACACAACATTTGGCAACAGTGAGTCTATAATGGCAGACACACAGACAACAGAGGGAAGATGGAAGGGGGTCAGGGAGAGCAAGCTGACCACACAGGGCATTTGGGGGGGCTACAGCAGTGCAAAAGACCATGCACGGCAAGTGGGAGGGTTAGTGGCAGCACAACAGCCATGGTGGGCATGAGGGAGGAGAGAAAGGGGCATGCATAAAGGACCATGGAGGACAGAAGGGATGGATAGGGGCTGGACACAGACAAGAGAGTTCAGGCGAAGAGGCTTCACAGCAGACCACGCAGGATAGACAGGAGGAGCAGCTGCAGCCCAACAAAGCACGAAGGGCAGAAGGAAGTGGCAGCAAAATGGACCATGGAGGACAGGAGGGAGAAGATAGGGGCATAGAACTTGGACAAGCAGGGTGGAGGTGGCAGGGACAGGTAGCAGTCACCTGACCATGCTAGGCAGGTGGGAGGGGCAGCTCAACAGAATACTCATAGTAGATAGGAGGGGCAGTGGCAGGTCCATGGAACATGGTGGGCAAAAAAGGGCGGAACTGGGGCAAGCACACATGTATTGGAAGGCAGAGGAAAAGAAGGTAGGGCAAGCAAGCTAAGCACAGAGGCTAAGCAGGAGGGCAATGATGGGGCATAGAATTGAGCAACGAGGACAAGAGTTGGCGGGGACATCTTGGTAAATGGAGGGCAGTGACAGCACCTCAGACCATGCAGTGCAGCAGGGGGCTCGTGCTTTGACTTGGACAACAGAGGGGAAGGAGGAGGTGAATGGGGCAGCAAGCTAACTGTTCAAGGCAGATGGGAGGAGTAGTGGCAGAACAACAGCCACAAAGGCCTGTAATGAGGGAGCAGGGGCTAGGACTTGGACAATGGATAACAAGGAGAAGGGGGCAGGAGCAGCAAGCTTGGTGGGGGCAGAACAGTGCCTGGTCAGGACCTGTGTCTAACTCCCTCCACCTACCGTTCATTGGGGTGGGCATTTTACTTAATGTTAAATAACCCAAGAATTTCACTAGAAATAAACAAAAGTTACAAGGACATTATAGTTAGGAAACGGAATTTAAAAAAAACTTTAAAGAAATTCACTAGAAATCCATTGATTGCAGGAGCCTTATAGTTAGGTTCAGATGTTACATGCACAAAACCACTGAAATTCAGTGTGAGTTATAATTTCCTTAGGGCACGAATTATAGCTACTTGAAATAACTAACAGCTGAATTTTTATGGTTTTGTGCGTTTAAAATCTGAACCTAACTATAACGTCCTGGTAACCTTTGTTTTTAGTGAATTTCTAAGGTTTTAAAAATATCAAAACTATGACTTAAACCTAACTTCCCTTACCTGGGATAATGCTACTTGAAATTCTTTTTAAACAATTTAAAAAACAAAAATATGATTCACTTACTGAACCCCACAACCTCAACACCCAGCAGGTCTTGTTCTTGTCAAGTACATCTGCCCAGTGGTACGTTAGCTGCTGCTGGGTGAGAGTGCTTTCGGTGCTGCAGCACATGCACCACCGCACTCGCCCCACAGCCCCTGACCCTCCCACAGGGAATAGCCCTTGCCGGGCCTGCTGCTAGCATGCGGTGGAGGTGGCGCTTCACACAAAGCGTGCATGGGGTGTGGGTGGTGCCTATGCAGCTTGCTTTTGCCATCAAGGAGGAAGGAGGTTTCAAGTTCCTGCTTGTTCCAGACTGATCCAGTGACACCGCAGCTGCCTGCCCACCCCAGGACCTACTTAATGCAGGCCACAGCGGAAGTGTGCAGCAGGCAAGGTGCTCCAAAGGCAAGCCGTCTGCGCTCATCCGCGCCTGGACCGTGCCCAGAGCCACGACCGCTGGTCCTCCCTCCTCACCAAAAGATACATCATCACCGAGCTCTATACACTCAACCCCAGACACCAGAACAAATACTGCCACTGCGACAACCCACGCTCCACGTTAGGACCTTTCACCTGCACCCATTGCCACTTCACCTGCCACAGCATACACACCAGCCCATCGACCAGCCCCACCCTGAACACACCACAGACTCCACCTGAACAAAAACACCAACTTGCATGTTCCCTTCTCAACACATGCTCACTATGGAAGCATTCCACTGGACTATCAGACCTCATCACCATCCTCGTGCCCAAGATCATCTTCTTCACCGAGACCTGGTTCAACACCACATCTGCCATAGACATTACCACAGCAATCCCCGAAAGATATAAAATCACTCACCAGGACTGCACCAACAAGGCGGGAGGAGAAACAGCCATCATTCACAAAGAGACCATAGAGTGCACAACAAACAACACCACCAACTCTATGGAACATCTTACCTTCAAGCTCAACAAGGATGACAAAACAACCATCAGAGGCACCCTTGCATACTGGCCTCCCGGCCCGTGATCAAGCTTCCGCAACACCATTTCAGGCTTCATTGCACCCCTAGCCTTAGAGTCCAAGGACTACATCTTCCTTGGCAACTTAAATTTCCACATCAACAACCCCAACAACAACAACACTGCACACCTCCTCAACAGTATGAGCACCCTCAGATTGACCCAGATCGTCCACGACCCTAACACCCTCAGACTGACCCAGATCGTCCACGACCCTACACAGGACACATGCTGGACCCCATTTTCACCTCTAGCAACTGCATCAAATACAGCCATGTCACAGAACTTACATGGATCAATCACTGCATCGTCCACTTCAGCATCTCCAGCCCCTGTACCTCCACACTCCAAGATGACCAGTGCCCCCCACTGGAGGTGGAACAAAATCTCAGAGACCAGCAACTCCAACCCCCCTACCACCACTAACCTTGAACAGGGAGTGAAAAACTTCAATGCCTGGATCACAAATTGCGACAATAGCATTATCCCCACCAAGAGCAACAACCAAAGAAAATTCTCCAAAAAGGCCAGGTGGTACACCCAATAACTCAGAACAGTGAAACGAGAGCAATCAGCTGAAGAGGAGATGGGGTGCCAGCAAGCATGCCTCCAACAGAGCAGCCTTCAAGATCTCCATTAACCTCTACCACCGCCTGCTGAGAGCAACAAAGAAAACAGCCCTTGCCACACACATCGTAACCACCTCCAACAACACCAAGAAACTTTTCAACATCCTTAAGGAATTCTTCATCCCGGCTGCGAGTGAAAACAACATCACACCCTCACAGGAGCTGTGCGACAACCTTGCCTACTTTTTCCACAACAAGAACACAACCATATACAGAAACTCTGAAACCCCAACCTACACCTATGGACTTCAACAGATACGCCACCACCGTAAGCGACACAAACACACTGACTACCTGGAGCATCTTCTCCACCTAGGGCATCACCTCCACCATGAAATCCATCCACTCTGAAGCTCCCATAAACCCATGCCCGCACCACATCTTCAAAACCTTGGAAACAAAAGGATTGGCCAGGAACTCACTACCCTGCTCAACACCTCTATCACCACTGCAACATTTCCTGATGCTGGAAACACGCTGAAGTCAGACCACTACTCAAAAAACCCTTCACCGACCCAAGAAAACCCCAAAACTACCAGCCAATCTCCCTGCTTCCATTCTTAGCCAGGTACTGAAAAAGATCATCACCAAGCAACTCATGACATACCTGGAGCAGAACCAGCTACTTGATGCTTCTCAATCCGGCTTCTGCAGCAATCACAGCACGAAATAGCCCTAATCGCAGCTACTGATGACATCCGAATCCTCCTTGACTGAGGAGAAACAGCAGCTTTGATCCTCCTCAACCTCTCAGCAGCCCTCAAAACCATATCCCACCACATGCTGACTGAAAGACTCCACCACATTGGCATTCAAGCGCCGCGTTCAGATGAATCACCTCCTTCCTCACCGGAAGAACGCAGAGGATCTACCTCCCTCCTTTCACCTCTGAATCCAAGTAAATCACCAGCAGAGTGCCCCAGGACTCATCCCTCAGCCCCACTCTCTTCAACGCATATATGATCTTGCTGGCCAACATCGTCCGATTCCATGGTCTCAACATAATTTCCTATGCAGACAACACCAAACTCATCCTCTCACTCACTGATGACCCCTCCACCACCAGAACCAGCTTCGACACATAAATGACAAGCATTGCTGACTGGATGAAGAACAACTGCTTGCAACTGATCACAGACAAAACGGAAGTACTGATCATTGGCAATAGCAGCAACACATGGAATGACTCCTGGTGGCCATCAGACCCAGGACCCATACCCTCTCTCTCCGACCATGTCAGAAACCTCAGAATAATCATTGACAAAAAGCTCATCATGTAATCATAGATCAATTCTGTCTCTTCCTGCCTCCTCACTTTGCACATGCTACGTAAGATCTTCAAGTGGCAACCCCTACACACAAGACGCACCATGACACAAGCCCTCATCACTAGCTGACTGGACTACGCCAATGCCCTCTACGTAGGCATTGCCACACACCTCCTACAGAGACTTCAGACCATACAGGACGCAGCAGCCAGACTCATCCTTGGCCTCCCCAGAGGAACCCACATCATACCCCACCTCAGGCAACACCACTGGCTCCCTGTACAGAAGAGATGCCAATTCAAGCTGCTGACCCACGCACACAAGGCTCTACACAACCAAGGACATGCATATATTAACCACTGCTTGAACTTCCACTAACCTCCGAGAAGGCTATGCTCTGCCTCCCTTTCACGCACCCATACTCCCTGCATCTACTGAAGCAGAAGTGGATGGTGCTTCTTCTCTCACATTGCAGCAAAAACCTGGAACAGCCTCCCCACACACCTTCAGACCATCACCTCACTTCCAGAATTCCGAATGGCCTTCAATACCTGGCTGTTCGAATAAGCCTACAGGACCTGCAAGCCCCTGGATATCCTATGAGGAAATTAGCCACGCTTTA
Organism: Pleurodeles waltl; assembly: GCF_031143425.1. NCBI lineage: Eukaryota > Metazoa > Chordata > Amphibia > Caudata > Salamandridae > Pleurodeles > Pleurodeles waltl. The sequence goes on along the minus strand of NC_090446.1, from coordinate 1,150,174,551 downwards.
TAAATCCTGATTGATTGATTGAAGGAGTGGGAATGGAGAATGATAGCCCGAGGATAGGCAATGAAAGGAATAAGGATTTAACAAAAAACAATGTACAAAAAAGTCACCAAAACGTGAACTAAACACAAAAATAAATGCAGGGACAATGGCACAATAACAAACTAAGGGCCTGATTTAGAGTTTAGCAGATGGGGTTACTCTGTCAGAAAATGTAATAGATATTCCGTCCGCCATACTACATTCCCAGTACATCCTATGGGAATTGTAATAGGGCAGACGGAATATCTGTCACATTTGGGATGGAGTAACCCTTCCGCCAAACTCTAAATCAGATCCTAAGTATAAAAATGTTGGGATGGGGCACAGGAAAGAGCAGATGAGGTTTGATGTATTAGAAATAGGAAAGGGTAATAGCCAGCAAGATAAGACAGAAGCAAGCAAAACCAAATTGTTGCACCCTTGCAAACTGCGTGGTGCCGTTCCCACTGATTTTTCAGTGAAGAACACACCACTAGCCTGACAAAACAGTTCAAATCGGTTGATGAGCATTTTTCCACCCGCCTGTGGAATTCTGAGGAATATTGCAGAATCTTTTTGTAACTCTGTGGAATTCTGCGGAGTAAAACTCTGCGAGTTCTGGACAAACCTAGTGTATCAACTTGTCCATGACTTGTGTTGGGTACAGTAGCAGAGAGACAGGCTGGTAGTTGGCTAGTGTCTTTGGGTCTGTTGATAGTCAACTGAGGTTTTTCTGAGGGGTGGTGTGCATTCAGGCACCTGGATACATGTCTGTGATGGTTGAGTCGCTCAGGATGAAAGTGAGGGCTGCATTGATGGGGACCAGTCCTTTAGTGAAGAGGTGGTGAGTACAGGGGTCTGATGGTGCTCTGGAGTGTATGGACTGCATGGTTGCTGTGGTGTCTTGAGAGATGATAGTGGGCCAAGTGGTCAGGGTGGTCCTCTGAGTGTTGGTAGAGATGGGCAGGAGGGCTACAAGAGGGTCCAGTTGCTGCTCGAAGTTTTTCTAGATGCTGGTGATCTTGTTGCTGAAGAATAGGGACAGCTGGGTGCAGAGGTTCTGGAATGGAGCTATACCAGTGAAGTTTGCTGCAGGAGAGGTGAGCTCTTTCACTATGCCAAAGATTTCCTTTGGAGCTGTTGGTGCTGCTTTCAATGCGAGCAGTTAGCGTGGAGCACTTGGTGGCTCTAATTTGCTGACGGCAATGTCTAAGGGCAGACTTGTTGGTGCTTTTGACTGTGTCCTTCTGACTTTGTCTCCATCTGCATTATAATTGCTAGCAGTGGCATTTGGTGAGCCCAAGCTCTTCCATGCACCACGTTACTTGTGGTCTGGTTCTTGTGGCTATGTTGGCTTTGAGAAGATCCAGAGTATCTGCATAAGCGGTGATCCAGGTGCTGAAGTCAGAGTTAAGTTGGGGAGGTTGCTGTTTTGTCAAAGCCGGTGGTGTAGAAGTTTTGAAGACCAGGATACTTCTGAGATCTTGTTTCAATACTACTGTGAAGATTTAGTGATGGGTTTCTGTGGTGACAGGGGATGGATATGCTGAAGATGATGAAGGTATGGTTGGACCAGGTGATTGGTGTGGGCTTGACCACTGTGATGTTGCTGAAGTTGCTGAAGATGGGATCCGGTAGATGTCCTGCAGCTTGTGTGGCATCTTCAACTTGCTGGGTGAACCTGAGCTTGGACAGGTCCTTGAGGAGGTTACTCATATTGGGATTGGAGTGGTCCTCCAGGTGGTAGTTGAGGTCGCCGATGAGGATGAAGGAGCTGGTGTTGAGGATCAAGAGGGATGATGAAGTCTGCAACTCTGCTGCCTAAGTTGGCGTGTGGTCTTGGAGAACAGTAGACAATTATATCGCTTAGGGTGTAGTTGGCGGTGATGAGGAGGTTGAAGGTCAAATGTTCCATGTTGCGTATGGTGCTTTCCGAGGTGGTGGAGCATTGAATGGATTCTTTGAAGATTATAGTGATTCCACCTCCAGGTCGGTTGTGCCTGTGCTGTCTTACGATCTTGTATCTGGGGGAGATTCCTATGGCGACGGGGGCTGACAACATAGTCATCCAGGTTTTGGTCAGGAAGAGCGGGTCTGGCGGGTGGTCATGTTGCAGATCCCAAATTTTAGTGGCACGTTTAGTTAGGGAGCAAGTGCTGAGTGCAAAGAGGGCTGAAGTGGTGGTTAGGTCTGTGTGGTTGTGTGTGTTGAGTGTGTTGGGTGTCTGGGGTATGTTTGGGGAGTGGGGTGGGTGCAGGAGGGTGCATGTGAAATTGTAGGTGGTGCAGGAGAATGCACATTCAGGCCCTGATTCTTACCTTGGCGGGCGGCGGAGGCCGCCCGCCAAAGTACCCCCGCCAGAACACCGCACCGCGGTCGTCAAACTGCTGCGGTGATTCTGGGATTTCCACTGGGCTGGCGGGCGACCGCCAAAAGGCCGCCCGCCAGCCCAGTGGAAATCAACCTTCCCACGAGGACGCCGGCTCTGAATGGAGCCGGCGGAGTGGGAAGGTGCGACGGGTGCTGTTGCACCCGTCGCGTATTTCAGTGTCTGCAAAGCAGACACTGAAATACAAAGTGGGGCCCTCTTACGGGGGCCCCTGCAGTGCCCATGCCATTGGCATGGGACCTGCAAGGGCCCCCAGGGGCCCCACGATACCCCATACCGCCATCCTGTTCCTGGCGGCAGAGCCGCCAGGAACAGGATGGCGGTATGGGGTGTCAGAATCCCCATGGCGGCGCAGCGAGCTGCGCCGCCATGGAGGATTCTTATGGGCAGCGGAAAACCGGCGGGAGACCGACGGTTTTCCTCTTCTGACCGCGGCCAAAGCGCCGCAGTCAGAATTCCCTGCGGGGCACCGCCAGCCTGTTGGCGGTGCTCCCGCCAACCCTGGCCGGGGTCAGAATGACCCCCTCAGTGTTGAGATGTGAGGCACAGCAGCAGTTCTAGGAAATGTAACTGGGATTCAAGGTGTGGCAGGTTGCGGTAGAGTCCTAATGGTGGTGGGGGGGTGTGGGAGGAGGACCAAAGACCCTGACACTGGGAATGGCAAGTCACTGATGTCTGTGGTCCAGCCTCCATTAAATGAAGACAGTTTTGATGGGAAAACCAGTGGTGTCACTTCCTGTGCAGATGATGGATATTGTGCAGATGGATGATGGGAAACCCAGTGGTACCACTTTCTGTGCAGATGAAAAGTGGAAAATCCTAGTCAGGGTTCCGCAGTGTAACTGGTTTACTTCCTACTTACACTGCGGAACCCTGACTGAGCGCTCTAGATATGTTTGGCCTTGCCTGCAGACCATGTCACCTTCAACTTATTTGTTAACGGATTACTCCTCTCCGGGGATCTACGAATATTAGCCATAACTGCGTGGTCTAAGTGAGACGTTTTGAATGAACTTTGAAGCTGTTATATCTCAAAGGTGTTTGTATTATAATTATTGGTCTATGTGCCAAAAGAAAATGTATTTCTTTCTTTTCCGGTGCCTTTTTAAGTGCCATGCAGGTGTGAAACGCAGAAAGCACAACTGACAATGACATTATGCAGCTGTCGTGTATCCTTTCAGGCTGCTGACAGGCGGCGCCCTCCTTAAACCTTCCTGTCTGTCAATATCGTGGTGATCTATGGAAATAAAACTCTATCTGCCCCAGAGAGCACGCGACCATTAAATCAGATTTCTGCCGCCATCCCCGCTCCGCGCAGCGTCTCCTCTTCCACCTCTCGTTCAGGCCTTCTCCCCCAGAGCCTTGAAGGAAGGGTTCAAGAGGGCCTATCCATCAGATGTCAGAGCCAGCCACAGACAGAACGTGAAAGGGGAAGCGGGAGATTGACAGAGCCAGCCCCCCTGTGGTCCTGGGTAGACTCGACATCAAATGCCCTTTCATCATCCTGAACTTTTCCCTCACATCCTTCTTCTTTCAACTTATCTTCAATGTGGACTGCCAGGTATACCGAGAAACGTCTTTCTCTACCCCTCCCTCCCTCAATAACACACTTAGGTCACCCCACTTCCTCCCCTACTTGTCTGCAACGGATTCCCTCACGACTAAGAAAATCCTAAAGTAAGCATTGGCAATCGTTTTGCTTTTGTATATTGCAGGTGGTTATAAACCTATGTGACACACAAGCGGTGGTGGCAACGCACTGGCACTAGATCTGCATGTTTATATGATTGCCACTATGGGGAGAAGAGTGTACAGAGGATGGGTGAGGGTGTTTGTCCATAAGCAGTATGCAGCCCACGGGGAGGGGGAAGCGGAGGATTCAGGTGGAATAGGCCACTGCAGAGTCAAGTGTGGGCAGAGTGTTGGCGCAGTGCAGGGTTCAGATTGACAAAAAGGGGAAGTGCAGGGAACTCAGAGGTAAAGGACAGTACTGCCGCCAGTGATAAGCGAAGGTCCCATGGATGCCGGCAGCAGTTCAGGCTCTAGGAGGGTGTGGAGTACAAGAGAAGTACATGGTGCAAATGAGTAAGAGAGCAGGCGTAAAATCTGACATCTGCCAGGAGAGGGAATGGAGCGGCTCCAAGCTTCAGCCATACCTGCAACCTTTGCTTGTGTGCCTGTTCTCCACTAGCCACTTGTGCAAGTCAGCACTTAGGCGCTTCTGTACCTCACCATCCATGCTTTCAAATAGAGTTCTCTTAGACAGTGCAAGAAAATGTGATAGAATCTACCAGCTACTGCCTACCTCAATTCTTCACATCTCTGAAAGACATTCACCAATTGTCTCCCCCTAGTTGCTCGTTATTGCACAAAATGGTAAAGACAACTTGCAACCTTGTGCAGAATTTACTATTCCTAAGTCCCACTTCAAGTCTTCCCACTTTTTGTTAGTAAGACAGCCATAGTTAGAGTGCACCTGCTGCACTAAGGGTAGTGCTGCCCCTTTCTTAAAAAAAAAAGAGCCCCCGTATCTTGTCACCTTCTTGAGGGCATCCCTCTGTAAAAGCTGTTTCTGTCCAGTTGTAGATGGAAAAATTAGCCCCCAGATAGCACTCCCTCCTATGAGCCAGGTCTTTGATGCTATCCATCGAACTAGTTCCATTCCTCTTTCTCTTTGTCCTGGACCCTGAGTTGGAGACCCCAGGGTTCTTTATGATCAGGGTGCAGCATCTGAATGCAACCCTGCTGTCCTCCCTGCTAGCCCATGACTCACCTGAAAGAATATATGTATGTTGATGTGGGCGAGATATTTGTGGGCCAATGTGTCCATGCTTTTTTGGCTTTACAAAAACAGTTTGCATACATTGTGTTAAAAAATATCCCTCCCTGAACGGTTGCAGTGAACCTTGAGGTGTCTCTGCGTGAAAGTGAAAGGGTAGGGGATAGGGCTGTTGTGTGCAGTGAAGCTGAGAGCCTAACAGAGGACAAAAGAACAAATAGGCCTTCTCCAAGCACCCAAGGTACCCAGAGTCAATAACTGAGCTGCACTGTACAATGTTTTTTCACAGAGTAACAAGTATCAGGGCTTAATTTGTAAATAAAAACGTGTTGGTGCCCAAAACTCTCTTCTGAAACATGCGGCTGCTGCATTTAGATGTGCGAGCACTGAATACTGAGGCTGCATTATCCTGAAGCCATCTCTGGCCTCTTCAATCCCTTTAAAGCCACTCCCTGCCCCTTCAGCTCACTCTTGCAGCTTTCTGCTTTCTCCCTTTGTGATGCTTTTTCATTTGTCTCTTCCTCCGCCTTTCCAATATGCGTCTTTTGCTCACAGTAAATGTTTGAGGCAGAAAAGTAAGTGCCGGCCCTCAAAATAAGTGCCAGTGCCCCACACCAGAAACCAGTCTCAAATTAAGCACTGCCATGTATAGACCAATTCATATAGTGAAATATGCAAAGTGAAAAATGGGTATCTAGGAAACCTATGCATTTCTGAAATGAGCCCAAGATATGAAATTTAAGAGCAATGGTTATTTGTAAATCTCTGATTTTTTGGGTATCCATGATGGCATATGATTTAGAGGGTATTTTTCTAAACTTCATCTTTTTTAAACACTGGCTTACATTTTAAAGGCACAAATGCAGTGAAACCCAATTGGTAATAACAAATTGTTAGAAACTGGGTCTCTAGTTGGCAGAGGTTTGCACTCTGTCCAAGTAGGGACCGCAATCCTAGTCAGGGTAAGACACACACTAAGAGTTTACCTGCGCTCACTCTCTGGTAGCTTGGCACAGAGCAGTCAGGATAAACTAAAGAGGCAATGTGCAAATTATTTGTGCACACACACAGTAACACAGTGAAAACACCACAAAAGGACTCCACACCAGTTTAGAAAAATAGCCAATATTTATCTGAGTCAAACAAGACCAATATCACAAAAATCCAACATGCACAAGTCAAGTTATACATTTTTAAAGATTAAATTAAAACGCAGTGCTTAGAATTCAATAGCTCCTACCTGGGGATATTTGGTCATGCTGGACTGGGGCAATTTCAAAAGTTCAGTCTGCACGCGATGGACCGCGGGCCGGGTACAGGAGTCACGCAGACCTGTTGACAGTACCTTGGTTGTGTCAGGGCTCAATGATGATGTGTTGATCCAAGGAGGCTGTAGGCAATGTGTTGTTTCCTGATTGGGCAATGTTGTTGATGTGTCAATGTCCAGAAGCGATTGGTGCAGACTGATACGTCAGTGCTGTACTGGCCAAGTCAAGCCTAAGTTGAGAGTTGAGTGGTTGTGTTTCACAGTTGGTGAGCAGTGTCCTCAGCTTTGGTGCAGGCAGCAGCAAGGTTTCATTTCTGCAGCGGAATATGTCAGTTACAATTAAAACGCCAGTGTTGATGCGTCACCTTCTTGAGTTGCAGCACCACACTCATCTCCAAGGGCCCAGGACTGGATGTGGGACCACTTGGCAGAGTGGGACTCACAGCAGAGTAGCCCAAGTGCTAGTAGAAAGACACAGGTGAAGACTTTGATATCCTTGAGACCTCAGAAACAGGAGGCAAGCCCAGTTAGGCCCTTGGAGAAACTTTAGATTACAGGATGTAAACAGTTAAGTCCAGTCCTCTCACTCCCAGGCAAGAAGCAGCAGGCCAAAACAGCAAAGCAAACAGCGAAGTGGCAGTCCCTCCTGGCAGCACAGCAGTCCTTCTTCATGGTAGAATGTCCTCAGTCCAGAGGGGTCTGATTATATGGTGTCAAAGCCCCAGTACTTATACCCAAAAAGGCCTTTGATGTTGGAGTAACTTCAAAGGAATTCTCTGAAGTGTACAAGGATTCCTTTCAACCCACCCCTGACTCTAAACTACCTATAGGGAATCATCAGCCCTTTGAGTGAGGGCAGGCCCCAACCTTTCCAGATGTAAGTGTGAACTACCTCTCCCTTCCCAGGAAGACTATCAGCATACAGATGGATGCATATGTATCTCCTGTCACACCTAGCCCCTCCTGTGTGGTGACTGTCTAAAGAGTGTGCACAAGTGTAGCTGTCAACTAAACCCAGGCTTGTATTCAGAGGAAGGATAAGTCACAGAATGGCTAAAGAAGAAAATGACAACTTTGTACAAGTGGCATTTTCAGACCTGCAATTTAAAAACCAACTTTACCAGAATATGGGCCTGATTACAACTTTGGAAGAGGGTGTTAATCAGTCCCAAATGTGACGGATATCCTGCCCACCGTATTACGAGTTCCATAGGATATAATGGACTCATAATACGGCGGGTGGTATATCCGTCACATTTGGGACGGATTAACACCCTCCTCCAAAGTTGTAATCAGGCCCTATGTGTTTTTAAATTGTGAGTCCAGAGACACAAAACTCAATTTTTCTATCTTTTCCCAATTGGAAATTATACTTAACAGATGCTTTAAGGTAACCCCAATGTTAGCCTATAGGAGAGGTAGTCCTTGCAATAGTGAAAAATTAATTTAAGAGTTTTTCACTAGCTGGACATGTTAAACTTAAAAGTATATGTCCACCTTTTCAAATACACTGCACCCAGCCTTTGGGGCTAGCTAGGGCATACCTTAGGGGTGCCTTACATGTAATAAAGAGGAAGGTTTGGGCCTGGCAAGTGGGTGCACTGCCAGGTCGAAGTGACAGTGTAAAAACTACACACACGGGCTCTGCAGTGGCAGACCTGAGACATGTTTTAAAGGCTACTGCAGTGGGTGGCACAGCCAGTGTTGCAGACCCACTAGTAGCATTTGACTCAGACCCTGGGCACTCCCAGTACACTTTACTAGGGACTTACCAGTAAATCAAAATATGCCACGTTTGGTAGAAGCCATTGTTACCATGTTTTAGACACAGAGCACATATGCTTCAGCACAAAACCGAAGTTCAGCACACAGTCAAAACAGGAGGTCAGAAAGCAAAAATTCAGGAGACAAAAAGCCAAAAGATTCCAGGTCTAACACAAATGTTCTACTATTTTATGCTTCCACAAGTCTTCGATAAAAATGGTACCTCACTTGTGTAGGTAGGCCTAGTGGCCGCAACGGCCAAAAACGCAATATGGATGCATCACATATTTCCACTGACAACTGACCCTTTTTTCTCAATGTGAATAGCTCTAGATTTTGTACCCTAGCACAACAGGCACCTAGGGAAACCTAGCCAATCTGTACATTTTTTAAAACTAGACATCTAGGGTTGTCCAGGGTGGACTGACTTGTGTGTCTGTCACTATGTTTTTGTAACCCAAAACCCCTTGCAAACCTCAAATTTTGACTAAAAAAACACATTTTCCTCTCATTTTTGTGATGGAAAGTTCTGGAATCTGTATGGAGCCACAAACTTCCTTTCAACCGGTGTTACAAGTCTCCAGATAAAAATGGTACATCACTTGTGTGGGTAGACCTACAGCCCATGAGAGAAAATGGCACAAAATGCAACATGGATGCATCACATTTTTCCACCGAAAATGAACACTTTTTCCCAGTGTGGGCAACTTTAGATTTTGGACCTTAACTCAGCCAGAACCAAGGGAAACCTAGCCAACCTGTAAATTTTTTTAAACTAGACACCCAGAGGTACGCCAGGTTGGCTGACTTGTGTGGCTCTCACCACATTTGTTTACTCAGAATTCCTTATAAACGTCAAACTTTGACCAAAATAAATAAATATTTTCCTCACATTTCTGTAATAGAAAAGTTCTGGACTCTGTTGGGAGCCACAAACTTGCTTAGAAAAGGCATTTCCTCATGTCTCCCGATAAAAACAGTATCTTACTTTTGTGGGTAGGCCAGGTGCCCGTGACAGAAAATAGCCCAAAACGCAACATGGATGCATCAAATTTTTCCACCAAAAACTGACCCTTTTTACCAATGTGGGTAGCTCTAGATTTTAGGCCCTAGCTCAGCTGGCACCATGGAAACTTAGCCAATCTGTACATTTTTTAAAACTAGACACCTAGAGGTACGCAGGGTGGGCTGACTTGCGTGGCTATCACCAGGTTTGTTTACCCCAGGATCCCTTGCAAACCTAAAAATTTGACTAAAAAACAATTTTTCCTCAAATTTCTGTGATAGAAAGTTCTGGAATCTGCAGGGAGCCACTAAATTCCTTCCACAAGGCATTTTCCCCAAGTCTCGATAAAAATGGTACCTCATGTAGGAAGGTAGCCTCTTTCTAGCATTGTTACCCCCACATGTGGCCTGTTTGTGAGTATATGTCAGTGTGTTTTTACTGTCTCACTGTGATCCTGCTAGACATGACCCCAGTGCTCATAGTGAAAACCCTATTTGTCAGTGTTTTCTATATGTCTCACTGGGACCCTGCTAGCCAGGGCCCCAGTGCTAATAGTTTGTGGCCTGAACGTGTACCCTGTGTGGTGCCTAACTGTGTCACTGAGGCTCTGCTAATCAGAACCTCAGTGCTCATGCTCTCTCTGCCTTTAAAATTGTCACTGCAGGCTAGTGACCATTTTTATCAATTCTGATTGGCACACTGGAACACCCTTATAATTCCCTAGTATATGATACCTAGGTACCCAGGGTATTGGGGTTTCAGGAGATCCCTAAGGGCTGCAGCATTTCTTTTGCCACCCATAGGGAGCTCAGACCAATATTACACAGGACTGCCACTGCAGCCTGAGTGAAATAACATCCACGTTATTTCACAGCCATTTAACACTGCACTTGAGTAACTTATAAGTCACCTATATGTCTAACCCTCACTTGGTGAAGGTTAGGTGCAAAGTTACTAAGGGCCAGATGTAGGTACAAAGCAAATTGCGAGTTGCAATTTGCGAGTCCGAGCGACTCGCAAATTGCAACTCGCAATTTGCTATGCAGAACGGTGTCTCAGACAACCTCTGCGAGTCGCTATGGGGTCGCAAAGACCCACCTCATTAATATTAATGAGGTGGGTCGCAAATTGCGGCCCCATAGCGACTATGGGCACTCACTAACATGGAGGCCTGCTGTAGTCAGCAGACCTCCATGTTCGTGACTGCTTTTAAATAAAGCAGTTTTTTTTTTTTAAAGTGTAGCCCGTTTTCCTTAAAGGAAAACGAGCTGCACTTAAAAAAAAATCCGAAACCTTTTGTTTCGGAATTTTTTCAGGGCAGGTAGTGGTCCCTTGGACCACTACCTGCCCTGAAAAAATATTTTGGGGTCCATTCACAAAGGGGAAGGGGTCCCATGGGGACCCCTTCCAATTTGCGAGTGGGTTACCATCCACTTCAAGTGGATGGTAACTGCGACTTCATTTGCGACCGCGTACACGGTCACAAATGGAATTGCATCCCACTGCGACTCGCAAATAGGAAGGGAACACCCCTTCCTATTTGCGACTCTGAAATGCATTTTGCGAGTCGATTCCGACTCGCAAAATGCATTTCTGCATAGGAAACTCCGGTTTGCGAGTCACAAACAGCAATTTTTGCCGTTTGCGAGTCGCACACTGTTTCCTACATCTGGCCCTCTGTGTGAGGGCACCCTGGCACTAGCCAAGGTGCCCCCACATAGTTCAGGGCAATTTCCCCGGACTTTGTGAGTGCAGCGACATCATTACACGTGTGCACTACATATAGGTCAATACCTATATGTAGCTTCACAATGGTAACTCTGAATTTGGCCATGTAACATGTCTAAGATCATGGAATTGTCCCCCCATGCCAAATCTGGTATTGGGGTGCCAATCCTATGCATCCCCGGGGCTCCAGCATGGACCCCGGGTACTGCCAAACCAGCTCTCTAGGGTTTTCACTGCAGCTACCGCTGCTGTCAACCCACAGACAGCCTTCTGCCCTCCTGGGGTCTGGGCAGGCCAGTCCCAGGAAGGCAGAACAAAGGATTTCCTCAGAGAGAGGGTGTTTGGAAATAGGTGTTAAGGGCCTGAGAGGAGTAGCCTCTCCTGGCCTCGGGAAATGCTTTAAAGGGCACAGGTGATGCCCTCCTTGCATAAACCAGTCTACACTGGTTCAGGGATCCCCCAGCCCCTGCTCTGGTGCAAAACTGGATAAAGGAAAGGGGAGTGGCCACTTCCCTGTCCATCCCCACCCCAGTGTGTCCCAGACCTCTGCCATCTTGAATGCAGAGGTGTGAGGGCACAATGGAGGCCTCTGAGTGGCCAGGGCCAGCAGGTGACGTCAATGACCCCTCCTGATAGGTGCTTACCTGACTAGGTGGCCAATCCTTCTCTGAAGGCTATTTAGGGTCTCTCCTGTGGGTTTCTCGTCAGATAACGAATGCAAGAGTTCACCAGAGTTCCTCTGCATCTCCCTCTTCGACTTCTGCCAAGGATCCACCGCTGACTGCTCCTGGACGCCTGCAAAACTGCAACAAAGTAGCAAGAAGACTACCAGCGACATTGTAGAGACTAATCATGATGGCTTTCTCAACTGTTTCCTGGTGGTGCATGCTCTGCGGGCTGTCTGCCTTCACCCTGCACTGGAAGCCAAGAAGAAATCTCCCGTGGGTCGATGGAATCTTCCCCCTGCTAACGCAGGCACCAAATTTCTGCTTCACCAGTCCTCTGGGTCCCCTCTCATCATGACGAGCGTGGTCCTAGGAACACAGGAGCTGGATCCAAGTGACCCCGACAGTCCAGTGGTCCATCTGTCCAAATTTGGTGGAGGTAAGTCCTTGCCTCCCCACACCAGACAGTAATCCTGTGTACTGCGTGAACTGCAGCTGCTAGGGCTTCTGTGCACTTTTGCAAGGAGTCCTTCATGCACAGCACAGTCCAGGTCCCCAGCACTCCGACATGCATTGTTCAACGACGACCACCGTGCTCAGTTTTCTTGAACCCCTGTTCAAGTTCTTCTGTGGGTGCTGCCTGCTTCTGCATGGGCTCTCGGTGTTGCTGAGCGCCCCCTCTGTCTCCTCCTCCGAGAGACGACCTCCTGGTCCTTCCTGGGACCGGGCAGCACCCATTTTCTTCAACCGCGACCTTTGCAGCTAGCAAGGCTTGTTTGCGGTCTTTCTGCGTGAAAACAACTCTGCATCCTCCAGCACACCGTGGGACATCTTCTGTGCAAAGGAGAAGTTCCTGGCATCTTCTGTTGTTGCAGAATCCTCAGATCTGGAGCATTCGCAAAGCCTTTGCATCTCTATATATTTTCTTTAGTATCTCCCAAACTACTGAACGGAATTACACCAAATAACAAAAAGGGTTCTTCCGGACCAAGAGCTACCTTTCTGCCATATTTGGTGTAATTCCATAAAGCGGTTCAGACTGTAGCTGTGTTCAAAATCCCTCAGGAAAAAAGCATGGAGATTACATGTTGTGGGACCCCCTCCTTTTCTCAGCCCTTGCTTGACAGATCACCCCGAAACTTTCCTGAGAGCAGCTGAAGTGGGTGTCTAATTGTTTGGAAAATTTCATGAAGATTCTTCAACCAGTGCTAAAGATATAGGCAAGTCAACAAAGAATATTTTTTCAATAGAAACGAGGTCCAAACTATACCTAGTGGAGCCCAACACCAGGTAATATATATATATATATATATATATATCCAGGTCAGGAGTGTCTCCTGACCTGTTTTGGCCAGGTAAAACACTCCCCGCGTGCACAGCACCACCAAGCCGTGCCCGTGTCTCCCCCTCCCGCCCTCGCTGCTCCAAGGGATCGAGGCCCTCCTGCACCCGATCCGCCCTGGTGAGCGCTAGAGTGTTTTCTCTCTTTCTCTGTTGCTGTGTTCATTCTTCTCTGATCTTTTGCTATCCTTGACTTTCTTTCCTGCATTCTAGCATTTCTTGCTCTACTTTCCTCAGATTTTTCACGTTTTGTCTTTTTATCTTTTTATCTTTTTGTCCTTTTGCCTTTTTCACTTTCCCCCGTTCTGTGCCTTTTCTCGCTCTCTCCCCCCGCACCCACATTCCCCCGCGCCTCCCAGCGGCTCCTCCCTTCCCCCTCCCTTCTTAATGGCGGTCGCTGCGCGCTAACGTGAGTGTCTCCTGACCTGTTTTGGCCAGGTAAAACACTCCCCGCGCGCACAGCACCACCAAGCCGTGCCCGTGTCTCCCCCTCCCTGCCCTCGCTGCTCCAAGGGATCGAGGCCCTCCTGAACCCGATCCGCCCTGGTGAGCGCTAGAGTGTTTTCTCTGTTTCTCTGTTGCTGTGTTCATTCTTCTGGGATCTTTTGCTATCCTTGACTTTCTTTCCTGCATTCTAGCATTTCTTGCTCTACTTTCCTCAGATTTTTCACATTTTGTCTTTTTCACTTTTTATCTTTTTATCTTTTTGTCCTTTTGCCTTTTTCACTTTCCCCCCATTCTGCGCCTTTTCCCGCTATCTCCCCGCGCCCCCATTCACCCGCACCCCCATTCGCCTGTGCCTCCCGCCTCCCAGGTGCTCCTCCCTCCCCCTCCCCCCTCCCTTCTTAATGGTGGTCACGCTGCTGGCGCGCTAGAGGCAAGCCCATCTGCGCCCGTCCGCGCATGGACCGCGCCCAGCGCCAGAACCCCTGGACCCTGCAACAGCCACACCACAAGCCTCCATTACGACGCCAGCACCCTCCTCGCACTCAACACCGGCCGATATACCACCTGCTTCCAGGCCACTCCAAAAAGCACACACGAACACTTCTTCTGCCACAACTGCAGCTTCACCTGCGTCAGAGCCCACAAACCTCCCAGGACCAAGACCAACCACCTACGCTGCATACTCCTCAACACTCGCTCCGCACGTAAGCACGCCATCGAGCTCTGGGACCTGCTCGACTCCACCACCCCCGACGTAGCCTTCCTGACCGAAACCTGGTGGAACGACTCCTCTGCGCCTGACATCGCCATAGCCATTCCGAACGGGTACAAGATCTCCCGCAGAGACCGCATCAACAGAACCGGAGGAGGCATAGCCATCGTCCACAAGGCCACCCTCGAAGTCCACACCCTCCTGGACGACTCCCTCAACTCTGCCAAACTCCTACACTTTCAAATCCACACAGACCCCAACTCCACCCTTAGAGGAACGCTCGTCTACAGACCTCCTGGACCCAGGGCACTATTCAGCAATGCCATCGCCGACCTTGCCAGCACCCACTCACTCGCCTCCACGGACTACATCCTCCTCAGGGACATGAACTTCCACCTCGAAAACAATAACGACATCAACTCCACCACCCTGATCGACAACCTCGCCAACCTCGGCCTCAGACAGCTTGTCAACGCACCCACCCACACCGCCGGCCACACCCTAGACCCCGTCTTCTCCACAAGCGACCACGTCTCCTTCAATCGCACCACCAAACTCTACTGGACCGATCACCACTGCATCCATTTCACCTTCAAGAAACAAACCGAACACCACCACACCGAGCAACCACCCCGTCGTCGCTGGAGCAAAGTCACCGAAGACCAATTGACCACCGCCCTAGCCCAGAAACCGCCTACCAACCCCACTGACCCTGACATTGCCGCCCTCAACCTTAAGCTGTGGATCGAAGACTGCGCCAACGGCCTCGCACCACTCAAGAAACCCTCCAACAACCGAACCAACAGAAAAACCACCTGGTTCACCAACGACCTCCAAGCCTCCAAACGCAACTGCCGTAAACTCAAGAAGAAATGGCTCCACGAACGCACACCCGAAAACCATACTGCACTTAAGGACACCACACGCAGGTATCACCAACTCCTCAGGCTAGCAAAAAGATCCTCCTTCAAAACTCGTCTGGAAAACAACGCGCACAACTGCAAAGAACTCTTCAACATCATGAAGGAGCTCTCCAACCCCAGCGCCACCATCAACGACATTCCCCCTCCCAAGAACTGTGAGACGCCCTAGCCACTGCTTTCCACCGAAAGATCGCTGACATCCACGACAGCTTCAACACCCCTACTACCCCACACACGCCAGCCTCCTGACCTCCTGGACCAGCATTAATGACGACGATACTCGCAAGACCATGAATTCCATCCACTCCGGAGCACCGTCTGACCCGTGCCCACACCACATATACAACAAAGCAGACACAGCCATCGCACCACACCTACGGAAGGTCATCAACCTCTCTTTCGAAACAGCAAGATTCCCGGAGAGCTGGAAACACGCCGAAATCAACGCCCTAATCAAAAAAACAAAGGCGGACCCCAAAGACCTGAAGAACTTCCGGCCCATCTCCTTGCTCCCATTCCCGGCGAAAGTAATTGAGAAAATCGTCAACACACAACTCACCCGATACCTTGAAGACAACAACATCCTCGACCCCTCCCAGTCCAGATTCAGACGAAACCACAGCACCGAGACCGCTCTCCTCGCCGCCACAGACGACATCAGAAGCCAGCTCAACAATGGAGAAACATCAGCCCTCATCCTCCTAGACCTGTCAGCCGCCTTCGACACAGTTTGCCACCACACTCTGACAATCTGCCTCCACGAAGCAGGGATCCAAGAGAAAGCCCTCGACTGGACCACATCTTTCCTCTCCGGAAGAACCCAGAGAGTCCGCCTCCCCCGTTTCCTATCTGAAGCCACCAACATCATCTGCGGCGTACCCCAAGGCTCTTTCCTCAGCCCGACGCTGTTCAACATCTACATGGCCCCCCTCGCACAAGTGGCCCGCCAGCACAACCTCAACATCATCTCCTACGCCGACAACACCCAACTCATCCTATCCCTCACCAAGGACCCACACACCTCCAAAACCAACATCCACAAGGGCATGAAGGCCGTTGCCGACTGGATGAGAAGCAGCCGGCTGAAACTGAACTCGGACAAAACGGAGTTCCTCATCCTTGGGCCCACCCCCTCCGCCTGGGATGACTCGTGGTGGCCAGCCTCGCTGGGTACCCCTCCAACGCCAACTGACCACGCACGCAACCTTGGCTTCATCCTCGACTCATCCCTCTCCATGTCAAAACAGGTCAACGCCATCTCCTCCTCCTGCTACAACACCCTCTGCATGCTTTGTAGAATCTACAAATGGATCCCAACCGAAACAAGAAAAACAGTAACTCAGGCCCTCGTCAGCAGCAGGCTCGACTACGGCGACGTACTCTACGCAGGCATCCAGTCCAAACATCTACAATGCCTACAACGCATCCAAAACGCCTCCGCCCGACTCATCCTCAACATCCCCGCCGCAGCCACATCACCCCCCACCTGAGAGACCTGCACTGGCTCCCCGTCGACTAGAGGATCACCTTAAAGCTCCTCACCCACGCACACAAGGCACTCCACAACACCGGACCAGCCTACCTTAACAACAGACTCAACTTCTACACCCCCACCAGGCAACTCCGCTCTTCCAACCTTGCCCTCGCGTCCATCCCCCGCATCCGACACAAAACCTCCGGCGGCAGATCTTTTTCCTACCTCGCCGCCAAGACCTGGAATACCCTCCCGTCTGACCTTAGACAGATCCAGGACCTGCTCACCTTCAGAAGACACCTCAAGACCTGGCTCTTCGAACAGTAGCAGTCCCCCCCACCCCCTTTTCTCTCCCCCAGCGCCTTGAAACCCTCACGGGTATGTAGTGCGCTTTATAAATAGTCTGACTGATTGATTGATTGATATATATATATATATATATATATATATATATATATATATATTCACTGATTAAACCAAAGGTTACAGGGACATTATAGTTAGGAAATAGAATATTAAAACAATAGAAATTCACTTAAAAAAAAATCAAAGCTTACAGGCACATTATAGTTAGGCTCACATTTTTAACCTAAGGTTATTTCAATTAACTATAACTTATCCCTACTTCAACTTGTGCCCCCGCCCTACACATAGTTTTTTTTACAAATAATTTTACAGCAAACGTTACAGTGATCTCATAAGTGGTGCAATATCTGGGGTAATTAGTGTATGGTGAGGGCACAAGTTATAGTTATCTTAGGGCATGAGTTATAGTTACTTGAAATAACTCTAAGTATCACAGGTAAATTTGTATGGTTTTGTACAAGAAAAATGTGAGCCTAATATAACGGCATTGCTCCTGCATGCAGGGAGCTTCTTTAAATAGCAACTCCCCTGCATGCAGGAGCAACGTTTTCACCTCTTTCCCTGCCCGCATGTTAGCAGGCAGGGAAAGAGACGAAAACTCCAATATCAGCAAGCTGGAGCAATTTCAAAGCTCGTGCCCCCCCCATACAAAATTAGTTAGAAATGCAGGAGACCACTTTTTCTTTTTAAATCATGGCGAGATCTGCAGATCCAGATGTGCATTTCTCAGTGATTTAAAACATAAAATACTCTTAAGCCTTGGGGTGGTCCCAGGGGGACCTCTGGACCAAGGCAAGGGCCTTAGGGTATACATACCCTGCCCCTTTTTCTTGTTTGAAGTGTTGACAGCCAATCAGGTCTCAGCAGGGGATCTCCCTGGATCTGCAGCCCGAGATATATACATTTCTTTTCCCTTTAATATATCAAAAACTACTGAATTGTTGTACACCAAATAAAGAAAGGGTGGACCAAAAGCTACCTTTTTGCTAAATTTGATGAAATTGTGTCCAGCGGTTCAAGCTGCAGGCGTGTCTAAAGGTATTAACATGGGAAACACACTTTTTTTTTACCCCTCCCTTGTTCTTGGCCCCCGCTTGACAGATCATCCTGAAACTTTCCATGCACAACAAGATCTTTGGGCACACTTTTTTTGGAAAATTTCATCAAGATTTGTCAAACGGTGTCAAAGATATAAGCAAACCAAAAAACGCCTTTTCAATGGAAACTGGGTCCTGACTATAACTACCTACTGGCGACTGCCAGTAGGTAATATATATAAATAGTCAGACAGATAGGACTTAAAAAATGTTTTTAAAAAAACAATCCCCACAGTTCAGTCACTGAGCTTTTGGGGTTCAAGTTCAACTTTTTAATTTTTTTAAAGTAAAAAAAATATTTTATTTAAAATAATAAAAACATTTTTTTATTTTAAATTGAACACAGATATCTCATTCAAACTATATGAGATATTAAAGCTTAAAAAAAAACTCTATCTCTTTTCCTCTCACTTTCTTTCTCTTTCTCTCCTTCAGTCAATTTCTACCATTCAGACACTTACGCACCCACTCACACAGACACTCATGCACCCACTCACAGACCCACTCACACCCTCATGCACCACTCACAGACCTGCACAAACACTGACGCACCCATTAAAACACTGCTGTACGCACTCTCACCCCCAGACAATCTGACAGCCACTCCCCCGAGATACACCCTCTCACATCTATTCTCATACCCATAGAGGCCGCGGCCAACTCCCGCCACGCACCGCCAAAGGTCCTAGTACAGCATGGGGTTGAGTGGTCAGGGGTAGTTGGCCGCAGGGTCTGACTGTAGGCCAGGTCTTGCAGGCAACCGCCGTGCACAGTGCAAGTTTGGCTGCTTATGGGGGGGTTGGACTCAGGGCCAGACCCTGTGACCACCACCGTCGCTGACGGTGGTGCGCCAGAGGCCGCGTGTGGCAGTGGGTGGCTTAACGTATAGTATTGAAAATTAGTATATCATTAAAAAAACACAGAAATCAGGCTCACATTTCAAGCGTACAAAACCATAGAAATTCAGTAGTTATAGTTAAAGTTACCTAAAGTCGTGCCCTAAGGTAACTATAACTCGTCCCCTCACCATGCACTGCTAATTAGCCCCCAAATTACAGCACCCATGATATCTTTGATATTATCAAGGATGTTATCAATGTAATTTTTGCAGTAAAAACTTTTAGGAAAAAACTATAACGTCCCTGTAACCTTTGTTTTTTTCAGTGAATATATATATATATATATATATATATATATATATATATATAGCTTCCCGGATATATAGGGGGGAGATTTCTCTCTCTCTCTTTATTTATTTATATATATATATATATATATATATATATATATATATATATATATATATATATAGAGAGAGAGAGAGAGAGAGAGAGAAATATGTAGCAAGAGATGTCCATGTCAATGCTTATCTTTTGAAGAAAAGAAAAAAATGTTATTGGCAAAGCAATACAGAATACTGCACTATTAAATAGACTATACAGGATAATACCCGTGGTCACGATGTCCCTAAGGGCATTCACCCTTCCTTTACCCTCTGTCGCACACAGGTGGCTTATCTGGATAGATCCCCAGTAAATTGTGGCAGGGCATAAATATGTCACAGGTGCAGATTGTGTTCCTCACAAGTTCAGATGAAAAACCAGTTCAGTCTTTTTCTTAACCACCCTGTTGTAGCGGGGTGAGAACAGCCAAGTTCTTGTGCTCATCCCAGCGTTTTGCAGTGACTGGTTCTTGTCTGCAGGCAGACAGCCACGCAGAGGCGGCTCCTTCGCAATGGCAAAGGAGTGTCACCCCCCGGATAAGCCAGGAGCTGAAAAATAAAACAATACATCATTATCGTTTTATTTTTTAGCTCCTGGCTCAGCCAGCAGCATGTGAAGGGAGGGGTGGGGCTGGGCCATGGGAGGGAGGCAGTGGAGTCTGTGCATTTCTAAGTGTGCATGTGTATTTGGCCAGCCGTCTCTGTGCACTTAGGTTTCTCCAACCCGGCTGTGCTACACAGTTTGGAGAAACTGCACAGGCTCCAGTGCACTGAGCGTCAGAATAAAGCCGCTTGGACCCATCCTGGTGCTGCTTTTCTGCTAGATTTAGCATGAGAGCAGTGCCAGGATTGCTGGGGAACGTGTGCTGGTGTCCCAGTGAATGCTGGGACACCAGAAGAAAAGCAGAGGATCGAGGCGTCAGGCAGCCAGAGGAACAGGTAAGTTCTTTTTTTGTAAATTATTTTTTGTATCCCCCCCCCCCACCCAAAACCCACCTGCCCCTCCCCTTCAGATTTGTGGCGGCCGTCGCTAGAGCCATGCTCTTTGCATGGTGTTCTATCTGTGGTCCCAGGGGAGCCGGTATCTTTGACATGCATGGCCTCTTGGATTAGCAGACAGGGATTTTATAGTCCTTGACGATTATAATCTGTTTCTGGACAAATGGTGATTAATACACAGCACCAAAGATGCAACCCACTACAGACAGTGCTGGAATCACAGAGGCAGGTGCAGTCACTGCAAAGTCATTTAGCATGGCAATTACAGTCCAGCTCGGGCCAATGCAGGATTTATGCAGCTCAGTATTTGTAGCTCGACAAGGACCAGTGCAGGTTTCAAGCAATAGGCAGTTGCAGCTGAACTATGATGTATTTTCCAAAGCATTTCTAGAACAACAATTGTTGGTCTTTAGAACCTCTGGCACTAAGGACTCAGTCAATGTGCCAGCCTGAATCAGAAAACTAGTTAGACAGCAATCCCTACGCAATCCACTGAGCAGTGTTTGCCTAAGATACATCGCTGGCTGCCAATGCTATCAAGGGGATGGACAGGGGACGACAGCAGGGACTGGGTGGGGAGAGGGGGAAATACATTGAAAAGAAAAGTACAGTTCGCCGCCGCCGCTGTCCTCTCCTGCCGCCTCGTTCGTCCTCCTTTACAGTTCTGGTGTCCCAGCATTTGCTGGGACACCAGAAGAGGCTCCCCAGCAATTCTGGCACTACACTGCTTACATGCTAAACATAGCATGTAAGCAGCGTCAGGGATGGTCTGAGCACCAGTGACTGCTGCTCAGACATAACCGTGGGGCCTGTGTACTTTCGCCAGTCCGGCTATGTACACAGCCAGGCTGGAGAAACTTAAGTGCACACGTGCCCTGCATCCAAACACACATGCGCACTTAGTGCACACAAGTCCTCAACCCCCCCCCCCTACCTCCTGAGGTCCAGCCCCGCCTCTCCCTGCACCTGCTGGTTTTATTTTTCTGCTGCTGGCTCTTAGCCAGTGGGTGACGCTCACATGCCATTGCGGAGGAGCTACCCCTGCTAAGATATGTTTCTAGTAATAATCAGCTCCATAACACAAGGGAGGGACCGTTAGTGTAAGCTCAAATACCTTTTCATAAATAAAGGGAGGGACCTTTAGTGTAAGCTCAAATACCTTTTTATAAATACATTGCAAACTCAAGGAGCATTAGAAATAGGATATGCATTGTAACATATTTATTTTAAAAGCCCAGTCTAGTGCGTATGATATGAATCATAGTCTCACAGAATATAGAGAAAAAAACAGTAAAAACATGAATGTTGTGAACAGCAAGAAATATTCTAATATGGTTACTGTCTTTCTAGCATTAACATACTAGCTCTAGCATGTTAGTGAATAACCTATCTTGAGTTTTACTAAGTAGTGCCCCCTCTCAAATCTGATTCGGAATAGAACTATTGTTCAGTCTGAATGGCAATCCTGCTATTTTTGTCACAGAACGGTTGTGTGCATCGAAGAACAAACATAACCATTTGGGCTGCCTGTGAAAGCCACTCACTGCCTCACTCCGACCTTTGATTAAAGTGGGTGCTGAAGTTGTGCCGATCCTGTGTTAATAGCACTCATGCAAAGACCTCCTCTCTAACCTCTAGCCCTTTATGCTCACTTTTACAAAATATAATCAGATTCCTGTTAATGACTACTAGAATAGATAATCAATATAAAGTAGCTTAATGCCCTTTCACCTATTTCAAATGATTAAACAATGGTCTTCGAGCGAAAAAAAAACATAACACGTAATCACTAACCTTCTAGAAGTGCTGTTAGTTTGTAATGGATAACAATGATAAACTTCAGCAGAAATGATTAAATAATACAAATGTATTTGCATAAACTTGATTATCATATGTACATGATACAATTGAGGAACAAAACCATATGGTTAGAAGGTGTATATCAAAATGAGAAGTCCCTGGAGGGAAAAAAAGAGCATTTACAACATTCTAGAAATGATAATAAAGATCAGCGCATTAAATACATTCATATTCAAGATAATGGCCCTGATTTAGATGTTTGTGGTAATGGTCCTGCCATCAGTTTTCCACCTGAAAACCTGTCCGCTGACACCACGGCCCACCCACTGGATTTAGATGTTGGCAGTCCCATAGACAATAACCCGCCCATGTCCCACTGAGGATTCCCATCCGCCGCAGTGCGCCATAGGAAAGAGTGGCTGAAGGCAGGACTCCAACCACACTTACCAATGAGCAGATTTGGTTGTGCCATACCGGCAACCAAAAGGTGGGGACCCAACCTCCACTTCTGACTTGGCGGATGGGGGGGGCAGAGGGAGTGTAAACTCATCTTTTCTCCCAATTCCACTTCTGTTTCTGACTGGGCAGGACCCTCACTCACTGCTGCCATTGAACCACAGAGAAAACACAAACCACTCCCTCCCCCGTCGCTGGACATGAAGGTAGGCAATCTGCACTGGCTGTATACATTAGGGGGGGTCAACACACATGGGCACGAGACCAGTGCAGACATATACATGTCACAATAATTTTTTGAATTACTGTAACATGCATATGTCAGGGACATGGGTGGGTCCGATACAGACAGGGACATACTGATACACAACAAATATCGAACAAATATACAACTGTCATTATGGTGCAGGTAGTCATTGCCACATGACTGCTGGCACCACGACAGTACATTCACACTTATCAACTGTGCTGATGTGTGCACACTGCAAGGGGACTTGTACCTGTTATGTTGTGCTTCGAGTTGTGTGTGAGTCAGTACGTGTATGTGTGTGAGTGTGGAATGCGATTGGCTGGGTGAGGTGGAGGGAGGTGTAGTAGGTGGTGTGGTTGTGTCAGTATGTGTGCCACTTGCATGTTGCGCGGATGTTGTTGTGTATGTTGCTTTGTGTGTTGCTGAGAGCAGAATTCAGGTGAGTGTTATGTGGTAGTTGCTGTTGTGATGTGTGTAGTTGTACTTGTGTGTGTTTGCGTAGGTGAGTCTGTAGTTGTGTTGGTTGTGTCATGTGTGATGAAGGAAGACGCACATGTGAAGGGTAGAGTGTGTGTGTGTGTGACTTACCTGTATTCTGCTGCTACTGGCATTGTCCGAAGTCCATTGGGTCCAACAATGTCCTCCCTCCATCAGCAAACTGCTGGCAGGACACCACCTGTCCAACTGTAACATCTATATACAGCCAGCAGGAACCTGCCAGGCTGACGGCTAGGAAGAGCACTCCGTTGTGATGGCTTTTGGTTCAGCTGCAATTCATCAAAATACGGCAGGCGGACACTGCCGATCTGACAGTCTTCTTGGGCCCACTGCCAATGCGGCTTGGTGGTAACGCCACCCAGATCTAAATTAGGCCCTATATGTGAGATTATATGCCAGTTTATAAATAAAAGAAAACTAAATGAATAATTTAATTTCAAATTATTGCAGCTAGGTACATGGAGGAAGGCAAAAGCTATAAACTGTCACATAATCAGGAACAGGAGATGAAATGACGGCTTGTGAAACAGCAACCACTGATTTGGACAACATAAATCCAGATGTTGATAGAACTCAGGATGTTGATGTAGCACACATGTACTGAAGAACATCACTGACATCAATAGAATCCACTGAAGAAACACCTTTTGGCCTGACTCTGGCTACAGCAGATGTTGGTGCTGATGGGGAAATTAGGATTTGGTGGTATTTGTGGCCATTGACATTCTCCATACTTTAGGATAGGTAACTGCAATACAGTGCACTAGGCTTGGCGCATTCTGATTAGTTGAAGTAGCTCTTTTATGTTGAGCTATGCAATGAGTGACATCCCTAAATAAATCTCCAACCTGATTGTTTTGAAACAACTTGTGCACTAGAAAATCTGACTTACTAGCGGAGTCTTTAATTTGTGGAATGACAGAGTCCAATGTTTACTTATTGCTGACAACAATTCTGTTCCAAAATAGAATGCCATGCTTTCACAACAGTGCTTTTCAGTAGGATAGACACACTCAATGTTGCTGTTTCAAATTGACTTTATTTCTTTACAAGAAGAAAAACAAGAATGGCACAACCAATGATCAGAAATGTTACTGAAAACCCACCAAACACACTTGAAAATGTTGATCTGAAGAAGGTGGGAATCAATTCAAATATAGCCCTAAAGCCAGTCAATAAGCCAGATCCAATGTTTTTGAAAACATAAGTTCTGCTGGTTGTATGTGAAGAACGGAAGATAGTGTGCAACAGATGGGAAAAATGACTTGGAAACTTGGGCCCTCATTACGAGGCTGGCGGTCATAAGGCACCACCACCCCACCAGCAGGACTCCACCAAGCCGTATTACGGCTGGTAATGCGGTGGGCGGAGCCCTGCTGGCATGGCGGTGCCGGCGAGGAACCCACCTCTGCAGCGCCGATCGCCAGCACGACTGCTTTCCGCCTCAATGATGGCAGAAAGCAGCCAGCACTTGTAATATGGCGGTCTGCTGACCACCAGTACTGGCGGTTGTCTGGCAGGTTGGGCTTTGGCGGTCAGGGAAATTGACTGGAGAGGTCCAAATGAGGGCCTTAGTCTGCAAGAGGTTTTGAATTTCAGACGAAGAGCAGCAAATTGTACGGCAAAGTTTTCATGAGGTTAAAGATATCTCCTTTTGTTTTAATATCAGAACAAGCATGTTTAATTTATCAAAGCACATTAATAACCTCCATGGAGGAGGATACACAGTGATACCACAACATTTTACGGAGTTTTGCAAAGTCAGCAAATAATTAAATCCAGTTGTGACCCCACAAATGTTTCATTAGTTCTTTTTGGATAGGAGCTGTTGAAAGGCCCACATTTGGACTCTATTTTAGGTTTTCGTTTTAACATAATCTTTCTTTTTAATGGTGGGTTACACATGTCTTTTCCTAAACACGAGAATGCGCTTCAGGCACATTTATTTCTGGTAGGCATTATCATCCTGTAGTCTGCACAATTAGTTCCATGGTTACACAGTCAGAATGCGATGTCCTTGTTATCTTTGTGCTCGTAGGGGACAACTCTCTCCCTCCAGACAAACTAAAGACACTGTACCGCACCTCTGACACAGTACAATAAAGATAGTGCTTTGTTATCTAAACCGCTTCCATGCTAGACTTGATGAGGTGAGCACTTCCCACTGAGATTATCATGGAACCTCTGTAAACCGTGACTGAGATGCAGTCCTGCTGATCTCGACTTTCATCCTGAGAAGGAATAGAGCCATGTTGGTAGATATGTGCAAGCTTTTCACTTAGACGGGTGCATTCAGTAATGCACTGAGATCCGCTTCCAGGCACAAAATACCAAGGTATAGGGGTTAGATCATTCCTACGGGTCTGGCAGATTGATATTCTCACTTTGCTCTCTTTAGTATAGGTGTTAGTGACATATAGGAGACACATTAGAAACAATGAACACAGTTGAATTATTTCTATTTTTTTCTATTCTAATAATGTTTACTTCAACATGTTTCCTCTGTTTGATAATCACAGCTCTTGTTTTCTTTACAAGAATACGACCATTTCAATACTTATTTCGAAAATACTTTTCTATTTTTTCTTGTGATTCCTTGGGTATGCAAAAGTAACAAACAAAACTAATTCCTTGGGAATCTGAGTGATCATGTTCGAAGTTACCAATAACATATATTACGCTCAGAGGCTAGGGGTTTAAATGTGGTACTGTCAGCTAGCCTAATAAACCAATATTTACTGGTCATGTGTAAACTAAGGGCCCATTTAGATCTCGGCCGAGGGGTTACTCTGTTGCAACTGTGATAGATATCCCATCCGCCTACATCTAAATACCATTGTTTTCTATAATATTTAGATTTTGGTGGACGGGATATCCGTCACCAATGCGACCCCTCCGCTGAGATCTAAATCAGGCCCTAAGGCTGTATATTGTGAGGTTTTTGTTGAAATAATACCCAGTTCTACTTAATTAGTAGGAACTGTATAACAGAACCGATTCAGTGGAGCGTATGATATGAAGGAGTGAATGGGTCATGTGTAGCCCATAATCTTTAATTGAACCTTTGCTTGAAAAACTTACAACCTCCAATCAGAGTGATGGAGTCGCAGAGGAGTGAGTAATCTAGAGGGTTTAGTACATCTACCTGTGCTTATGAATGATAGAGGGTTTAGTACATCTACCTGTGCTTATGAATGATGGATTGTCTTTAGTTGAACAGTGGAAATTGAACAGTAACTCCCGTTCCTGATGAAGAAAGGCATTATACAGTTTTTCATTGCAGCACAGAGCTCTGTGTTTCTGACAATCATAAAAATGAAAAGCTATACTTGGTAATTAAATTATTCTATGTAGAAGCCACATAATACGTGGAATGAATGCAACAGACAATGGGGTACTTTCCATCTCCTCACAACTTAAGGGTGTATGATGCCATAGTTTTTTGGGTGGCAGACAGATTATAGGGATAAAACATGTCAATCTTTTTTTAAGAGCTGGATCAGGGTGGGCCTCAGTGGAATGTGCTCTTCTCTCTGTGTTTGGTCAAAGAGGTAGCATAGACCCATCAATCCCCCGAGAAAAAGGTACTGATAACTGACTGATGATCACAAGGGAAGTGGGTTTGGTAACAAACCATAAACTAACAAAATTAACTAAAATAAAGAAAGATAGACAGGTGCGTGTTTGTGCCTGCAGAGACAACAAACGGTGAGGTCACTAGTCTTGCCTTTGAATCTTTTGCCTACTGATATTACTGTAATCTTAAAGCTTAAAGTTTTGGTACTCACTTTCTAATATTTACACACATATAAAGTAATTGTTGCAGGTCCTGCCTATTTTTTTAAAGAACCACAAGTTATAACTTTCATAAAAGAAATGCCCCCACCGTGGTCTTCTGTATGTTGTCCTGGGGAGAGGTGGGGGGGGGGGGGGGAGAGTCAGGGTTGTTTCTTGTTACTTCACAAGAACAAGGCACATCACAAAGAATTCATCAATCAGCTAATTTTTTGCATACACAAATAAACAGCACAACTGCAGTAGTACTCACAGAAAGTAAACACTCTAACTGAGAGCATGTACTTGTAAATTGGCAAATGACAGGGTAATAGTATCTTAAGGGAATCACTGCAACACACGTAGTTCTACATGCAAACAACAAATAAATTGGAAGTAGTCACAAGTTATATATTATCTTAAATAAGTCATTGCCCAATTGGCCAAGAAATTCTTCTACACAATGCGGAATAAGCAGGAAAAGTGTCTCATTAGTGTGCTAAGCCAGGAAGTAGAGAATCTCCATGTTTCTGAATTTCCTTATGTGCACAAGGTTAATCTCCCAATCGAAAGTCAGGCTGCAAGCACCCACACTAGGTTCGATACAAGGTTTGCCCCTTAGCTTAGGTAGTTGTGGATGTCTGCCATATCTGATGCTCCGAAGGAGTGCTCTGATACCTCGGGGTTGGAACTGATGCAGACGGGAATTTCGCCTGCCAGGAAAACTCAATGCAAAGCGTCACGTTGTTCCTGGGCGGTGTTTAAATACAACTGCATAATGAAGATCGCTGCTGAGATTGAGAGGCCATTGTGAGACTTTAAAGATGCAACAGCCACACTGGGATGTCTGGAACCTTGGCTACAGCCGCCCCAGCTGCAAAGAACTGCCCAAATCCCAAAAGTGGAGCCCCAGCCACAAAGAACTAGCCAGAAGGCTGTAAGATGTTGTTCCAGCTATAGATGGGTCCTCCTGACCATGTTTAAGACTGCAGACCCTCAGACCTTGGAGAATCCACGAAGTAAGGAAAACAGTTAAGTAGGGCTTGTGGCTTATAATGTTTCATGCACCCTGTGTAGAGCCTTTCAGCATCATATCCCTATGTGGCTATCCTTCCTAGATGTTGTCTCCACATAGTAGCCCAAGACTGGCAAAGGCCACGGAATGGATAGAAAGAGGCTCCAGGGCTCTAATGGGAATGGAGAGAGTTCTGGGAAGTCTGTGGGTGGGAGTTGGGGTCCTACAGAGTTTTTTGCAGACAAGATGCCATGACAGTTTTTCAGATTTTAGGATTTGTAATGCTGAATTTATCTGTGTGATAGCTCTCATCTGAGACTTATCTTGTTGCAGAAGATTTGTCTTCTTTAAAATGATGAAGGGCAGATGCTGTTGTGGTGTTGACTGTGTACACTCATTTTGAGAGTGTTTGGAAGCCATTGACAATTACTTTAAATGTGGTTTACATGATTTCTCTGTCTGCTTGTCTAATTGTTTCTGCAGCTTTTCTTCATGAGTATGCTCGCTCTTTGTTAATAATGGCGCATATTATTTTGGATATAAAGTGTTTTGTTTTTACGGTATGTGGACCCAGGAAAGAATGATTAAAATCCATGTTTTCATTAATTTTGGACAGGTACTCCTTCACAGTAGTTACGCTGGAATATGCTAGCTATTGCTGGTAAAGGTTGCCCACAGTATATGTGGTTACTGTTATAGGCGAGCATACATTATTATACTTAAAGTTGGGTTGATTTGCTAAAAGAACAGGGGATGTGGAAAGAAATCCCTCTTCATGCAGGGTAACAGCCTTTTCAATGTGGGCAGAGCCACGTGTGCCGTTACTACGCAAGCGGAACCATGCTTGCTTGAACCACGCATGTACCTTAACCACGCATATGAGTGGTTAAGGCACCACACTCATGCATGGTAAAGACACGTGCGTTGTCTGAGGAACAGCGGCGAGAGGAACAGGAAGGAAGCTCCAGACGCAGCCTGGTGAGTGGGGCAGAGGCTGGATTGAGGGGAGGGGGTAATTTTAAGGGCAGGGTGGGGTCGGAGGGCTGAGGGCGGGGGGTGAAGGGGCAGTTTTGGGGGTGGTTTTAAGGCTCAGGGCAGAGGGGTTGGGGTTGTTTTTTGGCCGGGGTTCAGATTTAGGGCTCAGGGCGCGATAGTTTTCAGGGTGGTCGGAGGGCTCAGGGCAGGGAGAGGGACAGTTTTGGAGGAGGTTTTAGGGATGGAAGCAGGGGGGTCAGTGTTGTTTTTTGGCAGGGGTCAGTTTTAGGGCTTAAGGGGAGGGCAGGGTGGTTTTCAGTGCAGGGTGGGGTCAAAGGGCTCAGGGCAGGGGGGAAGGGGCAGTTTTGGGGGGTAATTTTAGAGCTCCGGGCAGGGGGGATTGGTGTTGTTTTTTGGCAGGTGGTTGGTTTTAGGGCGCAGGGAGGGAAAGGTAGTTTTCAGGGCAGGGTGGAGCCGGAGAACTCAGGGTCGGGGGGTTTCAGGAGTGGGGGACGGGTTTAGTGCTAAGGGGGCTGGGGTCGGAGGACTTATTGGCAGGTGCCAGTGTTGTAGGCCTGAGAGCGGGGGGAAGGGAAAGGGTAGTTTTAAGGGCTGGGGCGGGGTAGTTGGCAGGGCTGTGGTATGGGTGTTAGGGTGCGGGGCGGGGGGGCCTGGGGTATCTAATTTACCACACATATTCCTTTAGAAAAATGAATTTACAATGAAAGTTATTGTAAAGGCATGGGTGTTAAAGGTATGCATGATAAAGACACGGTTGTGGTTCAGACTGCATTGTTGAGGAATGTGTGGTTTAGGCATGCATGGTTGTATCATACAACCCTTCATGCATACACTAGATCTACAGGCCTTTGGGGCATTGCATTAGGATCAAATGCAGTCAGACGGTAGGGACCATTCTGAATCATTTCATTTAATTCACTATCAGTAATGTTTTCTTTCCAATGCCAACCTGAAAACTGTGTGGAATTAACTTGGAATAGATGGTGTTTTTCAATCACTGATGGCGGCAAATCCTATGCATGCGGTCTGCTAAGTGGTTTTATTCAAAAATATAGTTTCTCTGGGTATCATGCATGATCTAAATTAGGCCTTTGTTTCTTTAGTTTGCAAAATGCTAGAACCCCAGATGCTTTCTTCCAATATTGATAACCTTGGACGGCATGTAACTCCTCTGCAATGTTAGGACAAATACACGCCCTGTTACTCGCTCAACAAAAGGCTGATCTATCAGTTTGTATACTAATAATAACAAATTCAGCATTTTATGTTTGTGGTACAAATGTAGATTTACACAAATACATGAGAGGCACTCCATAAATAACGAGACAACAACTTTCAATTTGTCCAAAAATAGATTTAGAACTGAAGATATAGGTTCCAAAATAGTTGTTAAAACCCACAGATACAAAATACTTGTTTGTACTCAAAAATAATATTCTTTATTTCTTTCATGCAATCTCCCATATCTGTCTATATTAATTTTGTGATTTGTGTTTTTTGAACGGTTAGCATAGTGAGTAGAGCACCTGTGGTTTGGAACGACTGAGTGCAGCAACACATCCCATAAATGATTTTACCTTTCTACATTTAGAATTACTACATTGGTTCTTAAATGGGTTCAATGGGATGGGAAGTCAATTAAAGTATGCAACTCTGTGGAAAGTTGTCTACCTTCCAAGATAAGCTTCCTTTGGTCCATGTACAGCACATCATGGTCCATAAGAGTGAAAGGAGCCACGTTAAAGTGAACTGTGCAACATATTTGGCTGCAAGAATGTCAGTGCAGACCTCAAAGGTGGCTGCCATAACCCGATCTCAAATTAAGAACAACACAGATTTTTTGGCAGTGATTCAATCGATAGTGAAAGGAGAGAGGCCTCCTCAATGCCCTTCCTCTGAATACTCCTACATCCTCACTCCAGATTGCATTCTGCTGGTTGCAATACCCAGGTTAAGAGATAGACATGCTCCTAATGAGTGAGCTAGATCAAGATCCATGGCAATTGTAGCTCAATGTAAGCCAATGCAGTATCATACAGCATGACATTTGTAACCCAACAACGTTCCAGTGGCGGTCTTGATGGCAACCACAGAGAGAGAAGTCCAAGAGGCCCAGTGAAGCATGCAACACTTCTGGCTTTGCTCTCTTAGACAGTCTGTTTTCTCTGGGTACTCCCTAGACCACGGACACATTGGGCAGTCTGTCCTCCTACATGGCCTCCTAGACAGTCTTTTCTCCTGCAGAGCCAGGCAGACTCCTAGGCAATAGACAGACTCTCAGTTCTTTCAGCAGAATGCATAGACTTTGGTGATGTCCCATCACCTTTAGGAGACTGGTTTTCAGGCAGACACCAGCTCAGGTCACACAGCAGTCCTGCGGGTACTTTGTGGAGCACTCCATTCCTTGGTCATAGAGAACTTGGAACTGGAACAAAGTAGGGTGATTTAGGTCCCACACTTAAATATACTTTCTAGACAGGGACTGTGGATCCACTGTCTCAATCTTCAGGATCGGTTTAGGGTGTTTTTGTTCAAAGTGTCCTTCTCAAGCTGCTTTCCAGACACAGCCTTGTGTAAAGTGGTACTTCTCACAACAGGTAGCACTAGGGATCACTCACAACATGGGCTACATCCCAGTGCAGTGAATGTGTGAGGTTTCTATACCTTCTACAGTGAAGTGTGTTTTCAGAACCTGGCTGTCATCAGCCTCTTTAAAGCAGTAATCAGGGCCAGGCAAATGGGCAAGGCTGATGTTGAAACGTCCTCACCTTGCACAACACAACACAAAAGTGCAGTCCCATTCCTCACTGATGCCAGTCACCACTGGTCAGAAAGAAATAATCAGCACCACTTGCTAACAAATTGTTTGTGGAATTTCTAAAGGTAGCCCATAGTCCATCCTCCTCACTTCAGTGTCTGGATCTCCACCCTCCAGCCACAGAAAAGGAGGCAATACACTCCCGCTGTCTCGGGAAGCTGTCTTCATCTTCCTTCTTGGAAACACCACCAGGACCATGCCCCAGTTTCTGCAACACCATCCTGGAATTCATTGCTTTGCAAGCAACTGACTCAGGCACTTCATATTCCAAGGGGCCCTCAACTTCCACCTCGACGACTCCAGCAACACCAACTCCACTGCCCTCCTGGAAAGATTGAGCAACATTGACCAACTCCACTGACCTCCTGGAAAGCTTGAGCAACACCGGCCGCAAGTAGGACACATGCTCGACCCCATCTTCACCTCCAGTGATAGAGTCAGGTACATCCACACCACACCACTCACCTGGTCCGACCACCACAGCGTGCACGTTACCATCTCTGGACCCACATACCCAAGCACTGTGACCCCAGGTCCACTCGAAGGAACTGGAAAATGGTATAAGACCAGTGGAGCAACACTCTGCACTCCTCCAAATGCAACTGCCGACAACTTGAAAGAAAGTGGCGCTTAAGCAAAAAAAGAAGATGACCACACCGCCTTCAGGACTGCCCTTAACCAGTACCACCGCCTCCTGGAAGAGACAAGAAGAACGCACTAGCTGATCGCATCAAGGTCAGCACAACTCACAGCAAAGAACTCTTTGCCATTGTGAAGGAGTGCACCAATCCTGCAGCTACCAACAACGATATCA
Source organism: Pleurodeles waltl (assembly GCF_031143425.1). Classification (NCBI taxonomy): domain Eukaryota; kingdom Metazoa; phylum Chordata; class Amphibia; order Caudata; family Salamandridae; genus Pleurodeles; species Pleurodeles waltl. The sequence goes on along the minus strand of NC_090446.1, from coordinate 1,150,141,933 downwards.
CTCCCTCCCAGGAACTGTGCGACAACCTCACAGACTTCTTCCACAACAAGATTTCGGCTTTCTACGAAAACTTTTAATGCTAACCCGCCATCGCAGACAGCATCAACCAGTTCACAAGCACAAACACAAACCCGGAACACTTTCTCACCCACTGGGAACTCCTCACCACTCAAGACACTATCTACCTCATGAACTCATACACTCATCACGTCTTCAACCTCAGAAGCAAGACAATTGGCGATGAGCTCAGGAAGGTCTTGAATACCTCCATCACCGCAGCCTCCTTCCTGGAGGTACGGAAACACGCTGAAGTGAGGCCCCTCCTGAAAAAAACATCAGCCGACCCAGCCAACTTGAAGAAGTACTGGCCTACTCTCTGCTCCCCTAGCCAGCAAAAGTCCTAGAGAAAGCGATCAACCAGAAACTCACACAAAAGCTAGAAGACCACAACCTCCTGGACCCCTCCCAATTGGGATTTCGAGATAGCCACAGCACCAAGACAGCCTGATTGCAGCCAAAGTTGACATCAGAGCCCTCCTGGACCATGGGGAAACAACAGCCCTTATCCTCCTGGACCTATCCGCAGCATCTGACACCATCGCCCACCACATCCTGATCAATAGACTCCACCACATTGGGATTCAACGAAGCACCCTCAAATGGATTGCTTCGTACCTTACCCGTGGAACCCAAAGGATCAGTCTCCCACAGTTCACTTCAGAACCCAAGAAGATTTTCTGTGGAGTTCCCCCAAGGATCATCCCTTAGTCAGACCCTCTTCAACACCTACATGACCCCCCTGGCCGCCACCATCAGATCACATGGATTCAACATCATCTTCTAAGCCAACAACATACATCTCATCCTTTCACAGTCGGACACTCTCTTTACCACAAAAGCTAACTTTCACAGATGCATGATGGACGTAGCGGACTGGATGAAAGACAAGTGTGTCAAACTCAACATTGAAAAAATGGAAGTCCTCATATTTGAGAACAATACCTCACCATAGACTGAGACATGGTGACTCGCAGAATTCGGTCCCCCCCTCACCAGACCACGCCCACAACCTCTGCATTATCCTGGATAGCAAACTATCCACGAAGAAAAGAGGTTGACACAGTCTCATTGGCCTGCTTCCACACCCCTGGCATGCTCCGCAAGATCTTCAGGTGTCTCCCTGCAGATACCAGAAGGACCATCACTAAGGCCTTCATCACCAGCAGACTGGACTACAGAAACACTCTCTACATAGGAATCACAGCACGCCTCCTGAAGATACTCCAGACAATACAAAACTCAGCAACGAGACTCGTACTCGACTTCTTCAAAAGGACACACAATACACCCCATCTCAAAAAACTACGCTGGCTCCCGGTTTAGAAGAGATGCCAGTTAAAGATGTTGACCCAAGCCTACAAGGCCCTGCACAACGAAGGACCAGCATACATCAACAAACACTTGACATTCCACCAACCAACCACACACCTCTGATCAGCTCCTGTGCAGACACCCTATGGATCTGTCGAGCCAACAGCAGAGGACTCTCATTCTCGTACCTGCCAACCAAGGCTTGGAACAACCTCCCCATGTACCTCAGGACCACATTATCACTCCAGCAATACAGAAGAAAACTAAAGACCTGGATGTTCGAATGATCATTCCTCCACACAGCAGCATCAGCTCCAGTGCCTTGAGACCCCCAACAGGTGATTTTCCATGCTTTATAAATGTTTGATTGATTGATGCTAAACCAGGGGCATCTAAAATGGATTCCACTGGCTTCAGTACTCAGGCTCATACACACACACACACAGTCTAACTAGTACACATTTGCTATACGTACACTACACAATCACACACATTAAACATACATACATAATGTCATCACAAAACTCTAAGCATTCAAATAGCAGCAGATATGTATAGTGAGGGCCAACAGGTCACGCTTTCACTGACTCAAATATCTGGTAACACTAACAATCCTGAAACATAGTTTGCTGCAGCCAGCACCACTTTATGTGTTGAACCAAAGACAGGGATAGCAATCATCTGTCCACTATAAGAGTATGGTTGGAACGCAACCTCCAGATCACAAGACAGGATCTTGACATTATCGCCGACAGGCTTAGTCCTCTGAGAACACCATAGAGTAGTCTGATACCAAGGTAAAAAAATATGTGATGATACCAGATATACACAGTCAGGCACTCAGGTCAGTGGAACATGCCCACATACAATGCAGGGGCACTTCTTCCCAACAAAAAGGAACTACACTGAGCAGGAGGCAGATACTGTTGTCATCTTTGTAGCTGATCACACTGTTGAACTACATGGTCTACCAACACATGCCCTCAGTGGAACAAAGAAGCTATAAGAATGGTTTGGGGTGGAGCTATGCACAATGTGGGGCAAAAACGATAAAAAGCAGAATGAAAAGGCATGTTTGCCAAGTTTGATACAGAGAAAGTTGTATGCCATGGCAGAGTACTTGGGTCACATCTCCATCTCTCGGCAGTCAGCGTATTCGACTGTGTGGTTTGTCTCTTCCGGAGGCAACCACTATCAAGCCAGGTAAGATTTATCCAGCACTACATGTAGCAATGCACGGCACACACTATTAATGTCACCATGTCTATGCTCAGCATGTCATACATAAGAACATAGTACCCTGTTAAGAACTATAAAACACAAAAAAAAAAAAAGAAAACCTACACAAAGGCAGACAAGAAATGCACAAGCTGAACAAGGTCTCCTTTAAACCTCTCAGGCCTAGTGTGCACACTATTGGAAGTACTAGCAACAGTGGCAAGCAGATTCATGACAGCGGGTTGACAAAGACTGGTATAACAGCACATCTTCATCACCCAGCCAGGTATGAGTCAAAGCAATGTTTACCCTAAGTAAATGCTAGAAGAACAAGTTACTTACCATTGGTAACCCTCTTCCTAGTGGCTACTCAGTATCTAACTGCAGATTCCTAGCCTTGTGAATATCTGCCAGACTAGACCTGAATATGTTTCTGAGCAATTCCCTTGCACGCAGGTAGGTGGCATCATGTGGCGCCACGTCGCCTCCATCCTGCCCAGAAATTATGCAGAGTCACGTATGGCCGCATTTCTGCATGCTGACGTAAGTCCCATTCTTTCTACACATTCTGATGAGGATCTGGAACTTGCTCCCTTGTTTTTGTCTTTGACCTAGCTTATTTTGCAAAATTTGTACAACGTGCAAGGAATATGCCTCTCCCTAAAACTACAGTATTTAAACCCTGCAAGGACTCCCATAAGCAGATATCAATGACCAACCCCCATAAGGTATGTTTCTGGTGTTTCTTTTTCCTCACGCGGCTCGAAGTAGAGTGACAGCTGCACCAGGATGAACATAAAGGCCATCCTAGACCACCAGGCCAAGCTCTATGTTGCTGGATACTGTCGGGGAACATGTAAGGCCGGTCTAGAGGTATCCATAAGAAATATATGCAAGTGAGGGTGCAGTGTCACAATATTGTCTTACAATTGCACGAGTCTGTCTGTGTACATACTACATTGTACTGCGATAGGGTGGCTATCATAAAAAAATCCCCACATTTATTCAGATTAATTATGTGACTGTCACCGTTACAGGCCCTGTTTTAGCAGTTACTCATGCATCTGCGACCACCTGCACTGCAGTTATCAGATAGATGATAGTGCTTGGTAGTCTACTAACACAAGAACAGGTAAATGTCACTGCACATATGGTTCACACACTAGTGATTACCTGTAAACCTTCATGTTCCTCACACACAAGCTACTGGAATGCATGTAAAACATGTATGTTGTGGTTGTATGAAAGTCTCATCTATATTGTCCACACATCCCCTTGACATTAACAACACAGGTGTGCAATCAACACATCTGTATATCACATCATCTCCACAATGTCTAACTAACAACATTGGCATTCATTGTAACAATGCATATGTACCTCTAGTAAGCAAACTATTACGATATTGATCATGGATACATGGTGAGTGCACATAATCAATAACTGCCAATTTATCACTGCTTTTGTTGCCACTGTGTGTGCCGTTAAACCTGTCACATGGGAACATAGATACCACTGTTCTATTACTAACAATTACAAACGTCTACCAGCCTCACTGTGACACCATCAGTAAATCAGGGCTCAATATTGTGAAGGTAAGGTGGATGATATGCATGGGCATGTCCCTACGCAGAATACTAATAGATGCTGGCATGATAACACGCACCAGTGTGGATGTCTTCACAGATGCAGCTACCCAGCCCTTCGTCACAAAATTATGACCCACTCTTAATGTCAGATCGGAGGATACACTGTAAGCAGGATAGCAGCACCCTATCAATTAGCAGTCAAGTAAGTCTTTTGCCACATGTCAAACACAACACTTTGTTATGATCCGTAGTACTGACTACTATCTCAGAAAAAAGAACAAAAAAAAACCACCTCCAAAATGGCTCTTAACGAAATCCAACATATATTCTGTAGACAAAATACACTGATGCTTCTAAAATAAGTTTATAAATATGAAATTGATAAATATAATCAACCAAGAATCAAAATCAAAATCCCCGCTCCCAAACACGTAAAAAACAATACCTTTCATCCACATCCATACTGTTCATACTCACACACCATCACATAAGAATATGGAAAGGGTCCCCCACAACAAGTCAAAACAGGATAAATCATAAGAGCAAATGAAATGTAATGCAGCACATCATATAGAGCTCAAATTAAATTTATATGTTACAGACGAGATATAATGCAAAACAAAGCAAGCACAAAATCATGTAAATCACACGTTAATTTTACCTAATGGGGCCGTATATAGGCTCCCCTGGTGAGCGTGCATGTCATCTAAATACATGAAATACAATGACATATACAAGTAGATACCCCTAGTCTCAGATACTCAATGTTTGGAAGCTACCACTTTCATTTGTTCCATAATGCATAAATCCGTTCATAGACCAATGGTTGGAATTGCAGTGTTGCTATAGGAAGATTCCCGTAACAACCAATACATATCACTCCAATCTTGCGTTGATATCACCTCAGAAGTTCTCCAATAGCTCTATCAAATCTGCTCCGTCGGTGTCTTGCCGACGAGCATTTTGGTGCTCTGTGACCTCCAGGCCACCCACCTTGCTCAGGGAACATTCTAATATGGGCCAAAATATGTAAAACCCAGTGGGAAGACGGAGGTTCTCATGCCACCTTTGTTAAGAACAAAAAACGAAATATTACTTAATCCAGTCAAGCTCTATAATAACCAACTAAGTGACCGTATCCCAAAAGCCACCATTGCACAACACAAGATAAAAAGTGCCAACTACAGACAAAACCTTGAGAAGCTCACGGAGAAAATGATAAAGAGAAACCTTGAAAACACACCTGTGTGGAGAAAACATCGGAAAATAGTAAAATTAGAGAAAAATAGAGCAAATAAGAATAAAGTATGCTATTGTTGCTAGATCTTACAATATACCACACAGCATGCAGATGTCCAGTGTCCGAATAAGGAAAACAACAAAACTATAAATACCTCCAAATTACCTCAATTTCTCTTAATGTCTTCAAAATTATGATGGTCTAAAATATAACCTAGAAGTACTGAGGAAAGAAAACAAAATTAGAGAACTCACTAGGAGGAACTATGTACTATCCTGCAGTATGCATCTCTCTAGAATTACTGTATATTTCTGGATACCCCCAATAGTAAATAGGGATAAAGGTAGAAGTATACAGACTACCTGGACCCATGTTCAGGAAAACTAGTCCCAATCCAATAAGAAGAAGAAAAGTCAAAGCAACTGCCCAAACTATCACGATCACAGTCGCTTCTTACGTCTACTCAATGTTAACACCGATCTGTCGAGAGAAGATTCAAAAACCTCCAATAGGTGCTGGAAGCGCAACCACACCAAGAGGTACACAAGAGACAACTACAAGATTCCTCTCCACACCAAGGCCCCCCCACAACTTACCGACTCCAGTCCTGGGTTGTCCTCAATAGTGCACATCGGCTGGGGGTAACTTACCGGCATAGCCGCCTCATGGGAACCGGCCAATTTTTAAGAAATCCAAAACGTGTAGAAAGCCAATCATGCCTTACATCACCACCAGCTATCCTTGTGAGACGTATCTAGTGTGCATGTCGCTCCTCCAGCAAGCAGTAATGAGGTAGACACTACCCTCAGTGAGCAACTAAAGCTCTACGTTGGTGGTAGATAGACAGAAGCAGCAGCCGTATCTGGCCGGAAACTGTATCACCAAAAACATACTGACCTCACGAGTCCGTAACTACGGAGACTACCAAATATTAGGCAATGCCCCAACACTGTCCCGGGCGAGCTTAGTGCATATGCTGCCCCTAGCAGATAGAGATAAAGTAAGCACAACCACAGCAAAGGCCAGAGTTCCATAATAAAGGAAAGAGTACAACTATTGCAGCCATGTTGCTATTCTGCGTTCCCAGGGACTATCTACATAGTGGCACTACCCACATCTTCATTATAATCCAGGGAGAAATATTCATGTCTCTACAAGAAACTCTCCTCCAAACCCCACCTTAACATCGGGGTACCCCTGAAACAAAGATACACAAAAAAACAAAAGTCATCCAAAAAGCACTTATTCAGAAAACAAAGGTACCCTGGCCAAATAACTATAGCAAGACCCCAAACAGTACAAAACTCCTAATGGATGCCAAACCAGCCACAGACTTCTATATGGACTCATCTCTAGCAAAAAAAAAATAGACATGTTGTTTGTGAAAACCTGAAATGGCAGCAAACTGTGCCATACGGATATAGTCAGTATATCATTGCAGTGCGAGGCAAGAGACCCCATGCTGCAACAGTCTTGGCTAACTATCTCCTTCCATTTTTAAAACATATATAGGGGCCATGGACTAAATAATAAAGATCCCCCATATAAGATATACTTAATCCAGGAACTCAAATGGGCCCTGAACTGTAGATCACAAGTCCACATAGGTGGAAGAACAGCCAATCTTTTCTTTGTCTGTGAATACCTCAAATCTAATGTATACAAGGCCTGGTTCCATAAATAGACATAGGGGGTCATTCTGACCCCAGCGGTCATGGACCGCCGGGGCCAGGGTTGGCGGGAGCACCGCCAACAGGCTGGCGGTGCCCCGCAGGGCATTCTGACCGCAGCGGTTAGCATACCTAGATAGTTAGCATTCCATGGCAGACAGGGCTTAGTGGGTCCCAGGAGGGTTGCAGTTAGCCGTGGTTGGCTCTCATCTTGCTGTGGCACTTAGCTAATGTAATGCCAGTGCGATGTATAGTATTCAATCCTGATTCCTGTGTGTAATGGTAATGTGTATGCCAACTGTGGTGTTGTTGCTGTAACTGACCCAATGCTCCCTTTCTCTCCCCTGTTATCTTCTGTCATCCTGTCCATATGTGCATTAGCATCATCTGGCGGAGGAGAAGGGGCAAGTGAGGAAGCTGCATCCCACAGGACCCAGGAGGCAGAGTCCAGTGAAGCCGAGGGGACCTGTGGGATGGAGGGCGATGGGAGCACCACGGCAGTGACAGGAGGTGACAACACTGACTCTGATTCCTCCTCCTCCGATGGGAGCTGCCTGGTGGTGGCGGACACCTCTGGAACCACCCCAACTACAGGTACAGCCACTACCCCCCGTACCAGCACCGTCCCCCCAATAGCCGCCCACTGAGTTGCCAGTGCCCATTCACCCAGGAGGGTGGGCATCTCCTTCGCCCCAGGCACCTCAGGCCCTGCCCCAGTTAGCCCTGCTGCCCCGAGTGAGGAAGCTATTGACCTCCTACGATCCATCTCTGTTGGGCAATCAACCATTGTGAATGTCACTGAGGGGCTGGCAGCCCAAATGCAACAGTCCAATGCATTTCTTGAAGGCATTCACACTGTCTTGGTGGCCCAACAGAGATCAATCCAGGCTCTGGCCTCTTCTCTGATGGCAGCCATTGTCCCTGATTCCACCATCCCCCCTCCAACTTCCTCCACCCAATCCCATTCCCCTCAACCCCAACCTATCCCAAGCACACAGGCAGACGAGCCGGCACCCAGGACAACACACAAAAGTGGACATGGCAAACACAAGCACCACACTTCATCCCACAGACACTCACACAAACAACATCCAGAATCAGACATACCAACTTCCACTGCCTCCACTGTGTCCTCCTCCTCGTCCTCCACCTCCCTCCCAGTTGCTTCTACACTCACACCTGCATGCACCACATCCTCATCCATTACCACCATCACCAGCATACCTATCAGTACACACCCCTCACTGGCAGTCATCACCCCCACATCCATGCACACGTCCCCTGGGTCCTCTCCCACTGTGTCTGGGCCCCCTCCTCCCAAAGTACACAAACGCAAGCACTCAGACACCCAACAGCCATCCACCTCACAACATCCAGCCCATGCACCTGCACCCAAACACAGCAGACTGGCACCTCCTACCACCACTCCCTCTTCCTCCACTCCCAAACCATCTCCCTCTTCCTGTCCCAATGTCCCTAAGAAGCTTTTCCTCACCAACATTGACCTCTTCCCTAGCCCTCCCCCTGTCCCTCAAGTCAGGCCAGGGAGGTCAAAACCCAGGCAAGCACCTCAGCCATCCAGTCCACTGGCACAGTAGTGTCCCCAGCTTCTCCAGGTGTGAAAGGATCCCGGCCACCAGCCAGCCAGACGGAAAGGGTGCCTGCCCCAAGTGCAACAAGGAAGGGCAAGGAGTCAGCCCCAGCTGCAGGAAGGAAGGGCAAGGAGGCAGCCCCAGCTGCAGGAAGGAATGGCAAGGAGGCAGCCCCAACTGCTGGAAAGAAGGGCAAGGAGGCAGCCCCAGCTGGAAGGAAGGGCAAGGCGGCAGGCCCAGCTGCTGGAAGGAAGGGCAAGGAGACAACACCAGCTGATGGAAGGAAGGGCAAGGAGGCAGCCCCAGCTGTAGGAAGGAAGGGCAAGGGGCCTGCAACAGAAATCAGTAGAGACAAGGGGCCTGGTGCTGGGACGCAGTCGGAGCCCCCACCACCAACCATGGTGGTGCAGCCATCCGAGGCAGCAGGGGATGTGCTGGAGCCTCCCCCAACCACTGCCAGCACCACCACTAGCAGCAGCAGCCCCAGTGGGCAGCCGTCCGAGACTGCAGGGGATGGGCTGGAGCCTCCCCCCACCACTGCCAGCACCGCCACCAGCACCGCCACCAGCAGCCCCAGTGGGCAGCCGTTAGAGGGTGCAGGGGATGGGCTGGAGCCTCCACCCACCACTGCCAGCTCCGCCTGCAGCAGCACCACTGCCACCACTGAGCAGCTGTCACCGCCTGCGGACAGTGTGTTGTCCTGCCTCCATGGGCAGTTGTGCGGCCTGGCCCGTGCAAATCCTGTGGGTATGACACCCAGGTGAGAGACTGTGACCTCGCACTCCCCAAGACCAGCATCACAGGGCACGATGACCCTCCAGAACCAGTGGAGAAGCCATCCACTCACCCCATCCTCCCCAGGATGAAGCTCACTGGGCACAATGCCCCCTCCAGAACCAGTGGAGAAGCCATCCATTCACCCAATTTTCCCCAGGATGAAGCTCACTGGGCACGATGCACCCTCCAGAGCCAGTGGGCAAGTCACCCACTTGAGAGACTGTGGCCTCGCACTCCCCAGGACCAAGCACAGGGCATGTTTCCTCCTCCAGAGCAGGTGGGCAAGTCACCCACTTGAGAGACTGTGGCCTTGCAGTCCCCAGGACCAAGCACAGGGCATGTTGCCCCCTCCAGAGCCAGTGGGCAAGTCACCCGCTTCAGAGACTGTCACCTTGCACTCCCCAGGACAGAGTGATGGGCATGTTGCCCCCTCCAGGACCAGTGGCGTTGTACCAACTTCCGGCTGAGGTGTCCCCCATTCCCCATCCCCCTGAGGAGCCTGGCTATTTTCGACCTGATGCCCCTGCAGTGTTCTCTCAGTGTTGTTGCAGGGGTGAGGTGGGGCCTTGGACTTTGTGATGTGGCCCTGTGGCCCATGAACATTGAGGACTGGGCAGTGTCCCTTGATTTGTGAATATGTATATACTTTTTGATTTGGATGCACGTATTACTAATATATTTAACCTATTACACTCTTTTTTCTCTATTTTGGTGGTCCTTGGATTATTCCTAAGGGGTATGGGGTGAATATGTAATGTTAGTGCATCTGCTTGTGTGTATGGTGTTGGAGGTGGGGGTGTTGCGTGTTGCATGTGTGTGTCACCCTCTTTTTCCTCCCCTCCTTCCCTGTGTGCTAGGTGGCAGTACTCACCGTGGTCGTCTTCGTTTTTGTTCATAGTGGAGCAGAACGTAGAAGAGCATGGGGAACACATGCAACACGGGCTCCATGGCTGCGTGGTTCTTCCTTGAGTCTCCAGAGGTGAGCCATTTCCCTTCTGTGCAATGTTTCCGCCAGGCTTTTGATGTCGTTCGTACCACCCCAAAAAAGGTGGCGCATTGTTGTGTCATTATACAGTGGGTGGAACACTGTCTTCCGCCTGGCTGTAGGCGGTAACCGCCGTGGTGCCTGCTAATTTCACCCTGGCGGTCAGTGTGTCAAAGTGGCTGTCTGTCTAAGCGGTTTCCCCCGTGGTCATAATTTCATATTTACTACCGCCGGCTTGTTGGTGGTATTACCGCCACTATACCACCGACCGCCAGGGTATTAATGAGGGCCACAGTGTTAAACGTGTTGATTTTTTTTAAATAAACATAATTGAGAACTGGTGGTGGTAATGTGGTGTGGAATTTAGGATCTGTGATGACGGTAAGCCATGAAGGATGTATGAAAAATCAGTCAATGTAGGAATCCACAACTTGAGGGAGGAGGAATCCAAAAAGAAGTCTTATCAGAAAGGAAGTCCATGACAAAAAAGTCAATTTAAATATACTCAAAAAGGTTACAATAGCAAATCATAATACAAATAGGAATCACAAAAACTAAGTCAGTCCCTAGCTTAACATGGTGGGGCTGTTGCTGTGCTGGGTTGTGGGTAAACGTTCTTGTTCATCTATGTTATTGTGTGGCATGAGAACCACCTTTACCATCTCCTCTGGTGCGGTTATGTGGACTGGAGGTTCAGCACCAAAAGCTTCTTGAGGGCAAAGACACACCAGCTTAGGGAATATGTGGTGGCATGAGATTCTGACAAACAGTGACTGGGGAGGAATGGAGAAGACTGAAAGAAGATATAGAAGAAGTGTATGAGAACAGGAGGCAGGTCAGGTCACAGTGCTGGGCAACATACAAACCCTGCAGGTACCTGAAACCTTTCTGCACCGCATCCTTACCCCAGGGTCTGCGGAATGGCATTTTTCTAGTATTCACCTGCCTCAGGAGGTCCTGGACTATCTCTGTGGACACACTGAAATGGGTGGAAAGAGGAATGACATATGAGGGCTGAGGGTTTCCAGAGGCAAAATCCACCCTTGGCCACTAATGAATGGGAGGTGAGCAACGGTTGAAGGACTAAGACTTCTCTTCTTACTCCTATTCCTCAGTGGCAGTGGTGGTGGGTGCACATGCTGCATTCGGGATGTCACTGTCTTCCCCACAACCTTCTGGGCCTCATCTCCCTTACTGCTGTCCAGTGTGTACACTGAGAAATAAAACATGCTATCTGTCTATTTCTATATGGATGTGCCACTATATTGTAAGACATAACATGACAGTGCCCTAATGATGTTATCTCTACCTAAGAAAGCTGGGCAATATACATGCACCGATTTTACACAGACTTGAATGTTCAACTCAGTCATCCCTAGACATTCCTTTCCCTGATTAATTGTGTATGTAGAAGGCTGACAATCAACGCTCTGGGCTACAGTGGCTTTACTTACCCAAGTCGTGTGTCTTTGACATCATGCGGCTTCACTGCACAGTTGTATATGTGTCTTAGAAAAGCGGTGCTCAGTGGAATTTAGGGGCATATTTATACTCTATTTGCACTGAATTTGTGTAATTTTTTATACGCAAATTCGGCACAAACTTAACTCCATATTTATATTTTGACACTAGACCCGTCTAGCGTCAAAATATTGGAGATAACGTAATTGTTTGGATGTGTTAGCCCACCTTGAATCAATGAGATGCAAAGTAGGCATTCCCGTCCAAAAAATGACTCAAAGCCCTTAGTGCCTTATTTATACTCCTGTGCAAAAATGGTGCACAGGTGGGAGGTGGGCCTAAATAATGGTGGCAAGCTGCCACCCCAAGCCCCAGGAACACCCCGACCCACACCAGAGGGACACCAGAGGATGGTGGATCCCATCCCAGTTAAATATTGGTAAGTATTTTTTTTATTATTATTTAAGTGCCATTGAGGGCCCTGAAATGGGCCCCCTGCATGGCACTAGGTGCAATGGCCATGCCTAGGGGACACTTATTCACTGTGCTGACCACTGGGGTGGTAGGCATGACTCCTGTCTTTTGTAAGACAGGAGACATGTTTTTGGTGGTTGTGCGTCAGGAAATGACGCTAGGCTGGTTAACGGCCTTTTTTGCCTCTAACCAGCCTAGCGTACTTTTTTAAGGAAAAACCTCCTTCCCCCTTCCCGCCACCCCCACCCGGCTAACGTAATTTTTTCTGACGCTAGCCCACCCTTAGCACCGGCTTGCGGGATTCCATAAATTTGGCACCCAGCTGGTGCTTTGGAATGATGCAAGCCAGCGCTATACTTTTTGCCGCAAAACTGCGTTTGCGCAGTTTTGCAGCAATAAGTATAAATATGGGCCTTAGTGTGGTGTGATTATGCAGATGAAAGACTTTATAGACATGATCACATTCACATTATCCAACATTCATGACATAACACTGCATGTGACTCCAAGCAAAAAACAGTCATTAGTTTTGTTCAACCTTTACTAAAGTGGCGCCCTGTGCAACAGTCTTTTTTGGCGTCTCCCCCTCAAGACTACCTCCTCGGATTCCCTCTCTCCCACCCACAAATGTGCCCCTCATATATCCATAGTCCCCCTTTCACATATTTGTTTTAAAGAGCTTGTAAAAGCTGGCTTTACTAATCCACTCAACGATCCAAAGAAAATATAGTTCTGTTTTTTGCAGCAGGCTTATTAACGCTGTACACTACTTTAAGGTGAGTCAAAGCTGCCCCTAGATAAAACACCCCTCTCTCTCCCTAGCAGGAACATTAATCACAAGAGGTATCTTGACATTTTCATTGCTTCCTGAAGGCTGGACGCACAAGGAACTTTTCAGCAGGTGCTTTTAAATCGCAAGTTTCAAAAGTTATTACTAACACAGTGCCTCCCTGAGGTCAGCACCCAGTGCGATCCCACCACCGTAAAGCCAGCCCTGCATAAAAACTCCTGATCCACACTTTCATCACATACAAACTCCTGATCCACACCTTCAAGGCACTGCACAACACAGGACCAGCATACCTCAACCACCGCCTCATCTTCTACGTACCCAACGGACGTCTCTGTTCCTTCCAGCTCACCCTTGCAGCTGTCCCCAAGATCTGGAAAAGTACGGCAGGACTACTTAGCAGCCCAGACATGGAACACACTGCCCCTCAAGCTCAGGCAGACTGCATCTCTGAAGCAGTTCAGGATAGATCTCAAGACCTGGCTCTTCGACTGAGCAGCACGCCTACATTCAGCGCCTTGGGACCCTATAGGTGATTAGCCGTGCTTTACAAATCCATGATTGATTGATTTGATTGTTCTGAAGATTGCAAAATGTGAATATTGGCAAAGTCTTAGTGCGTTGGCCCCTATACCCTTCTCAAACAAGTAGGGATAGGTTAGAAAGCTTGCGAATACATTTGAAACTTTCCCCCCTTAGTATCAGCTGTTATAAATGGATCTAGCAAGGGTAACAAAGGTGGGGTCTCCACATTTTCCAAATAATTTAATCAGCCTTGACATGTAAAAGCCAATCATTTTGAAGAACTACTGAGCAGGTAGCAACCCTTAATGCATGTCTTGGACATTGTAGCACTTCACTAAGAGAGCACATGTGCTCACTTCCATGCTGCAGTTTGTGGGCATCCATCTGGCCATGTTTTTAGAAGGACCCTCCTCCGCAGTGAGATGAACTGGCAGCAAAGTTCTGTGTATTTCTGAGTGGACCTCCTAATAATAACCTGATTCTTTGACCAGGTCTAGTGATGAGATCCTCCTGTGCTTCTTTTCCTTCCTGGTTCACCTGGTGGTAATCCCCACCTGTGTGCACTCGCCCAAGAATTCCTACCATATTGCTAGGCATGCATTTCAAGTCAGTAGAGTGTCTGTCCCTCTATCTCTAAGGATAACTGCTAAGGACTTCTTGCCTGCTAGCCTTTTTAGACCTACATGGGTGGCGTAACACATTGTTACAATTGCAACCGATGAAGGTAGTTCACTCCATCAATCACATGAAATACTTTGCCAGACTTTATGAGTCACATCATACAAAGCAGACATACAATATCCATCGACACCTGGAGACATTGGGCTGGCATAGGTAGAAACAGCAGAAAGATAGATGTGCTTCCTGATTTCTGAGGAAGACAATGAAAGAGCTATTGCAGTTCTTAAAAATGGCAAGGCTCCTAGTAGCAATGGTCTGACCAGTGAATTCTATAAAGAATACAATGACTTGCTAACCACCATCTACTAGATATGTATGTAGAGGCAATCCTAAAGGGCTTAAAGCCTCTGACACTATGTGAGGCAATGTGCAGTGATTAGAATGTTATTGGATAGGATAAAGATCATAATGGGAATGGAACATGGGGATGGAACGGTTGGTAGGAAGAATGCTGTTACGGCAGTTACTGAGGGCGGTTGCTGGTTCATGTTGTGCTGGCATTGCTCTATTACGACAAACCTTTTTCTTACATTAAATATTGGAACTGTTCCTGTACCGTCCTTTGCGTGGTTCCGTTCTTTACACAATAGTGATCACATTGCTGAAGCCAGGCAAGCCACCACAGGTGTGTGATTCATATAGACCATTGTCGCTAATAAATATTGACAGCACAATATTAGCTAAGATTCTCGCCTCTAGATTGATCTCATTCCTGAACGGGCTGGTCCTACCATATCAGTCAGATTTTATACCTATACGCTCCACAGCAGGCAGTCTGAGGACCCCATATATGGTGGCACATCACACTGACTGTCTTTGCATAGTGGTGGTAGTCTTCCTAGACTCCACAAAAGAGTTTGACTCTATTGAATGGCGTTATTTGATGGCAACACTCAGTAGACTAGGACTGAGGAAAGCAATGACACGCTGAATAGGTCTATTATAATTATACAAACACACCCAGTCACACAAATTGGGTTTATTAGCAAAATCTCTAATCCTATTGAATACAATGAGGTACGCAACAGGGATACCCCGTCACGTCTGATATATGCATTCATAATGTAACCCCTCTCCTGCATATTACTGGAATCTCATGGGTGAAGGGGAATACAGTTTGACTCACTCCGGTTATTAGAATTCCTACATGCAGACAATAGTTGATTAATAGTTAAAATTCAAGACTTAAAATTACACCCAATAATCAACAAGATCATGAATTTGGCAACTGGTCAGTCTTGACTATCAATTGGTTGAAACATAGATAAAATTGCTGCCAAAGTAGACAAATATAGAGTAGATAAGGATACCATTAACAATGTCTGGCAGAATTGGACTAATAAAAATTGTGATACTTCCACAACTGTTGTATCTGTTTCAGAATGTTCCTGTACCCCTCACTTAGGCTTTCTTTAATTAAATACAAACATTAATTAATTACAAAACTAGTATGGGCTGTAAAGCAACCGCAATTAAGCTGAAACACTATACAAAGGTTGTATAGGCACAGTGGGTTAGTTGCGCTTAGAAATTGTGTTATGTACCTACTGTGTCTAGTTATAGAGATAAATACCATACAGTGTGAGCTATATATCCCATAATGTTATTGAATACATACTTGCACAATATCCATCAATACATTGCCTATTCCTAGCGGCAGTTATTCATACCGCAGTATGATTCACATAATAGAAAATAATCACTGAGTCCTTGTCTTGTCTTTGGTTCAGCAATGGGCTGTGAAGTATACGGCTAAGAGGTCCAGGCAGTTCATGTGGAGTTTCCATTCTTGAGATGATAGACTTCCTCCTATGGATAACTCACCACAGCGGCACCCCAGCTTGTTTGACTCGATGATGAGATCTGGACTGGATCCGAGGATGGCTCTCCTGTTCAGGACTCCATATGGGTTAACCACCATTGCATCTCCACATTGGCCTCTGGCAAAAGGGGTACTGACTCTCCACATGACAGACTCCTCTGGAGATGGAATGCTATCAGCTGTTGCAGGGCTCAAAAGTGAAAAGGTCCTGGGAATATGGCCTGGATGGAAGAGGAGGGAAGTCAGACTAACCTCACTATCTCGCAGAGGTATTTCATTGGTTTCAATAATGTATTGCTCAGCATCTGCCTTAGTTTCGTTATCCTCCTCGATGGGAGGCTCAGGGTGTTGTCCTTGGAGTCTATGACAAACCAGAGAAACGTCACTCTCTGGGTCAGTGTTAGGTGGGATTTCTCTACATTGATGATGAATCCCAGGGATTCTAGGAGGGACACTGCATATTGTCACAGAGGGCACTAATCCATCAGGAGGATGTTGTCAAGGTAGACTATAAGACGGATCCCTTTGGCCCTCAAAATGTTCCATCACCAGTCTGAGCACACTGATGAAACATCAGGGCGCTGATGACAGGCCAAAAGGGGATTGTCAATTCCATCATTTGACCTCTCCATAGAAAAATGCAAGAATCTGGAATGAGGGCCATAAATGGGAACTGAGAGGTAGGTGTCCTTGAGGTCCAGGTGCGCCAGCCAGTCTTGCGGGCAAAGTAGATTTCTGAGAAGTAGGACACCCTCGATCTTGAAGTGGTGGGATACCAGCTACTTGTTGAATTCACTGAAATTGATGACTGGGCGTTGACCACCGTCTCGCTTCCCCACTAGAAACAAGTTGCTGAGGAAGCCATTTGGCTGTAGAGATGATGGAGAGATGGCCCTTTTTGCAAGTAGCTCCAGTACCTCCAGGTCTATGAGAGAGGCATTGTGTTCTGAGAAGGCAATGGGCCGTGGATGGTTGGGTTGGAAGGGGAAGCCGTAAAACTCTATCTGGAAGCCCTGAATTGTCTGCAACACCCAAGCGTAGGATATGAGCTCCCGCCAGTTCAGTACGAAATTAGCTACTCTGCCCCCAACGTTTACGTGGGAAGAAGGGATGGGCCTTACAATTATTATTTCCATTGGTGTTGTGCCCTCTGGGGTTGCCTCAGAATCCACGCTGGTGTTGCCATCCCCTTGAGTTGAAGAAGAAGCCTCTTAATCATGTCATGTCCTGCCACTGGCCTCTCCTAAAGGCCTGTCCTCTGAAGAAGGGTGTTGAGTGGCAAGGCGGCTGCTCAAGGGCCCCCTGCCACTCAAAGGCCTGACCTCTGAAGAAGAAGGGCTGGGAGGTAAGGCGGCCGGCCAAGGACCCCCTGCCACGACTGGACCTAGTGAAAATCTTAGGGCTGAAGATCCTCTTAATGGAGACCTGAGCCTTGTCAAGCGAGTTGAAAGTAATCACAAATTTCCCCAGCTCCTTTATTTATGCGTCACAAGAAGGACCAATTTGTACCACTGCCTCTCTTCTGAAGTGGCAAGATCCCCCAGTTTAGGGTCCACCTTGATAAGGATCTACAGCACTCCATGGACTGGGTGCAGTTAACATTGACTAACAGGATGAAGGCCTGCTGGGCCTAGCACAAGGGGACAATTAAGGGAATAAGGGATCCTGATTCCTGGAACTTCTCTTCCATATAATATATCTATATTAGGGGCACCGTGATGTCCAGGGAGTTTGCCCTGGTATGATCACCAGGAGTGGCCTATACCCTCCTTTGGGTCCGAAATATATTTGGCCAGGAAGTTAGCCAATTTAAAGTCTAGCTCTAGGGTCAGAGCCATCTTGTCCTCCAGGGAAAGGCAGGGACATTCTGCCCTCAGGCAGTTTCAAACTTTTTTGTCTAGGGTTTCCTGAATCTGCTGGCCACAGAGGCAGCCACTTGGAGGCTATTCCAAGAAGAGGGTGTGTAGCAGATCCTCTGAGTCCAGCATCTCCCCATGCAGACTATCGGGGATGGCGTGGGTAACCATCAGTAGAGGGGCACCAACGCTGAGAGTGTTCACCATTACCATCCAAATTCCCTTGGGAATCGTCCAAATCAAGGTCCATAGTTGAAGAGGTGGTGGGGCACCCATGTCATGGTGCCCCAGAGGGGCTAGTAGAAGAGAAGATGATGTGGGAAAGCAAGGCCCTTCTGAGCCTGTTAAATGCATCTAAATCAATGATCTGCTCATGTTTGCACTTGGCTTTTGCTTTTGCAGGCAGAACCACTGGATGCCCCTGAGGTTGTGGGACCAACTGTCCACTGATGTCTTCTTTCAATAAGAGGGTTCCATGACAGCTTTGTACTAGTTTACTAGCCTTTGCAAGGTATTCTCAAAAGGGAGCCAGGGCATTAGAAACCCCTCTATGAATGGACACATCCATGATATCAAAGAATGTATCAATCTGAGATATGTACTGGATTTCCTCTTCCTTGAGGGGGGAAGTATGGTTAGCTGAATAGATGGTAGGTATTTGAGGTGCTGGGGTTACCAGGTGTATGTTTTGTGGCTTATGTATCCTTAGGCACTAAGGGTTGATACCTGTCTGTCTAGAGAATAGTTACCTAGGCTGTGGGAAGGCTGTTCCAAATAACAATGACCTACTAGGTTACTGATATTTCTTAATATATGGGAAAACAAAGAATCAATAAAAACAGGTCACACAGTCACAGCAGCAGGATTTTCAGGGTGCTGACATGGAATCTCATCAATGTGGGAATGGTGTCAGAACTTGCATATTTGCGTACTCATCCACCTGTACATTCCTCTCAGTGATTTAAGGACCCACTCCAAAGATCTGTCTGTACCTTACATGTTACTCATGTCTTAACCGTTAATATTCTGTGAGCAATGAAAGATTGTACATTTCTGCAATACTGGATCTGTTCTGAAGACATGGAACATTGCATGTACTGCCTTCTTTGAGAGGGGGAAGCTTACTTTGCTATTGCCATGCTGTCCTCATTCTGTAAATAACTAAGGGCCAGATGTACAACCCCGAGTTTTGCGACTCACAATTTGCGACTTGTCTGCAAGTCGCAAATTGCAAGCCGCAAAACCTTATGTACAACAGTGTACTTTACACTGTTTGCGATTCGCAATGGGGTCGCAAATTACCTACCTGATGAATATTCATGCGGTAGGTCGCAATTTGAGACCCCTGTATATCATGTTACAATCATTTTGGGATTATCAACCCATCTTAGAAAAACCCTCACCCATTGTGAATAAACAATCTAATAAAAACCAGAGTGTTACAGAATTAATTTCCTTATGCCCCAATCACACATTCCCTAATAGAGAAAGAAGCTATCTAAGTATAATGTGCCTATTTTATTAATTCCTATCAATATTTTATCAAAATCATGGCGTCTGGAGCTCCCGTCATGGTCCGCAGCTAACCCCAAAGCGATGGAGGCAGAGGGAAAGCAGCCTGGCATCATAGGACGCGGAATCAATGCCGTTCAGCAGATTCGAGTTGGCAAGCAGCGGCAAGCAGAGGTTTTACATGCAAAGCTACCAGCCGTGATGGTATCGCTGCTCAGAGGCACCCAGTGGATCTCATTAAGCCCACGAAGCCTATGAAGCCTTACCTCCCTCCCCTGGACCTGGAGCTGGGGCCAGAGCTCACTCAAACCTAAGGGAAGTGATTTATAGCCTGGGAAAGTAGGGAAAATAGCAGCATGGTCCAGGTCACGGTCACTGATGGTTGTAAGGCCTGGGGTGAATGAAAAAAAAAAAAAAAGTTTAGTTCTTACTCTTCAATTTGGTGGTGTCTGGGCTATCAATGAAATTGGACAAATCAATATAAAATGGTATCCTTAGACTGTATTTGATTCCATTTTGACTGCATTTTGGCACATTGAAACAATTTTGTCTACATATTGACTACATTTCTCCAGCAGACGCACAACATACTTAACAGCTTTACTGATATTAGCTGTGAGTGCTCTGTGCTCTTCCAACTGTTTTATCACATATTCTCAGTGCCTTGCGGTTATTACCTGCACCTATGTGATAGCACCTTCTGGTGGCAGACAGAGGCAGATGGAGGCATTAGGGAACGCAATCCAAAGGCCAGAAAAAGTAGCGCGGACTCGGACATTGATACAGTTCATGAAGGCACAGAACGGATGTTAAAAGGCGCATAAACCCCCCCAGCCCCAAGAGAGCAGCACTAGGCTTTCATACAGGGGCGGCACCAGCTTGGTGCTACGGAAACAGCCCGCATAGGCATGGGTGCGGTTTGTGGCAACTAAGCTGGTGCAGACAAGTAAAAAGGGGGAGGGCCTGCTACATCTTGAAGGAAACCATTATCCAACATTATGAAAAAGGTTTACTCAGGAACTCCAGTCTAAGGCACGTCCATCAGGCAAAAAGATGAAGGTGGCGTGAAATGTAAAAACTAAACGCCCTTCTTCATGGGACAAAACCTCTAGCCCAGACGCAACCCCCCTCTCAAGCATCACTTCTCTCATTCACCTCCCAAATCATTTCCAAAGCGAAAGGTACAATTATAGGATCTAAGGGCAATGAACATGTAATTGGTAGCTGGATAGAGGGCAACCTGCAGAACTCCATTGATAACCAGAATCTGCTATATGACCTGCTCCCTTTCAAGCAGACAGAGCAAGGTCAGACTACCACCCAACAAAATAGCAATGGGCAACTACAGACGTATCCGCTATTTACCGTAGCTGGACCTAAGGAGCTCAAAGAACCACCTAAACTAGCATTCCCAGCAGAACATTTAAAGGAGGGGGCGGTGCAGGCCAGACACAATTCAGTACCTATTTGCCAGTCTCCATCCCCCTATAATTTATCCAATACTCAGCAACGCTCAGACCCTTATATCTCTCCTGGGTCAATAACTTATTCGCTGACGCCAGATTCAATTCAGAGGCGGGTCACAGCAGGACACCGAGAAGTTGGTAAATAATTGAAAATATGAGCTCTTTGTCTTGTTTGGGTTCTGGGCATTCTGGGCAGACTTCTTACAATGAGGCAGAAGGGGGACAAGTGGGTGAAGGCTCTTCAGCTACAGAGACTATGTTTCTCCAGATCCTTACTGAACTTAAGGCTCTAAAACTATCACAGGAGGATGCAAATCGTTAGACGGAAACTCAACTCAGCCTCATAAACAATAACATACAGCAATTGAGCACTTGTGTTAAAGAGGTCAAACAACGAGTATCAGACCTGGAAGATGGTGGATCACATATGGTAGCATCAGTTGCCAGATACCAAATTGAATTGACTGACTTGCAGATCTGAGTTGACGATGCAGAGAATCGCTCCCGCCGTTCTAACTTAAGGTTCACAGGGATAACAGAAGGGACAGAGTCGGGTCAGACAGTTATTAAATTAGTCTCAGATCTGATCAAACAGTATGTTCTAATGGAGCCAGCTGACAGCAAGATTGATCTTACACATGCTCATCGGGTTCCAGCAGTCCAGTCCCCAGGTGCAAAATATCCATGGACGATAGAGGCCAACTTTGGTGACTATCCCATTAAAGAAAAAATTATTTCACTGGCCATCAAAGCAAGGGTTTTGCAACTCCAGGGGATTATTCATTAAAAACAAATTTCTGACATGTCTGCACTTGCAGCGTGCAGACGCTGAGAGTTGAAAGAGCTGACCCCGGTTTGTTCAGAAAATGGGGACACCAGCTAGCTTGGTCCAGCTATCAAAACTGAAAGTGTTATATAAAGGACGTGCTAATATATTTCATACGGTGTACACGCCAAAAACTTTTCTGAATTCCATACGCAGTTCAGATGGGAGGGTGTTGTAAAAACATTGCACTGAGGCTTAAGAGTTGATAGCTATCTGCCTGCTAGTATGGGATTGTGAGGCCAAGGGCAATCAGTTGAAAAAAGTTTGAAGCTTGTTAAGCGTCCAAAAGGGAAAAGACTACGATGCCTCCAGGTTGTTTCAGCATCAACAGTGCAATGTCAAGGCACCCTACTAGGGGTGATGGGATGGGGCAGTGCAACAGACTAGCATAGTCAAGGCAGGATCATTGGGTGGGATCAAGGGAGGGGAGTGCTCTGAGAGTCCCTAAACGGGAGGGCGTTTAAGCTTAGAGCACCCAGGGAGGGAATAGAGGGATTGGGTTGGGACAAGGGATTGAATGAGGGGTTGCACACGGGGTGGATTAAAGGGTTGAGAAAATGTAGGTTTCTTCACAAAGTAGCAGACACTAGGTATGGTTGGAAAAAGTCCACTGTCAAATCAATTAAGAAATATGGTGATGTTTAAGATTATTTCCTGCAATGCAAATGAGATCTCAAATAGGCAGAAATATAAGGCAATGTTAGAATGGCTGATATCATTCAACCCCGAAGTCATTTATTTAAAAAAACAACATCTAAAAAGTAGTAACCCCAAAGTATATATCCCAAATCAGTATTCAGCAGCTCTATTCGCTTCATCTGGGTTGGCAGCAAGAGGGGTGGCAATATACTTAAGTAGCAGAGTCGATCGGATCATAAAAGAGGTTATGAGAGACCCTAAGGGGAGATGGCTCTGGGTAAAGGTCATAATATCAGGGATTCAAATTAATCTTTTCAATTACTATGGGCCACACATTGATGAAGTAGAACCATTAGTACAGCTATACAATATAGCAATGAATGCCACAGGCCCCTTTATTATTGGGAGGGATTTTAACTATATTCAAGATATCATATTAGATACCTCTACTCGGGGAAAAAGATAACTAAAACTCATAACTAAGAGAATTTGAATGCAATAAAAAGCGATTTTCAGATAATGGACCCTTGGCAAGAAGAATACTCAGCAGCTGCTCAATAAACTTGTTTTTCACACCGATATATAGAACAGCGTCACGGATAGATTTTTTTCGAGTTTCTGGTACATACAAGGAGGTTCGCTCACACATATTGGCAAACGCATTTTCTGACCATTCAGCGGCCATGGTGTAGACAGAACTAGAGGCAGCTAGCAAGGAGCGGCCCAGATGACAGTTCGATAGATCCTTACTTAATAATCAGGAGTGGGCCACAGATATGAGAAAATGTATACAGGAGTTCTTTCCGGGTAATCTGAATTCCACCTCCTTGTTCAACATATGGGAGGCATTTAAAGTTACAGTCAGGGGTCTGATTATTTGCTTTAAATCATCACAGACTCGACAGCGAGAGCTTGAAATTAAAAAACTGTGGATGGCTATAAATAAGGCTACAGACGATTATATGAAAGCAGGGGGACAGGAAGCAACAAGAGGTATCTCAATCAAATGAAAGCAAAGTTAAAAGATTTCTTTATTTTTGAAGAAGTAGCTATCTCAAGGACCTTCCAGCAAAAAGCTTATGAAGAAAGCCATCAAATAGGTAAATACCTCACTTGGACCACCCGCATAAACACGAAAAGCAGACAATACATCAAATTCAAGGTCCCGAGACAAATGCAATTGTTACTCATGAGAAGGATATTGCTCGGGCATTTATGTCGCATTACTCTAGAATCTATGAGGTCAATTATGCAGTTTCGCCTGCACAGATAGACCAGTATTATAAGCCAGTCATGTTACCAAAAATGCTGTTAAATGTTCAGAACGATATAACACGGAAGATTACGCCCTCTGAGATTAAGGGAGATATCGAAAAAATGGCAAGTGCAAAAGCTTGAGGTGGAGACGGTTTTCCAATAGAATTCTATAAAACCTTTTGTGAGGAGCTAGTACCATTCCTAATGGATATATACAATGCAATATTCAAGGGTGTAGAAATACCTTCAACATTCAAAGAATCAACAATAGTCAATTTCTTAAAAAAAAGATAAAAATCCGCTGAAACCAGATGCATTTCGCCCAATCAGCGTACCTAATTCAGCTTATAAAATCTTAACAAAGGTCTGGGCTACCAGGATCACACCGGTTGTGCAACAACTAATACACAAAGATCAAAACAGCTTTGTAGCTAGCAGACTGATGTCACCTAATACAATTTTTTTAATACAGACAGTCAAGTTTTTTTTCGGTTAATGCAATCCCTGCGGCAATGATAATGTTGGACGCAGAGAAAGGCTTCAATCTAGTGAACTGGGAAGCCTTGCTATACAGACTGACCAAATTTGGCTTTCCCTCGCAATTTACATCAATGATAAGGCATACCAGGGTGCTCATGCCAGAATTGTTATCAACTCAAAGGTCAGAGGTACAATTCAGATTAAAAGAGGTACTAGACAGGGTTGTCCTCTTTCCCCTATATTGTTTGCCTTTTTTATTGAACCTCTGGCACATATAATACGCAGCTCGAACTAAATCATGTTGCCAATAGCAGCTATGCCAAAAATTAAGCTTTTTGCAGACAACATTATTTTATATTTAAAACCAGAGATCGACAACGTACAAAGGGTGCTTGATAGAATCAATAAGTTTACTCAAATGGGGGGCTATAAATGTAATGAAAGTAAAACAGAGGTTCTCATATTTAATGCAGGAACAGAGAATATTCCTCCTGGCTTGCAACAGCAGGCTAATTCGTCCGACACCAGGAGGTATTTGGGAATATATGTCACGAAGAACTATGGTCACTTATTTAACCTAAATTACGCCAGGATGCTTGAAAAAGTACATTCATTTTTTGACAGATGGATGGTTCTCCCGTTGACTCTGATGGGGAGAGTCTCTTTAATTAAGATGTCAATTCTTCCGCTTCTTCTTTTTTCATTCAATAATGTGCCATTAAGAATAAATAGCTCTTATTTTCGTGAACTGGATTCCATCATACAGGGTTTTATATGGAGGGAAAAAGCCCAAGGGTGAGGCTCTCAGTTGTACAGCTCAACAAAAACCAAGGGGGCTTGGCACTTCCTAATTTTCAAGTTTATTATCAGGTTGCATCGCAGGACATACTGGCAAAATATTTGGATAGCAGAGCAACTCTGGAAACATTCCTGGTCGATAAGATGATCACAGAATCAACGATAAGTCTCCCGGCATTTATTAAAACCACTAAAATCTCCCCCAAAAAACTTGATACAAGTATATTCGCGATCTTAGTAAAAGAGCAGAGATTTAAATTTTAAGTAAAACACATTAAATACCATCAGGTTATATTTATTTGCAACTACAGGAGTGTAAATACTTTGGTCTGCACTTTCCAGAAACAGTGATAACTCAATGAAATAGCAAAGGGTTTGAAGAAATGAGGGACTTTCTTCTAAGAGGCAGATACGTCACATGAGAGGAGGTTGCAATAAGATTGGAGAGTATGGCAATTAGACTCTTTTAGAGCTTTTTCCAGATAACCCATTTTCTTAGTACTAATATACCCATGGCAAATACCCAAGAACACCTGACAGGGAGAGCTCTAAATAAGAGTAAAGTAGCTGGGACAGGAAATTGGTACAGATTATTAGTCGATCAACCCACCTCTGAATTAATTACAGAATTCAAGAATACATTTTTTTAAATAACACAATGTGTAATTTCCAGCGAAGATTGGATAATGATTTCGGAAGCTGGGTACAAATCTTTGAGGGAAGCTAACTATAAAAGAATGTCTTTTCTCTCCAGATGGATGCTTACTACACCCCTGAGACGATACATAAAATGTTTCCAGCAATTCCTCATCAATGTTTTCATTGGCATCAGGAGGGACAGGGGAATTGGCTACATATTTTTTTAGACTGCCCCAAATTTACTTTTTTGGTTGAAGATATACAAGGTAATAAACCGCAGCTCTAGCTTAAGGATTGAGCTAGTTTAGTTCTGTTTGGAGTATCTGAGAAAACACGCCAGTTAGCTAAATATCAACAATACTTCATTGAGATTGTTTTTGCAGTTGCTAGATCGTTGATATTGCAGTTTTGGCGGATTGAAAATATCCCTACACTGCAGAATTGGTGGGATAAGATTAAAAGAACCAAGAAATATGAGGAAGAGTACTCAAAACGTGTTGGGAGTATAAAGAGGTTTACAGCTATATTGCAGAATTTAGTGGAATAGTAAGCCAAGCAAGGCTATGTAACCATAGTATTAAGCTCAATCTATATAAAATGATTGAAACCAGGATGTGTTTATATATAGGGAAGTGATTAAAGGGATGTTCTGAGAGTTTTGTTGATTCTACAGTCAAGGCAAAAATAGCAAACATTTTTTACAAATACACCTAATCAACCAATATTAAGGGATTAGAGGAGATCATAGTGATGTGACCAGCCAAAGAAAATGACGTATTATTACTGAATGTTACATATGTATAGTTCCTGTTTTATTTTTGTAATATTTATACCTGAAAAGAAAAAAATATATATATATATACATATATATATATATTTTTTTTTTATCAAGATGACAACAACATAGTACTCACAACACATGCATTTGTAACAGTAGTATCACTGTGTACGATGTTCTGCTTGCAGGAAATTTAGGCAGTTGCAATATTGCAGATCAGAGATGATGATTGATGCTGAGAACGTCTGTATAAATGGAAAGGGAAAATAGGAAGCTATAAGCTTCAATTTCCAATTCTATGACCAACCACATACTTCCCCAGCAAACACCTATTATTTAACCATTGTCCTCCAACAATAGTTAGAAACACCATTCAATACAATGTACTGCAGAGAAAATTAATCTCCTCTCAGTCCAATATTGCCTTCTTCTTACCATATCAAGAAGCTAGCACTTCTCAGCAGGGCTGTGCCAGCACTTAGTAGCGTGGGCACTGTACTTTTAATAGGACCACGCTACGATCATTCAGCAGGGCTGCCATACTAATAATGGGAAATGGGACACTACCCACACTTTTCAGGAGAAATTGTTAATACAATCAAAAAAATAATTTATTTTATAGTGTTGTGCTTGGATCACAAGGCCCTTTATGGGGAGGAACCTACTTTTATTAAAAGTGCATCCTGACATATTGACCTAAAAGAGTGCTTTGCTCTACTGTTGGCCTTTCTCTAGAGGCCTTAAAGCTTGAAAGAGCGGAACAGGTGATCAAACATTTCCTTTTGTGCTCCGAAATGGTGGAATTCATTTTAGTTATGCCCAATTAGTCACTGTTCAAATCTAGGCGCTGTCTTTTAAAGTAGCTTTTCTCTTGCGCCGTTCCATAATTCTTGTGTATCTGCAACCCGCTTCATTCGATGGACCCAGAGATCCACTGTGACAGTGCATATTATTGGTGCATCATAACATGTAACAAATCCCAGTTGTAACACCAGGTGTGCAAATATATTACAAATTTTTAAGTATTATATACAAATAAAGAATGAGAGAAGAAGATGTGTAAGATGTGTATTTATGTGGTATTTCTACAGCGCAAACCTAGTCAAAAGCAATGGAGCTCTGAACAGAGTCAAATACAAGCATGAAATCAACAAATTATAGGAAAGGTAGCTGATTTGTGGACTGTTGCATTGTGGTGCAGAGTTCTTTAAAGGGGTCTGCCTTCAATTATTTCATAAATTGGAGCAGCATTTCTGTAGTCACTCTCTCGAAGAAACAGTTTTACCTTCTTCAGGGGAGAGAGCTGGTAGAAAGCCATCTTTGGGTTTCGGCAATGTGTTCCTTGATATGGAGGTTGGTGTCTAGTGTAAATCCAAGTGACTTGGCATTTAGTTAAAGTTGGGTTTGAAGGCATCAAGGTTTATGGGCCTTGTTACGACCCTGATGGAGGAGTTTCCTCCCTCACAAATCTGACAGATATCCCGTCCGTCGTATTACAATCCTCATTGAATATAATGGGATCATAATACAACGGACGGGATATCCGTCACATTTGTGAAGGAGGAAACTCCTCCGTCAAGGTCGTGATAAGGCCCTATGTTTCTTTAGCCAGGTTTGTGTTCTTTATTGGCAAATAACAGGAAGTCTGTCTTCGTTCGGGTGAGCTTCCGGTAGGTGCTGGACATCCAGATCTGGATGATATGCATTCAGTGTTTCTCCAGGAGTTGGATGTCTAAAGCTGAGGAGACTTTCAAGCAGAGTTGTGCATCAAACGTATTTTGTGAAACATGAAATTGTTATCTGTGAGTAGAGTTCCAAGCAGCTCCATGTAGAGGCAGATGATGGCAGGTGACAATATGGGACTCTAGGGGACTCCACAGGTGATAAGGATCTTTTGAGACCTGGAGGTGCACTGGTGAGCAAAGTGGTTTCAATTAGAAAGGTGGGAGTAGAGCTAGTGAATACCACTGCCACTGAAAGCCTTCCAAAACTACAAGGTGTGTATGAAGGTGGGAATGCCAACTGTGTCAAAGGCAGCTAACAGGTCCAGCTGTATCAAGGGGCGGAGGTCATCTTTATCTGTCATCGGGGGGCACCACCTACAATATACAGGGAGTGCAGAATTATTAGGCAAATGAGTATTTTGACCACATCATCCTCTTTATGCATGTTGTCTTACTCCAAGCTGTATAGGCTCGAAAGCCTACTACCAATTAAGCATATTAGGTGATGTGCATCTCTGTAATGAGAAGGGGTGTGGTCTAATGACATCAACACCCTATATCAAGTGTGCATAATTATTAGGCAACTTCCTTTCCTTTGGCAAAATGGGTCAAAAGAAGGACTTGACAGGCTCAGAAAAGTCAAAAATAGTGAGATATCTTGCAGAGGGATGCAGCACTCTTAAAATTGCAAAGCTTCTGAAGCGTGATCATCGAACAATCAAGCGTTTCATTCGAAATAGTCAACAGGGTCGCAAGAAGCGTGTGGAAAAACCAAGGCGCAAAATAACTGCCCATGAACTGAGAAAAGTCAAGCGTGCAGCTGCCACGATGCCACTTGCCACCAGTTTGGCCATATTTCAGAGCTGCAACATCACTGGAGTGCCCAAAAGCACAAGGTGTGCAATACTCAGAGACATGGCCAAGGTAAGAAAGGCTGAAAGACGACCACCACTGAACAAGACACACAAGCTGAAACGTCAAGACTGGGCCAAGAAATATCTCAAGACTGATTTTTCTAAGGTTTTATGGACTGATGAAATGAGAGTGAGTCTTGATGGTCAAAAAAAGGGGGGAGGGATCAGGAGGAATTCTGGTCCAGTGTATATCCTCCAAATAGAAACATCAAAAATTAGTAATACACTGTTCCAACCATGTAAACCAGAAAATAGTGACCAGGGTCCTAACTTCTAGGAGCAAGTGGCCTCACACACCCATAGGGTGTCATGCTTCATCATAGGCACTGCTCCTCGTCAGACCGGCGCTGCAATGTCTGACGGGCACCACCCCTGATGGGGGGGCTCTTTGCCGGAGATCTTTTGTGCGGTGGTGCCGTGACCCCAAGGGTGAGTAAAGTGTCGATGGAGATCAGAAAAAGATGTGGTTTTAAAATTGACTCTCACAACCGCCACTGAGACAGTAGAATTTATTGGACCAGATGGACGGTCAGGGCCAAGGTTAAAAAACAAAGTCAAAAGAGTGAATAAGGAAACTAAGATCAATCACTCTTGTTGTGGAAAGAGTTTTATATTTTATATCTCAAAAAAGAGAGGAGTCTGGAAAATCCCCAGAATCTAACCTCTCATGGGTCAACATGTTTCGCATCCTGGTGGTCCAAACGGATCCAGTGATGCTGCATCAGGACCTTATGTAACTATATGTATCTCCTAAATGATAAGGGCCACATATATTTCCAAACAAGGTATATAAGTTACTATAGACCAGCAATTTGCTGGGGGAAGTAACATTCACTTACATGAATGTGGAACCACTAGTTCCTAACTCGTGCCCTGCAAAAAGAAATACATGGGTTATACCAAAATAAGCACGAGACATGACTTATGTGTATCGTGGGAAAAGAAGGCGATCATGCTGCACAGTGAACGTGTTAACTCGTGAACAACATACATGCAAATGCTTGTGAGAACAAGCTTACCGTCATAAACTGGAAGACGAACATCCTAGAAATACACAGACCAATGGTCCAGCGCTAAATGACGTCTATAGAGGAGATATGGAACAAGAGTTTATAATGGTAGGAAAATTACCCACTCAAGTAACTAAAATGTCTAGTAACATAGAAGTCTGGAGGGTAGTAACGATAGGTTCTCAAATGGAACCATTACAGAGAACTTAATAGCTCAAGCATAGATGGTAAAAACTGTATCACAGTAAACTGACTAAAGATCAATCATGGGGGACAGCGAGTCACAGAAAAACAGAATAAGACACCCAAGCCACAGAATGGTCAAAAAGTGCCGCACTAGTGGGAAAGCTACCCACCAAGGAGTCGAAGGAATGGTACAGAGTCTCTATGGCAGTATACGGGTTAAGTAATACCTCAGATAAATAGCAATCACGATCGGTGTATCCTCATACGGTACACCGCCCCAAAGTGAAAGGCACCCGTGCAAAGATAAAAAGCTCGGGGAGCCGAGAAGATGCAATCAAAATGTTGCCTCTGCTGAAGAGCGCAACGAGCAAGAGTCAAGCCGGGTCCCGGTAAAAAACGCGGGACCTGGCGAACAACAAACAAACAAGAAGCGGCGGAGCACTTACTATATGCAGCTGCTTGGGCCAGGAGGTAACCTACCCCGGTCCGTGGTTCCCGAAAGGTAAGAGGAACCCGGACCGGGAAGCTGAAATACGCGTCTCGCCGGAAGCCGGATAAGGGCAAGGTCAGGCAACGCGTGAGCGTTGGTCTGAAAGATGCTAAACAGTGAAAAAAGACTACAGCGGATCCGATGAGGGAAAATATTTAATTAAACACCCTGATACAGGAAGGGAATCCTAGCACTGAGGAAGGGAATGAGGGGGGGAAGGGGAAAACACTAAAGGAGGGGGGGAGGAGGGGGGATGAAAAGAGTGGGGAGGGAGGGGGGGGAAGGAAAAAAGGAAAGAATGGAGCCAAACACTGGGTCAGAAGTCACAAGGTGGAAGTTATTAAAACATTACAAGGAGACCAAAAAGAAAGCTCAGCCCAAATTATGGGTCAAAAAAGCTAGGGTAAGGGGTGCAAAGTGAAGGCGGACAAACTAGTAAGAATCCATGGTAGTAACACTACTAGTCTAAAGTATAAGAGAGAATCATTTAGATAGGCAATTCCACGGAATATCATCATTTAAACCAATGACATGAGTGCGTAACTTAAACACCCATCGTTGTTCTAACTCGAAGAGAGAGTTCGGTGTGTTACGCGAGTCAGTTTGAAGTACCAGCCACCACATGTCGTCAGGGCCATGTTTTTTGTCAAGAAAGTGTAGAGCCAATTTGGTCGTAGCACGGCTACATCTGATGTTACTGCGATGTTCATTAATTCTAAGCTTTACTGCTCTTGTGGTCATGCCTATATATTGTAATTTACAGGGACAGGTGATCATATAAACACAATTCTTTGTGTTACAATTTGTGTGTTTGACTAAATGCCAAAGGCCAATAGAATCAAATTCGATGGATTTTAGTCGTTTGGTAAGGGTGCAGACATTACAGGTACAACAAGGAAAATGCCCAGCCACTGGTGGAATACCCCATAATGTTTGTGAGTAGGGGGGTGACTGGATGGGGCGGGGTCTGGTATGGACAAGTAAATCTCTTACATTAGTGGTGCGTTTAAACGCAAATAGAGGTTTTGGAATCTGAGTACCACCACTACAGAGAATGGGCCATCTGTTATTCACAACTTTCTTGATGGTGTTAGAAAGGGGGGTGAAAGTAGATACACAGGTAAGCTTAGGGTCTGGATCCTGTGGAGTAGTAGCTAGTAAAATGTCTCTACTGCAGGACTTGGCCCGTTTGCAGGCTGTCCTCACCACCTTGTCTGGATAATGGCGGTTACAGAGTTTGTTGGTCAGGTCATCAGCTTGGGAATTGAACATCCGTGTGGTACTGCAGTTCCGTCGTAGACGAAGGAATTGACCGTAAGGAAGGTTGTCTCTCAGTGCCTTGGGGTGGTGGCTCTCATATATGAGAAGACTATTGCGGTCTGTAGTTTTGTGGTAAGTATGAGTATATAATTTCCCACTCTCAATGCAGATCATAAGGTCCAGAAAAGGTATCTCTGTATCAGAGACAGAGGATGTGAATTTCAAAAAGGGATTCAATGTATTAATCCAGGTAGTGAAAGCTTGTACCCCCGACAGGGCACCTTGCCAAATAATCAAGATGTCATCAATATACCTGCGCCAAAGTTTAATGTTGGTATGAAAGGGGTTGGTGTCTGGGAGTATGAACCTGGATTCAAAGTCAAACATATATAAACACGCCAGGCTGGGGGCAAAGGTGCTACCCATCGATGTTCCGCGTGTCTGATGGAAAAGGAGATCCTCGAACTGGAAGAAATTTTCTTTCAAAGCTAGAGAAGCGCAATGCATGATGAAATGTACAGGAGAAGTCAGTGTCTGATTAGTTGAGTGGAGAGCGGTTTCCACAACTTCCAAAGTAGCCTCTTGTGGGATATTCGTGTAGAGGGCTTCAACATCAAGAGTGATAAGGGCGTGAACTTCAGTAGTTGAGTTAATGTCTGCAATCAAGTTGAGGACGTCTTTGGTGTCCTTCAAATAGGTGGAAGATGACTGGACAATTGGTTGTAAAAATTTGTCACAAAAGGTGGAGAGAGGTTCAAGGACAGACCCAATACCGGAGACTATAGGGCGTCCCGGAGGAGGTATCTTGCCTTTGTGAATTTTGGGGAGACAATAGAAATAAGGAATACGTGGGCTCGTGCTGTCTAAAAAATTAGCCTCATTGCGTGAAATCCAGGTATTCCCCAAGGCTTCCTCAATCATACCCCGTATTTCGGTTTGCAATCTCATCGTTGGGTCAGTGTTAATCTGTGTGTAGTAAGTCGTGTCCCCCAATAGACGTAGGCATTCCTGTCTATAGTCGGAGGAATTAATTATGACCGTGGCTCACCCTTTGTCCGCTGGTTTGATGACAATACTCGTGTCTGTGGAAAGTGCTTGGAGGGCATCTCTTTCAACATTAGAGATGTTAGAGAAACTCCGTTTGGGTTGTAAAATAGCTAGGTCACTTAATACTGCTTTTTCAAATGCTAATACCTCGCAGGGCATGGGTGGGAGGCATGAAGGTGGATGGTTTTCGGAGGCCCGTGTCTGTGGGCTGGTCAGGGTGCATTTGATCCTCAAAGAAGAATTGCAATCTAATCTTCCTGAAGAGCTGAGACATTTCACAATGGAGGCGGAAAGAGTCTTCTCTGGGAGTAGGGACAAAGCCTAGTCCTTTATTCAGGACCTTCAGTTCAGTGGGGGAAAGAGATTGTGATGAAAGATTGACCACTAAATCCGATTTGGTGGATTCTTCCCTTGACTGCGGGTTACCATCTGTGGTTCGTCCTGGGCCCAGTGTACCCTTCTGCCTCTTCCTCTCCTTCTGCCTCTTCCCCTGCCCCGGCCGCGGCCTAAAAAAGGCATATAGGGGAGTAAGGGGCGAGGTTGATAGAATGGAAAAGGTTGTTGCCATGCTAAGGGTTGTCCAGGGGGGTAATGAGAAGGTCCAGGGGGGTATTGGGGGTAGTGGTAGAATGAGTGAGTCCCATCATCATCTGTACTCCAACCGTCGGATGAAGAGCTATTACTGTATTTCCGTGGTTTCTTGATTGATGCAGATGATTCATCAGAGGAGGAGGGAAGTGTCTCAGTGGTAAAGTCATCTGTGATATAAGGGTAGACTTTGTCACGGCTAAACCTCACAATGTCTTTTTGTAGCTTCGTAATTTTCTGTTGAGTTAAAAACTCCCTGTTGTCATTGAGTTCAGAGTTGATTTCTGCTAGTCGACTCTTAAAAGCCGTCAGTGAAACTGTAGTTTTTAGAGCGCCTTCCATGAGTGTAATCTGTACCGTGATGGAGTCAGCCAAACGCTTGGAGGTGTTGATAATTAGCACCAGCCAATCTCTAGTGCATTTCCATGCCACCTGAGCCCAGTCTTTTCTGAAAGTTAAATCTTGCAAGAAAATCCTGGGCATGTTTGAGACAAGAAGACCATTAGGGGCTATATTGGCCCTCAGATATTCGGTCATTATTGTGCCATGAAGGACGGTTTTGATAAGATCTCTTTTAAGTGCGGACAACTTGTCCCATTCTTCTTTGGATGGACCCGAGGGTCCAGCGCCATCATTTCCCAAAATAGAAGGGGTCTGTAAAATGGCAGATACTATGTCGTCGTCAAAACTCAACCCTTGAAAATTATCCATGTTAGGGGCGTTTTGAGAGATGATGATAATCCCACAGCTCAACTGCTGTACTAATATGCTCAAAAAAAGGGGGGAGGGATCAGGAGGAATTCTGGTCCAGTGTATATCCTCCAAATAGAAACATCAAAAATTAGTAATACACAGTTCCAACCATGTAAACCAGAAAATAGTGACCAGGGTCCTAACTTCTAGGAGCAAGTGGCCTCACACACCCATAGGGTGACATGCTTCATCATAGGCACTGCTCCTCGTCAGACCGGCGCTGCAGTGTCTGACGGGCACCACCCCTGATGGGGGGGCTCTTTGCCGGAGATCTTTTGTGTGGTGGTGCTGTGACCCCAAGGGTGAGTAAAGTGTCGATGGAGATCAGAAAAAGATGTGGTTTTAAAATTGACTCTCACAACCGCCACTGAGACAGTAGAATTTATTGGACCAGATGGACGGTCAGGGCCAAGGTTAAAAAACAAAGTCAAAAGAGTGAATAAGGAAACTAAGATCAATCACTCTTGTTGTGGAAAGAGTTTTATATTTTATATCTCAAAAAAGAGAGGAGTCTGGAAAATCCCCAGAATCTAACCTCTCATGGGTCAACATGTTTCGCATCCTGGTGGTCCAAACGGATCCAGTGATGCTGCATCAGGACCTTATGTAACTATATGTATCTCCTAAATGATAAGGGCCACATATATTTCCAAACAAGGTATATAAGTTACTATAGACCAGCAATTTGCTGGGGGAAGTAACATTCACTTACATGAATGTGGAACCACTAGTTCCTAACTCGTGCCCTGCAAAAAGAAATACATGGGTTATACCAAAATAAGCACGAGACATGACTTATGTGTATCGTGGGAAAAGAAGGCGATCATGCTGCACAGTGAACGTGTTAACTCGTGAACAACATACATGCAAATGCTTGTGAGAACAAGCTTACCGTCATAAACTGGAAGACGAACATCCTAGAAATACACAGACCAATGGTCCAGCGCTAAATGACGTCTATAGAGGAGATATGGAACAAGAGTTTATAATGGTAGGAAAATTACCCACTCAAGTAACTAAAATGTCTAGTAACATAGAAGTCTGGAGGGTAGTAACGATAGGTTCTCAAATGGAACCATTACAGAGAACTTAATAGCTCAAGCATAGATGGTAAAAACTGTATCACAGTAAACTGACTAAAGATCAATCATGGGGGACAGCGAGTCACAGAAAAACAGAATAAGACACCCAAGCCACAGAATGGTCAAAAAGTGCCGCACTAGTGGGAAAGCTACCCACCAAGGAGTCGAAGGAATGGTACAGAGTCTCTATGGCAGTATACGGGTTAAGTAATACCTCAGATAAATAGCAATCACGATCGGTGTATCCTCATACGGTACACCGCCCCAAAGTGAAAGGCACCCGTGCAAAGATAAAAAGCTCGGGGAGCCGAGAAGATGCAATCAAAATGTTGCCTCTGCTGAAGAGCGCAACGAGCAAGAGTCAAGCCGGGTCCCGGTAAAAAACGCGGGACCTGGCGAACAACAAACAAACAAGAAGCGGCGGAGCACTTACTATATGCAGCTGCTTGGGCCAGGAGGTAACCTACCCCGGTCCGTGGTTCCCGAAAGGTAAGAGGAACCCGGACCGGGAAGCTGAAATACGCGTCTCGCCGGAAGCCGGATAAGGGCAAGGTCAGGCAACGCGTGAGCGTTGGTCTGAAAGATGCTAAACAGTGAAAAAAGACTACAGCGGATCCGATGAGGGAAAATATTTAATTAAACACCCTGATACAGGAAGGGAATCCTAGCACTGAGGAAGGGAATGAGGGGGGGAAGGGGAAAACACTAAAGGAGGGGGGGAGGAGGGGGGATGAAAAGAGTGGGGAGGGAGGGGGGGGAAGGAAAAAAGGAAAGAATGGAGCCAAACACTGGGTCAGAAGTCACAAGGTGGAAGTTATTAAAACATTACAAAGAGACCAAAAAGAAAGCTCAGCCCAAATTATGGGTCAAAAAAGCTAGGGTAAGGGGTGCAAAGTGAAGGCGGACAAACTAGTAAGAATCCATGGTAGTAACACTACTAGTCTAAAGTATAGGAGAGAATCATTTAGATAGGCAATTCCACGGAATATCATCATTTAAACCAATGACATGAGTGCGTAACTTAAACACCCATCGTTGTTCTAACTCGAAGAGAGAGTTCGGTGTGTTACGCGAGTCAGTTTGAAGTACCAGCCACCACATGTCGTCAGGGCCATGTTTTTTGTCAAGAAAGTGTAGAGCCAATTTGGTCGTAGCACGGCTACATCTGATGTTACTGCGATGTTCATTAATTCTAAGCTTTACTGCTCTTGTGGTCATGCCTATATATTGTAATTTACAGGGACAGGTGATCATATAAACACAATTCTTTGTGTTACAATTTGTGTGTTTGACTAAATGCCAAAGGCCAATAGAATCAAATTCGATGGATTTTAGTCGTTTGGTAAGGGTGCAGACATTACAGGTACAACAAGGAAAATGCCCAGCCACTGGTGGAATACCCCATAATGTTTGTGAGTAGGGGGGTGACTGGATGGGGCGGGGTCTGGTATGGACAAGTAAATCTCTTACATTAGTGGTGCGTTTAAACGCAAATAGAGGTTTTGGAATCTGAGTACCACCACTACAGAGAATGGGCCATCTGTTATTCACAACTTTCTTGATGGTGTTAGAAAGGGGGGTGAAGGTAGATACACAGGTAAGCTTAGGGTCTGGATCCTGTGGAGTAGTAGCTAGTAAAATGTCTCTACTGCAGGACTTGGCCCGTTTGCAGGCTGTCCTCACCACCTTGTCTGGATAATGGCGGTTACAGAGTTTGTTGGTCAGGTCATCAGCTTGGGAATTGAACATCCGTGTGGTACTGCAGTTCCGTCGTAGACGAAGGAATTGACCGTAAGGAAGGTTGTCTCTCAGTGCCTTGGGGTGGTGGCTCTCATATATGAGAAGACTATTGCGGTCTGTAGTTTTGTGGTAAGTATGAGTATATAATTTCCCACTCTCAATGCAGATCATAAGGTCCAGAAAAGGTATCTCTGTATCAGAGACAGAGGATGTGAATTTCAAAAAGGGATTCAATGTATTAATCCAGGTAGTGAAAGCTTGTACCCCCGACAGGGCACCTTGCCAAATAATCAAGATGTCATCAATATACCTGCGCCAAAGTTTAATGTTGGTATGAAAGGGGTTGGTGTCTGGGAGTATGAACCTGGATTCAAAGTCAAACATATATAAACACGCCAGGCTGGGGGCAAAGGTGCTACCCATCGATGTTCCGCGTGTCTGATGGAAAAGGAGATCCTCGAACTGGAAGAAATTTTCTTTCAAAGCTAGAGAAGCGCAATGCATGATGAAATGTACAGGAGAAGTCAGTGTCTGATTAGTTGAGTGGAGAGCGGTTTCCACAACTTCCAAAGTAGCCTCTTGTGGGATATTCGTGTAGAGGGCTTCAACATCAAGAGTGATAAGGGCGTGAACTTCAGTAGTTGAGTTAATGTCTGCAATCAAGTTGAGGACGTCTTTGGTGTCCTTCAAATAGGTGGAAGATGACTGGACAATTGGTTGTAAAAATTTGTCACAAAAGGTGGAGAGAGGTTCAAGGACAGACCCAATACCGGAGACTATAGGGCGTCCCGGAGGAGGTATCTTGCCTTTGTGAATTTTGGGGAGACAATAGAAATAAGGAATACGTGGGCTCGTGCTGTCTAAAAAATTAGCCTCATTGCGTGAAATCCAGGTATTCCCCAAGGCTTCCTCAATCATACCCCGTATTTCGGTTTGCAATCTCATCGTTGGGTCAGTGTTAATCTGTGTGTAGTAAGTCGTGTCCCCCAATAGACGTAGGCATTCCTGTCTATAGTCGGAGGAATTAATTATGACCGTGGCTCACCCTTTGTCCGCTGGTTTGATGACAATACTCGTGTCTGTGGAAAGTGCTTGGAGGGCATCTCTTTCAACATTAGAGATGTTAGAGAAACTCCGTTTGGGTTGTAAAATAGCTAGGTCACTTAATACTGCTTTTTCAAATGCTAATACCTCGCAGGGCATGGGTGGGAGGCATGAAGGTGGATGGTTTTCGGAGGCCCGTGTCTGTGGGCTGGTCAGGGTGCATTTGATCCTCAAAGAAGAATTGCAATCTAATCTTCCTGAAGAGCTGAGACATTTCACAATGGAGGCGGAAAGAGTCTTCTCTGGGAGTAGGGACAAAGCCTAGTCCTTTATTCAGGACCTTCAGTTCAGTGGGGGAAAGAGATTGTGATGAAAGATTGACCACTAAATCCGATTTGGTGGATTCTTCCCTTGACTGCGGGTTACCATCTGTGGTTCGTCCTGGGCCCAGTGTACCCTTCTGCCTCTTCCTCTCCTTCTGCCTCTTCCCCTGCCCCGGCCGCGGCCTAAAAAAGGCATATAGGGGAGTAAGGGGCGAGGTTGATAGAATGGAAAAGGTTGTTGCCATGCTAAGGGTTGTCCAGGGGGGTAATGAGAAGGTCCAGGGGGGTATTGGGGGTAGTGGTAGAATGAGTGAGTCCCATCATCATCTGTACTCCAACCGTCGGATGAAGAGCTATTACTGTATTTCCGTGGTTTCTTGATTGATGCAGATGATTCATCAGAGGAGGAGGGAAGTGTCTCAGTGGTAAAGTCATCTGTGATATAAGGGTAGACTTTGTCACGGCTAAACCTCACAATGTCTTTTTGTAGCTTCGTAATTTTCTGTTGAGTTAAAAACTCCCTGTTGTCATTGAGTTCAGAGTTGATTTCTGCTAGTCGACTCTTAAAAGCCGTCAGTGAAACTGTAGTTTTTAGAGCGCCTTCCATGAGTGTAATCTGTACCGTGATGGAGTCAGCCAAACGCTTGGAGGTGTTGATAATTAGCACCAGCCAATCTCTAGTGCATTTCCATGCCACCTGAGCCCAGTCTTTTCTGAAAGTTAAATCTTGCAAGAAAATCCTGGGCATGTTTGAGACAAGAAGACCATTAGGGGCTATATTGGCCCTCAGATATTCGGTCATTATTGTGCCATGAAGGACGGTTTTGATAAGATCTCTTTTAAGTGCGGACAACTTGTCCCATTCTTCTTTGGATGGACCCGAGGGTCCAGCGTCATCATTTCCCAAAATAGAAGGGGTCTGTAAAATGGCAGATACTATGTCGTCGTCAAAACTCAACCCTTGAAAATTATCCATGTTAGGGGCGTTTTGAGAGATGATGATAATCCCACAGCTCAACTGCTGTACTAATATGCTCAAAAAAAGGGGGGAGGGATCAGGAGGAATTCTGGTCCAGTGTATATCCTCCAAATAGAAACATCAAAAATTAGTAATACACAGTTCCAACCATGTAAACCAGAAAATAGTGACCAGGGTCCTAACTTCTAGGAGCAAGTGGCCTCACACACCCATAGGGTGACATGCTTCATCATAGGCACTGCTCCTCGTCAGACCGGCGCTGCAGTGTCTGACGGGCACCACCCCTGATGGGGGGGCTCTTTGCCGGAGATCTTTTGTGTGGTGGTGCTGTGACCCCAAGGGTGAGTAAAGTGTCGATGGAGATCAGAAAAAGATGTGGTTTTAAAATTGACTCTCACAACCGCCACTGAGACAGTAGAATTTATTGGACCAGATGGACGGTCAGGGCCAAGGTTAAAAAACAAAGTCAAAAGAGTGAATAAGGAAACTAAGATCAATCACTCTTGTTGTGGAAAGAGTTTTATATTTTATATCTCAAAAAAGAGAGGAGTCTGGAAAATCCCCAGAATCTAACCTCTCATGGGTCAACATGTTTCGCATCCTGGTGGTCCAAACGGATCCAGTGATGCTGCATCAGGACCTTATGTAACTATATGTATCTCCTAAATGATAAGGGCCACATATATTTCCAAACAAGGTATATAAGTTACTATAGACCAGCAATTTGCTGGGGGAAGTAACATTCACTTACATGAATGTGGAACCACTAGTTCCTAACTCGTGCCCTGCAAAAAGAAATACATGGGTTATACCAAAATAAGCACGAGACATGACTTATGTGTATCGTGGGAAAAGAAGGCGATCATGCTGCACAGTGAACGTGTTAACTCGTGAACAACATACATGCAAATGCTTGTGAGAACAAGCTTACCGTCATAAACTGGAAGACGAACATCCTAGAAATACACAGACCAATGGTCCAGCGCTAAATGACGTCTATAGAGGAGATATGGAACAAGAGTTTATAATGGTAGGAAAATTACCCACTCAAGTAACTAAAATGTCTAGTAACATAGAAGTCTGGAGGGTAGTAACGATAGGTTCTCAAATGGAACCATTACAGAGAACTTAATAGCTCAAGCATAGATGGTAAAAACTGTATCACAGTAAACTGACTAAAGATCAATCATGGGGGACAGCGAGTCACAGAAAAACAGAATAAGACACCCAAGCCACAGAATGGTCAAAAAGTGCCGCACTAGTGGGAAAGCTACCCACCAAGGAGTCGAAGGAATGGTACAGAGTCTCTATGGCAGTATACGGGTTAAGTAATACCTCAGATAAATAGCAATCACGATCGGTGTATCCTCATACGGTACACCGCCCCAAAGTGAAAGGCACCCGTGCAAAGATAAAAAGCTCGGGGAGCCGA
The DNA here is from genome assembly GCF_031143425.1 of Pleurodeles waltl. Classification (NCBI taxonomy): domain Eukaryota; kingdom Metazoa; phylum Chordata; class Amphibia; order Caudata; family Salamandridae; genus Pleurodeles; species Pleurodeles waltl. The sequence continues at coordinate 1,150,100,915 of NC_090446.1, read as the reverse complement.
GAAGATGCAATCAAAATGTTGCCTCTGCTGAAGAGCGCAACGAGCAAGAGTCAAGCCGGGTCCCGGTAAAAAACGCGGGACCTGGCGAACAACAAACAAACAAGAAGCGGCGGAGCACTTACTATATGCAGCTGCTTGGGCCAGGAGGTAACCTACCCCGGTCCGTGGTTCCCGAAAGGTAAGAGGAACCCGGACCGGGAAGCTGAAATACGCGTCTCGCCGGAAGCCGGATAAGGGCAAGGTCAGGCAACGCGTGAGCGTTGGTCTGAAAGATGCTAAACAGTGAAAAAAGACTACAGCGGATCCGATGAGGGAAAATATTTAATTAAACACCCTGATACAGGAAGGGAATCCTAGCACTGAGGAAGGGAATGAGGGGGGGAAGGGGAAAACACTAAAGGAGGGGGGGAGGAGGGGGGATGAAAAGAGTGGGGAGGGAGGGGGGGGAAGGAAAAAAGGAAAGAATGGAGCCAAACACTGGGTCAGAAGTCACAAGGTGGAAGTTATTAAAACATTACAAGGAGACCAAAAAGAAAGCTCAGCCCAAATTATGGGTCAAAAAAGCTAGGGTAAGGGGTGCAAAGTGAAGGCGGACAAACTAGTAAGAATCCATGGTAGTAACACTACTAGTCTAAAGTATAGGAGAGAATCATTTAGATAGGCAATTCCACGGAATATCATCATTTAAACCAATGACATGAGTGCGTAACTTAAACACCCATCGTTGTTCTAACTCGAAGAGAGAGTTCGGTGTGTTACGCGAGTCAGTTTGAAGTACCAGCCACCACATGTCGTCAGGGCCATGTTTTTTGTCAAGAAAGTGTAGAGCCAATTTGGTCGTAGCACGGCTACATCTGATGTTACTGCGATGTTCATTAATTCTAAGCTTTACTGCTCTTGTGGTCATGCCTATATATTGTAATTTACAGGGACAGGTGATCATATAAACACAATTCTTTGTGTTACAATTTGTGTGTTTGACTAAATGCCAAAGGCCAATAGAATCAAATTCAATGGATTTTAGTCGTTTGGTAAGGGTGCAGACATTACAGGTACCACAAGGAAAATGCCCAGCCACTGGTGGAATACCCCATAATGTTTGTGAGTAGGGGGGTGACTGGATGGGGCGGGGTCTGGTATGGACAAGTAAATCTCTTACATTAGTGGTGCGTTTAAACGCAAATAGAGGTTTTGGAATCTGAGTACCACCACTACAGAGAATGGGCCATCTGTTATTCACAACTTTCTTGATGGTGTTAGAAAGGGGGGTGAAGGTAGATACACAGGTAAGCTTAGGGTCTGGATCCTGTGGAGTAGTAGCTAGTAAAATGTCTCTACTGCAGGACTTGGCCCGTTTGCAGGCTGTCCTCACCACCTTGTCTGGATAATGGCGGTTACAGAGTTTGTTGGTCAGGTCATCAGCTTGGGAATTGAACATCCGTGTGGTACTGCAGTTCCGTCGTAGACGAAGGAATTGACCGTAAGGAAGGTTGTCTCTCAGTGCCTTGGGGTGGTGGCTCTCATATATGAGAAGACTATTGCGGTCTGTAGTTTTGTGGTAAGTATGAGTATATAATTTCCCACTCTCAATGCAGATCATAAGGTCCAGAAAAGGTATCTCTGTATCAGAGACAGAGGATGTGAATTTCAAAAAGGGATTCAATGTATTAATCCAGGTAGTGAAAGCTTGTACCCCCGACAGGGCACCTTGCCAAATAATCAAGATGTCATCAATATACCTGCGCCAAAGTTTAATGTTGGTATGAAAGGGGTTGGTGTCTGGGAGTATGAACCTGGATTCAAAGTCAAACATATATAAACACGCCAGGCTGGGGGCAAAGGTGCTACCCATCGATGTTCCGCGTGTCTGATGGAAAAGGAGATCCTCGAACTGGAAGAAATTTTCTTTCAAAGCTAGAGAAGCGCAATGCATGATGAAATGTACAGGAGAAGTCAGTGTCTGATTAGTTGAGTGGAGAGCGGTTTCCACAACTTCCAAAGTAGCCTCTTGTGGGATATTCGTGTAGAGGGCTTCAACATCAAGAGTGATAAGGGCGTGAACTTCAGTAGTTGAGTTAATGTCTGCAATCAAGTTGAGGACGTCTTTGGTGTCCTTCAAATAGGTGGAAGATGACTGGACAATTGGTTGTAAAAATTTGTCACAAAAGGTGGAGAGAGGTTCAAGGACAGACCCAATACCGGAGACTATAGGGCGTCCCGGAGGAGGTATCTTGCCTTTGTGAATTTTGGGGAGACAATAGAAATAAGGAATACGTGGGCTCGTGCTGTCTAAAAAATTAGCCTCATTGCGTGAAATCCAGGTATTCCCCAAGGCTTCCTCAATCATACCCCGTATTTCGGTTTGCAATCTCCTCGTTGGGTCAGTGTTAATCTGTGTGTAGTAAGTCGTGTCCCCCAATAGACGTAGGCATTCCTGTCTATAGTCGGAGGAATTAATTATGACCGTGGCTCACCCTTTGTCCGCTGGTTTGATGACAATACTCGTGTCTGTGGAAAGTGCTTGGAGGGCATCTCTTTCAACATTAGAGATGTTAGAGAAACTCCGTTTGGGTTGTAAAATAGCTAGGTCACTTAATACTGCTTTTTCAAATGCTAATACCTCGCAGGGCATAGCAGCGGTGGGAGGCATGAAGGTGGATGGTTTTCGGAGGCCCGTGTCTGTGGGCTGGTCAGGGTGCATTTGATCCTCAAAGAAGAATTGCAATCTAATCTTCCTGAAGAGCTGAGACATTTCACAATGGAGGCGGAAAGAGTCTTCTCTGGGAGTAGGGACAAAGCCTAGTCCTTTATTCAGGACCTTCAGTTCAGTGGGGGAAAGAGATTGTGATGAAAGATTGACCACTAAATCCGATTTGGTGGATTCTTCCCTTGACTGCGGGTTACCATCTGTGGTTCGTCCTGGGCCCAGTGTACCCTTCTGCCTCTTCCTCTCCTTCTGCCTCTTCCCCTGCCCCGGCCGCGGCCTAAAAAAGGCATATAGGGGAGTAAGGGGCGAGGTTGATAGAATGGAAAAGGTTGTTGCCATGCTAAGGGTTGTCCAGGGGGGTAATGAGAAGGTCCAGGGGGGTATTGGGGGTAGTGGTAGAATGAGTGAGTCCCATCATCATCTGTACTCCAACCGTCGGATGAAGAGCTATTACTGTATTTCCGTGGTTTCTTGATTGATGCAGATGATTCATCAGAGGAGGAGGGAAGTGTCTCAGTGGTAAAGTCATCTGTGATATAAGGGTAGACTTTGTCACGGCTAAACCTCACAATGTCTTTTTGTAGCTTCGTAATTTTCTGTTGAGTTAAAAACTCCCTGTTGTCATTGAGTTCAGAGTTGATTTCTGCTAGTCGACTCTTAAAAGCCGTCAGTGAAACTGTAGTTTTTAGAGCGCCTTCCATGAGTGTAATCTGTACCGTGATGGAGTCAGCCAAACGCTTGGAGGTGTTGATAATTAGCACCAGCCAATCTCTAGTGCATTTCCATGCCACCTGAGCCCAGTCTTTTCTGAAAGTTAAATCTTGCAAGAAAATCCTGGGCATGTTTGAGACAAGAAGACCATTAGGGGCTATATTGGCCCTCAGATATTCGGTCATTATTGTGCCATGAAGGACGGTTTTGATAAGATCTCTTTTAAGTGCGGACAACTTGTCCCATTCTTCTTTGGATGGACCCGAGGGTCCAGCGCCATCATTTCCTAAAATAGAAGGGGTCTGTAAAATGGCAGATACTATGTCGTCGTCAAAACTCAACCCTTGAAAATTATCCATGTTAGGGGCGTTTTGAGAGATGATGATAATCCCACAGCTCAACTGCTGTACTAATATGCTCAAAAAAAGGGGGGAGGGATCAGGAGGAATTCTGGTCCAGTGTATATCCTCCAAATAGAAACATCAAAAATTAGTAATACACAGTTCCAACCATGTAAACCAGAAAATAGTGACCAGGGTCCTAACTTCTAGGAGCAAGTGGCCTCACACACCCATAGGGTGACATGCTTCATCATAGGCACTGCTCCTCGTCAGACCGGCGCTGCAGTGTCTGACGGGCACCACCCCTGATGGGGGGGCTCTTTGCCGGAGATCTTTTGTGTGGTGGTGCTGTGACCCCAAGGGTGAGTAAAGTGTCGATGGAGATCAGAAAAAGATGTGGTTTTAAAATTGACTCTCACAACCGCCACTGAGACAGTAGAATTTATTGGACCAGATGGACGGTCAGGGCCAAGGTTAAAAAACAAAGTCAAAAGAGTGAATAAGGAAACTAAGATCAATCACTCTTGTTGTGGAAAGAGTTTTATATTTTATATCTCAAAAAAGAGAGGAGTCTGGAAAATCCCCAGAATCTAACCTCTCATGGGTCAACATGTTTCGCATCCTGGTGGTCCAAACGGATCCAGTGATGCTGCATCAGGACCTTATGTAACTATATGTATCTCCTAAATGATAAGGGCCACATATATTTCCAAACAAGGTATATAAGTTACTATAGACCAGCAATTTGCTGGGGGAAGTAACATTCACTTACATGAATGTGGAACCACTAGTTCCTAACTCGTGCCCTGCAAAAAGAAATACATGGGTTATACCAAAATAAGCACGAGACATGACTTATGTGTATCGTGGGAAAAGAAGGCGATCATGCTGCACAGTGAACGTGTTAACTCGTGAACAACATACATGCAAATGCTTGTGAGAACAAGCTTACCGTCATAAACTGGAAGACGAACATCCTAGAAATACACAGACCAATGGTCCAGCGCTAAATGACGTCTATAGAGGAGATATGGAACAAGAGTTTATAATGGTAGGAAAATTACCCACTCAAGTAACTAAAATGTCTAGTAACATAGAAGTCTGGAGGGTAGTAACGATAGGTTCTCAAATGGAACCATTACAGAGAACTTAATAGCTCAAGCATAGATGGTAAAAACTGTATCACAGTAAACTGACTAAAGATCAATCATGGGGGACAGGGAGTCACAGAAAAACAGAATAAGACACCCAAGCCACAGAATGGTCAAAAAGTGCCGCACTAGTGGGAAAGCTACCCACCAAGGAGTCGAAGGAATGGTACAGAGTCTCTATGGCAGTATACCGGTTAAGTAATACCTCAGATAAATAGCAATCACGATCGGTGTATCCTCATACGGTACACCGTCCCAAAGTGAAAGGCACCCGTGCAAAGATAAAAAGCTCGGGGAGCCGAGAAGATGCAATCAAAATGTTGCCTCTGCTGAAGAGCGCAACGAGCAAGAGTCAAGCCGGGTCCCGGTAAAAAACACGGGACCTGGCGAACAACAAACAAACAAGAAGCGGCGGAGTACCATTTTCAAAACCATGCACTTCATAATTGGTGTGTATACCAGTAAATGGTAATATAAATAAGCTGTGAACCCAGCAAGACATCATGAAAAGCAGATTTTAAATGCTAAGAACTATTTAAATGGTCACATGTGTTACTCTGTCTGACAGCAGTGTGCAACAGCAGGAGTAAAACAGTAGCACAGGGGGCACATTTAGGTGCAAAGAATGAGCATCACGGTACACTTGATACTTCTGAGGAAGTTAGCATGTCTTTCTTCTGGCTCGTCCGGCAGCCTAATCTGACAAAGAAATATTGTCTAGTCTCCTGTTCCCCTGGTCATAAAATATCCAGTCGACACAAGGAACTACAGTCCTTTCCCTCTGCTGTAAGATGATGTCCACTTTGGGCAAAGTGGGTGATTCAGTAGGCATGGCGCAGGAGCAGCAAAGAGCAGCAGCACACTTAGTCAACTTGCAAGTTGCAGTAATGGCAACACAGGAACCAAGCAAGACAAATCACCATAGGAGGGCAAAAAAGTGTTTTTATCACAGTGAGACCATTCTCAGAAAGTGACCCAGCTTTGATTTTGCTGTCTCAGATTTCCAGTGAACACCAGCCACGCTTCCTGAAACGTTTTGTTTCCTTTGGTAGGCCGAACCAAAAAGGAACCAGTACAAACAAAAAAACAAATTGTTTTCAAGTCTTCCCCTGCTCAACTTTGTTTTATAAACAAGCGGCCACGTGTTATAGTTTTATGTGCTTCAACAATATAAACAAGGCTCAAGGTAACCCATTTTTAACTTTTGTTTATGTCAGTGCATTTTCAACCTGAGGCCTTATGTCTCATGGGCAGTGCTGGGGTCACAAGAGGTAGTTAGGGGTGCAGCTGCGGCCTCTGGGGTCCCTTAATTGACATCCATGTTGACTCTCAAGAAAGTGTTGCAAGTATTCTAAGACTTACTCAAGGTTCCCATCCCACCTAAGCGAGATGAGAGCCCACCCCAAATGCTTTGCTGAAATTGAAACAGGGCTGTTCATCTACAGCTGATGCAGGAGTCTGATGGGGGACTACAGATGTACATGGATGTTCATGGTTCCCTGGGCACAAGGGTGACAGAGGAAGAACAGTCAAGGGAACATCATCAAAGCGCTGAGTACAGCCTCTGTAAAACAGCAGAAATCATGGGTCCTGGTTACAGGTATTTTTGTGTATTGCATTTCACAGAGCTATACCAGATGATTGAGGATCACAAGAGAGTCCTCCCACAACAAGACTTCCAGCTAAGATTGTTTATATTTTTCTTCCATGCTGGCAAAGGTACCAAACTCTCCCAGACCAGAGGCAGACTAAGCAACAATAAGGCTCAGCTGGTTAGAGGTGGCACTGCCACACTGTGTATACATCTGAAAATAAGCTAGACAGTCTTGGTCTTGAAGTGTCAGCAGGAAGGAGGGAGAAGCTGGGAGTCTCACTCATAGACACCTAGAGCGTTTTAGGGGTAACATCTCTATGGACCAAAAGGCAAGGCCATGGTCAAAGACTATCGCTGTATGTTAACATGACCACAGTGTTCTCTGCTCTCACATTGCAGAATAGGGGTGACACATGAAGAGAACAGAAGAGCAGGAATGGTCAAAAGGATTCCCTTCTATTTCTAAACAGACTGCTGTCTCCAGTCACCCCTTCTATGCAGTGTGGTAACTACAGAAGAATGGAAGCAATGGCAGTATTCCTCTGAAAGGCTACTCCCAACCCCTATTCTACTGTGCCCACAGACACACACACAAGTCCGCCAGCCCAAAGGTCAGTGATAAACTGCCGGTACCAAAGCCCACACGGACCTTCAAGCGCAGTAAACCATTGGTGGTATATACCGCCGCGCTCAAAATACACACACACACTAACAAAACAACACCACATTGGACAATTCAAACTACACACACCTGACACACATACACACTCCACACCCACAAACCACTATAAAACACACACCCACATTACCCACAACCCTTTACCACTACAAACAATTTACAACAGAGAGAGAGACATGCCAAGAGCACCCACAGAACCAGAGCCACAGAACACCATCACCCATACACCATCCACGCATCTCACAGCACACACCCCAACACATCACCCCACACACCCTCACACACACCCACTCACACCACACCCATGGCACCAGGAAGACACCCCAGGTTCTCAGAGGAGGAGCTAAGGGTCATGGTGGAGGAAATCATCCGGGTAGAGCCACAGCTATTTGGAGCACAGGTGCAGCAGACATCCATTGCTAGGAAGATGGAGCTATGGCCGAGAGTCATGGACAGGGTCAATGCCATGGGACAGCCCCCCTGAACAAGGGATGACATCAGGAAGAGGTGGAACGACCTACGGGGGGAAGGTGCGTTCCGTGGTTGCAAGACACCAGATAGCTGTACAGAGGACTGGCGGTGGACCCCCACCTCCTCCCCTACAACTAACAACATGGGAGGAGCAAGTCTTGGCAATACTGTATCCTGAGGGCCTGGCAGTAGTAGCAGGAGGACTGGACTCCGGTAAGTCAAATCTTTACTACTTTCACCCCCCCTACCTGCATGCCATCACATACCGTCACCCCTATCACCCCGCCACCTCATATATACCCCACCATCACAACTCACCCATCCCAGTAACCAGCACTGCATGCACCACCAATGCATGGACACCACTCACAGCCCTGCATGGACACCCATCACCACAGCATGCACACTAGTGACAATCACTTAGCAAACCAAATCACAACTCACACAAGCTAAAGCTGCTTTGGTAATAACAACCATAGGGGGAAACATACCCATGCACAAGATGTCACACGCAGTAACATTAACACTGCTTTCACATACCCACTGGACCCCCACACAAAGTCACCGGAGAGAAGGTGCAGCAACATCGAGTCCCCCCCCAGAAGAGGCCCACAGTGATGACAGCAGCTCTGCACGCCTGGATATGGATGACCAACCTGGTCCATCAGGGACCCCTGGACAGTCGGTGACCCAGGCTCAGTTCCATACCACCACAGCGCCTTCACCCTCAGCAAACACCACCACAGCATCCACCCAGCGGGCCCTTACCTCTGTCCCCAGGACATGTCAATCAGCAGTGTGTCTACCACTACAGGGACCCCAGGCAACCCCACAAACACAGGACGATCAGGGACCTGGGGTCAGTGGCAGTGGGCACACGGTTCAGGGGACAGATGCACAGGACAAAAGGGAAGCTGGGAGGACTGCTGTGGGACAGAGGGAGGACAGGCTCAGTGAACCGACTTTCCACAAGGCACTTACCAACATCCTGGGAGCATACCACCATTCCCAGGAGACCATGGGCCAGATACTGGCCAAGTTGCAGGAGACCCAGCGGCTGCCTGAGGGACAGTAGATGTCCCTCAGGGAGGACCTGAGGAACATCCACACCACCCTGGGCACCATTACAGGGGTGCTGGCAGGCATGGTCAACACCATGAGGGAGGCAGTGGCACACCAATGGCCCCCTGACACTAGCAACACTGATAAACAGCCCTCCACCTCCGCTGACGCTAGTGGACAGGAGGCCCCGCCACAGGAACAACAGGCCACCAGCACCTCTCCCCCTGCAGAAGGAGAACCACCACACAAAAGGTCCGTGCGATCCAGGCAGAAGCCAGAGAACATTGCCAAGACTTCCGCCAGGAAATAAGACTCCCCTGAATGTCACCCTTGTGTCCCACTATGTCACCTTGTCCACCTTGAACTGCCATTGCTCCACTTCCTATGCCCCCTTAGACAATGCACCTGTGATACCAATAGACTGGACTCTATCCTGGACTTTCCTCCATCAGCAACCCAGTCCATTGCAATACCTCCTGCACTTATTAGCACGTAAACACTCTTGGAACAAATACAAGTATGGAGTGTGTCAATTGATTGAAATATGTATTTGTTTAACAAGCTGTAAACATTGGAATTCATCTGTACAGTTATGTATACTTAGGTATGACCTGTAGTGGGCAGCAGCAAACACACCAGGAGCCAGAGTGGGGCACAGATATCTGAAAATACACACCAGGAGCCAGAGTGGGGCACAGATATCTGAAAATAGAGATGCCAAAGGGTACAGAAGGTGGCCATAGAATTTGGAAAATCAGGCTGCCATGTACAATGTTCAACACAAAACTGCAATGGAAGGTGAAGTTACAGTGTCTTACCTGTGTGTCACTGGAAGTACTGTTGAATTATAGTTGTTCTGTTGTCCACATCCTCTTCCTCTGCCTCCTCTTCGTCACTGTTCACAGGCTCCACCGCTGCCACACGACCATCTCCAGCCTTATCCTCCTGCGGAAAAGGCACCTGGCGTCTCAAGGCCAAGTTGTGCAACATGCAACAATGATCTTGCACACCCTCTTGGGTTAGTAACACAGGGTTACACCTGTCAGATGGAGGCACTTGAATCTGGCCTTAATGAGGCCAAAGGTGCGCTCAACGATCCTCCTTGTTCGCCCATGTGCCTCATTGTAACGTTCCTCTGCCCTTGTCCTGGCATTCCTCACTGGGGTCAGTAGCCATGAGAGGTTAAGGTCACCAGAATCACATATAAATATCGAGGGATACCTGTTAGCCAGACCCTCAGGGCCAACCCCACATCCATATACCAACAGACACTGGGTGGGGACCATGGGCTCACCTATTAGCCACACCCTGTGCTCTGGAGTTGAGACATCACATATGGAATGCTGCTATTCCTCAAGATAAAGGCATCATGCACAGACCCAAGATACTTTGCATTGACATAGGCACACTATCTGCACATTCAGAGAGTGAAAGCTCTTTCGATTTCTGAACACCTGTTAATTTCTCCGGAGGGGGGAACAAAGGCAATATGTGTACCATCAATAGCACCAATGATGTTGGGGATATGTCCCAGTGCATAGAAGTCAGCCTTCACTGTGGCCAAATCCTCCACCTGGGGGAATATGATGTAGCTGCGCATGTGTTTCTTCAGGGTTGACAACACTCTGGTCAGCACGTTTGAGAACATAGGCTGTGACATCCCTGCTGCCATGGCCACTGTTGCTTGGAAGGACCCACTTGCCAAGAAATGGAGCACTGACAGGACCTGCACAAGAGGGGGGATACCAGTGGGGGAGCGGATAGCTGAGATCAGGTCTGGCTCCAATTGGGCACACAGCTCTTGGATTGTGGCCCTATCAACTGTAGGTAAGGATAATGTGCCTGTCCTCCATTGTCGCCAGGTCCACCAGGGGTCTGTACACAGGGGTGTGTCTACATCTCCTATTCATCCTCAGCGGTTGAACTCTAGGGTAAGAAACGGTGAGCAGATGGTCATATTGAAAGATATCCGCAGAGTAAAATGCCTTGCATTTTGTTCCAGAAACAGTATGTGAACGTGTAGGTCTGTTGATGTGCCTGTCTGCTGTGACCTACCATGGCCTGTTCTCCCCTGAAATGGCGGCCGCCATGTGAGGAGGGACGAGTGGAAATGAGGTAATTCTGCTGACATTGTGCGCTGTTGCGGGAGGCGTTCGATGACCGCCGTGCAACACCTCATTGGTTATCATTGAGGCCTACGGGTTCCAGGAGCCAATGGTGATGTACGCCGGCGGTGACGGTACACACCGCCCCAGACGTGACTGCCATTTTCTATCTTTTCACTCACTTGCTACCTGACCCTCAACAGGAGAGGATCTACACGGCAAGTGCTGCTGTGACCTGTGTCTGGAAGCGACCATGGATCGAGTGTCTGGGGAAAGGGCCCCTGCCTTCACTTCCGAGGAGTTTGAGAGACTAGTGGATGGGGTCCTATCCCAGTACCGTTTACTTTATGGCTCTCCGGACCAACAGGTGAGTACACTGTGAGCACGATGCATGGGGCATGAATGTATGGAGTGCTGTGTGTAAGCCTCGTGTGGGGGGGTGGCTGAGGGGTCCTGGGCAGAGTGCTGCATGTATGGTGGGGGCAATTTGTGTGCGTAAGGGGATGGGAGGGATATGGTGGGCCATGAGTTTAACAGGCCGGAAGGTATGACTAATACATTTTCTTATGTATCTTTTTCTGCAGGTCAGCGCCCATCAGAACAAGGGTATTTGGCGTGCCATCACCAAGGAGGTGCACACCCTGGGGGGCTTTGACAGGAGGAGTACCCACTGTCGCAAACGGTGGGAGGACATGCACCGCTGGGCAAGGAAGACGGCGGAGGCCCAGCTGGGGGTGGCCTCCCAATGAGGAAGGGGTGCCTGTCATACCCTGACTCCCCTGATGTTCCGCATCCTGGCGGTAGCCTAACCGGAGTTGGATGGGCGCTTAAAGGCATCACAGCAGCCACAAGGGGGTGAGTACAGTTTCAGAATCATGAAATTGTGCATGTTGAGGTGTTATCTGGGTGGGGGATGTGGGTCTGTGGGTGCCTCTAGGCCAGGACGAACATGGCAGGGTAGGTTCCATGATGGGCAGGCTCAGATGCACTCCAACCCCAAAAATGCTAGTGAGCATCTACTACTGGCAGGGTCCTGAGGGTTTCAGGTGTGCTGCTGGCGTTAGGTATCGTACCCCATAGCCTGGTGACTAGCATTGTAACTGTGTGTTGTGTACGTCAACGGTGGTTTTGTTGCTGGCATTGACTAAGTGTATCCTCTGTCTCTTCCCTCCCCTTTTTGTTTTGTCACCCTGTCCTTGTGTGCATTAGCATCATCTGGCGGAGGAGCAGAGGGACCGGCGACGGAGGGAGCTGCATCCCACATGGCCCATGAGGCTGAATCCACCGACGGTGAGGGCACCAGTGGGACGGAGGGTGAGCACCACGGTGGAGACTGGAGGGGACAGTTCGGACAGCGACAACTCCTCCGATGGAAGCTCCCTGGCGGTGGTGGACACCTCTGTGGCCTCACCAACTACAGGTACAGCTGCCACCCCCGTACAGGCACCGCCCTCCAAGCAGCACCTCAGCGTGTTTCCCGTGCCCGCTCACCCAGGAGGGTGGGTTTCTGCTTTGCCCCAGGCACCTCAGGCCCTGCCCCAGTCAGCCCTGCTTCCCTCAGTGAGGAGGCTATTGACCTCCTGAGATCCATCTCTGTTGGGCAGTCGACCATACTGAATGCCATCCAGGGGCTGGCAGGGCATTTGCAACAAACAAATGCATTCCTGGAGGGCATTCACTCTGGCGTGGCGTCCCACCAGAGATCATTCCAGGCTCTGGCCAACTCCATGATGGCAGCCATTGTCCCTGTCTCTAGCCTCCCCCCTCCAACTTCCTCTACCCAGTTCCAATCTCCTCAACCCCAGACTATCCCAAGCACACCTTCAGACCAGCATGCACCCAAAGCAACACACAGAAGTGGCTCAGGCAAACACAAGCACCACACTTTATCCCCCAGGCACTCACACAAGTACCATCCAGATGCAGACACACCAACATCCACTGCCTCCACTGTGTCCCCCTCCTCCTCGTCCATTTCCCTCCCAGTAGCGTCTCTACTCACACCTGCATGCACTACAGCCTCATCCACAACCTCCATCACCATCACGCCTATCACTACACACCCCTCACTGTCAGTCACCACCCCCACATCCATGCACACGTCCCCTGTGTGCTCTCCCACTGTCTGTGACCCCTCCCCCCAAAGTACACAAACGCAAGCACTCAGACACCCAACAGCCATCCACCTCACAACAGCATCCAGCCCATGCACCTGCACCCAAACACAGCAGACAGACACCTCCTACAACCACTCCCCCTTCCTCCACTCCCAAACCTTCACCCTCTTCCAGCCCCTGTGTACCTAAAAGGCTTTTCCTCTCTGTAGGAAAGTACCATCTTGCCTGGCATGTTACCCCCATTTTTCACTGTATATATGTTGTTTTAGTTGTATGTGTCACTGGGACCCTGCTAGTCAGGGCCCCAGTGCTCATAAGTGTGCCTGAATGTGTTACCTGTGTTATGACTAACTGTCTCACTGAGGCTCTGCTAATCAGAACCTCAGTGGTTATGCTCTCTCATTTCTTTCAAATTGTCACTAACAGGCTAGTGGCCAATTTTACCAATTTACATTGGCTTACTGGAACACCCTTATAATTCCCTAGTATATGGTACTGAGGTACCCATGGTATTGGGGTTCCAGGAGATCCCTATGGGCTACAGCATTTCTTTTGCCTCCCTTAGGGAGCTCTGACAATTCTTACACAGGCCTGCCACTGCAGCCTGAGTGAAATAACGTCCACGTTATTTCACAGCCATTTTACACTGCACTTAAGTAACTTATAAGTCACCTATATGTCTAACCTTTACCTGGTAAAGGTTGGGTGCTAAGTTACTTAGTGTGTGGGCACCCTGGCACTAGCCAAGGTGCCCCCACATTGTTCAGGGCCAATTCCCCGGACTTTGTGAGTGCGGGGACACCATTACACGCGTGCACTACATATAGGTCACTACCTATATGTAGCTTCACAATGGTAACTCTGAATATGGCCATGTAATATGTCTATGATCATGGAATTGCCCCATCTATACCATCCTGGCATAGTTGGCACAATCCCATGATCCCAGTGGTCTGTAGCACAGACCCTGGTACTGCCAAACTGCCTTTCCCGGGGTTTCACTGCAGCTGCTGCTGCTGCTGCTGCCAACCCCTCAGACAGGCATCTGCCCTCCTGGGGTCCAGCCAAGCCTGGCCCAGGATGGCAGAACAAAGGACTTCCTCTGAGAGAGGGTGTTACACCCTCTCCCTTTGGAAAATAGTGTGAAGGCAGGGGAGGAGTAGCCTCCCCCAGCCTCTGGAAATGCTTTCATGGGCACATTTGGTGCCCATTTCTGCATAAGCCAGTCTACACCGGTTCAGGGACCCCTTAGCCCTGCTCTGGCGCGAAACTGGACAAAGGAAAGGGGATTGACCACTCCCCTGACCTGTACCCAGAGCTCCTCCAGTGTGCTCCAGACCTCTGCCATCTTGGAAACAGAGGTGCTGCTGGCACACTGGACTGCTCTGAGTGGCCAGTGCCATCAGGTGACGTCAGAGACTCCTCCTGATAGGGTCCTTCAGGTGTTGCTAGCCTATCCTCTCTCCTAGGTAGCCAACCCCTCTTTTCTGGCTATTTAGGGTCTCTGTCTCTTGGGATTCCTTAGATAACGAATGCAAGAGCTCATCCGAGTTCCTCTGCATCTCTCTCTTCACCTTCTGCCAAGGAATCGACTGCTGACCGCGCTGGAAGCCTGCAAAACTACAACATAGTAGCAAAGACGACTACTGCAACTCTGTAACGCTGATCCTGCCGCCTTGTCGACTGTTTTCCTGGTGGTGCATGCTGTGGGGGTAGTCTGCCTCCTCTCTGCACTAGAAGCTCCGAAGAAATCTCCTGTGGGTCGACGGAATCGTCCCCCTGCAACCGCAGGCACCAAAGAACTGCATCACCGGTACCTTGGGTCTCCTCTCAGCACGACGAGCGAGGTCCCTTGAATCCAGCAACTCTGTCCAAGTGACTCCCACAGTCCAGTGACTCTTCAGTCCAAGTTTGGTGGAGGTAAGTCCTTGCCTCCCCACGCCAGACTGCATTGCTGGGAACCGCGACTTTTGCAGCTACTCCGGCCTCTGTGCACTTCCGGCGGAAATCCTTTGTGCACAGTCCAGCCTGGGTCCACGGCACTCTAACCTGCATTGCACGACCTCCTAAGTTGTTCTCCGGCGACTCCTTTGTGCGACTTCAGGTGAGCACTGTTTCACGCATCCTCGTAGTGCCTGTTTCTGGCACTTCTCCGGGTGCTGCCTGCTGCTGAGAGGGCTCCTTGTCTTGCTCGACGCCCCCTCTGTTCCCTGACGCAATTTGCGACATCCTGGTCCCTCCTGGGCCACAGCAGCACCCAAAAACACTAACTGCATGATTTGCAGCTAGCAAGGCTTGTTGGCGGTCTTTCTACTGTCCAGTAGCAGCATCTTTGCACCCACAGCTGGCATTTCCTGGGCATCTGCCCATCTCCGACTTGATTGTGACTTTTGGACTTGGTCCACTTGTTCCACAGGTACCCTTGACTGGAAATCCATCGTTGTTGCATTATTGGTTTGTGTCTTTCCTGCAGAATTCCCCTATCACGACTTTTATGTCCTTTGGGGAACATTAGTGCACTTTCCACTCACTTTTCAGGGTCTTGGGGTGGGCTATTTTTCTAACCCTTACTATTTTCTAATAGTCCCAGCGACCCTCTACAAGGTCACATAGGTTTGGGGTCCATTCGTGGTTCGCATTCAACTTTTGGAGTATATGGTTTGTGTTGCCCCTATCCCTATGTGTCTCCATTGCATCCTATTGTAACTATACATTGTTTGCACTGTTTTCTAATACTATTACTGCATATTTTGGTATTGTGTACATATATCTTGTGTATATTTGCTATTCTAATACTGAGGGTACTCACTGAGATACTTTTGGCATATTGTCATAAAAATAAAGTACCTTTATTTTTAGTATATCTGTGTATTGTGTTTTCCTATGATATTGTGCATATGACACTAAGTGGTACTGTAGGAGCTTCACTCGTCTCCTAGTTCAGCCTAAGCTGCTCTGCTAAGCTACCATTATCTATCAGCCTATGCTGCTAGACACCCTATACACTAATAAGGGATAACTGGGCCTGGTGCAAGGTGCAAGTACCCCTAGGTACTCACTACAAGCCAGTCCAGCCTCCTACATTGGTTGTGCAGCGGTGGGATAAGTGCTTTGAGACTACTTACCACTCTTGTCATTGTACTTTTCATAAGAGAAAAATATACAAAACAAGTTCAGTGTATGTACACATAACTAAAAAGTTTTGCATTTCCTCTTTTCACTCTTTTCTAAAGTGCTGAAAAGTACTTCTAGACTTTCTAAAAGTTCTTAAAAGTTTAAAAAGGTTTTTTTCTGTCTTTCTAAAAGCTCTAAAAACTTTTTTATCACTTTTTCTGTCACTTAAACTCTTTCTAAAATGTATGGCACAGGCCAAAATGTTGATCTGTCCAAACTTGCATATGACCACCTTAGCTGGAAAGGAGCAAGGAGTCTCTGTGTAGAAAGAGGTTTGAGTGTAGGGAAGAATCCTTCCTTGGAATTATTGCTTAACATGCTTAGAGAACAAGATAAGGCCACAAGGGCCCCATCTGTTGAAAAAGTAGCTAATGGTTCCCAATCTGATCCAGGGACTCCCCTAGAAAAAGATTCAGGAAAGAAACTTCCTAGCCTGCCCATTACTAGACATTCTAGCATAGTTGGTACTGATGTTGAGTCACACCATACAGATAGTGTTGTCTCACATCATAGCAAGAGCATTCATTCTCACCACAGTAGAACTGATGTTTCTGTTAACCAAGCTGTTAGGATGCCTTCTGTAAGGGACAGGTCTCCTTCTGTCCATTCTCACCATACTTCTGTTTCAAGACATGTCCCTCCCACCCACCCTGATGACAGATTGTTAGAAAGGGAGCTCAATAGATTGAGAGTGGAACAAACCAGACTGAAGCTCAAGAAGCAACAGCTGGATTTGGATAGACAGTCCTTAGAAGTAGAGAAGGAGAGACAGAAACTGGGTTTAGAAACCCATGGTGGCAGCAGCAGTATTCCCAATAGTCATCCTGAAAAAGAGCATGATTCTAGGAATCTGCACAAGATAGTTCCCCCTTATAAGGAGGGGGATGACATTAACAAGTGGTTTGCTGCACTTGAGAGGGCCTGTGTTGTACAGGATGTCCCTCAAAGGCAGTGGGCTGCTATCCTATGGCTATCATTTAGTGGAAAGGGTAGGGATAGGCTCCTTACTGTGAAAGAAAGTGATGCCAATAATTGTACAGTTCTTAAGAATGCACTCCTGGATGGTTATGGCTTAACCACTGAACAATACAGGATAAAGTTCAGAGAGACCAAAAAGGAGTCTTCACAAGACTGGGTTGATTTCATTGACCATTCAGTGAAGGCCTTGGAGGGGTGGTTACATGGCAGTAAAGTTACTGATTATGACAGCCTGTATAACTTGATCCTGAGAGAGCATATTCTTAATAATTGTGTGTCTGATTTGTTGCACCAGTACTTGGTGGACTCTGATCTGACCTCTCCCCAAGAATTGGGAAAGAAGGCAGACAAATTGGTCAGAACAAGGGTGAACAGAAAAGTTCATACAGGGGGTGACAAAGATGGCAACAAGAAGAAGGATGGTAAGTCTTCTGACAAGGGTGGGGACAAATCTAAAAATGAGTCATCATCAGGCCCACAAAAACACTCTGGTGGGGGTGGTGGGCCCAAAACCTCTTCTAATCAAAACAAAGAAAAGAAACCATGGTGCTATTTATGTAAAATAAAAGGCCATTGGACAACAGATCCCAGTTGTCCAAAGAAAAGCACCAAGCCTCCTACCACTACAACCCCTACTGCTACACCTAGTGTCCCTACTAATAGCAGTGGTGGTGGGAGCAAACCTACTAATAGCCAATCCAAGGGAGTAGCTGGGCTCACTTTTGGTAACTTAGTTGGGGTTGGTCTGATTAGGGAGACCACAGAGGCTGTGTTAGTCTCTGAGGGGGCTATTGATTTAGCCACCTTGGTTGCTTGTCCCCTTAACATGAATAAGTACAAGCAACTACCCCTAATAAATGGTGTTGAGGTTCAGGCCTACAGGGACACTGGAGCCAGTGTGACTATGGTCATAGAGAAACTGGTCCACCCTGAACAACACCTACTTGGTCACCAGTACCAAGTAACCGATGCTCACAACAACACACTTAGCCACCCCATGGCTGTTGTAAATCTCAACTGGGGGGGGGTTACTGGTCCAAAGAAAGTTGTGGTAGCTTCAGATTTACCTGTAGACTGTCTATTAGGGAATGATTTGGAGACATCAGCTTGGTCAGATGTGGAGTTGGAGGCCCATGCAGCAATGCTGGGCATCCCAGGGCATATTTTTGCTTTAACAAGGGCTCAGGCCAAAAAGCAAAAAGGACAGGGTGACTTGGATCCTGGAACAATGGACCAAGTGCTCCCTAAAGCTAGGGCTAGTAGAAGTAAAACACTTCCTACTATCCCTCACTCTACAGTGGATTCTACTTCTGAGGAAGAAGAATTTCCACCCTGTGCAGAACCTACACCAGAGGAGCTGGAAACAGACACTGCTGAGCTTTTGGGTGAAGGGGGGCCTGCCAGGGAGGAGCTGAGTGTGGCACAGCATACCTGTCCCACACTAGAGGGTCTAAGACAGCAAGCTGTCAAACAGGCTAATGGGGATGTCAGTGACTCTCACAGAGTTTACTGGGAGGACAACCTCTTGTACACTGAAGCAAGGGATCCTAAACCTGGAACTGGCAGGAGGTTAGTGATTCCTCAGGAGTACAGAAAGTTCCTCCTAACTCTAGCCCACGACATTCCCCTAGCTGGACATCTGGGACAAATGAAAACTTGGGACAGGCTTGTTCCCTTGTTTCATTGGCCTAGAATGTCTGAGGACACAAAAGAGTTTTGTAAGTCCTGTGAAATCTGTCAAGCCAGTGGCAAGACAGGTGGCACCCCAAAGGCACCGCTTATTCCACTGCCTGTGGTTGGGGTTCCCTTTGAAAGGGTAGGGGTTGACATAGTTGGCCCCCTTGACCCTCTTACTGCTTCAGGCAATAGGTTTATCTTAGTGGTAGTGGACCATGCCACAAGATATCCTGAAGCAATTCCTTTAAGGACCACTACAGCACCTACAGTGGCAAAGGCCCTCCTGGGAATATTTTCTAGGGTGGGCTTCCCAAAGGAAGTAGTATCAGACAGAGGAAGCAATTTCATGTCTGCTTACTTAAAGGCCATGTGGAAGGAGTGTGGTGTGACTTACAAGTTCACTACACCCTATCATCCACAAACAAATGGACTGGTGGAGAGATTTAACAAAACTCTCAAAGGCATGATTATGGGACTCCCTGAAAAACTCCGCAGGAGATGGGATATCCTCTTACCATGCCTCCTTTTTGCCTACAGGGAGGTACCCCAGAAAGGAGTGGGCTTCAGCCCCTTTGAACTCCTCTTTGGACACCCTGTTAGGGGTCCACTAACACTTGTCAAGGAGGGTTGGGAACAACCTTTAAAAGCTCCAAAACAAGATATTGTGGATTATGTACTTGGCCTCAGATCTAGGATGGCTGAGTATATGAAAAAGGCCAGTAAAAACCTTCAGGCCAGCCAAGAGCTCCAGAAGCAATGGCATGATCAGAAGGCTGTTTTGGTTCAGTACCAACGAGGGCAGAAAGTGTGGGTCTTGGAGCCTGTGGCCCCAAGAGCACTCCAAGATAAATGGAGTGGACCCCACATAATTGTTGAAAAGAAGGGTGAAGTCACCTACTTAGTTGACTTAGGCACTGCCAGGAGTCCCCTTAGGGTGCTCCATGTCAATCGCCTGAAACCCTACTATGACAGGGCTGATCTCACCCTGCTCATGGCAACTGATGAGGGACAGGAAGAAGACAGTGATCCTCTGCCTGATCTCTTCTCTTCCACAGAACAAGATGCTCTAGTGGAAGGTGTAGTTTTGGCTGATTGTCTTACTGCTGAGCAGAAAGACCATTGCATAAATCTCCTGGGTCAGTTTTCTGAACTCTTCTCTACTGTGCCAGGTACCACTTCTTGGTGTGAGCACACTATAGATACTGGAGACAGCTTGCCTGTCAAAAGTAAAATCTATAGGCAGCCTGACCATGTCAGGGACTGCATAAAGCAAGAGGTGCAGAAAATGTTAGAACTGGGAGTGGTTGAGCACTCTGAAAGTCCATGGGCTTCTCCTGTGGTACTTGTACCAAAACCTCATTCCAAGGATGGAAAGAAGGAAATGCGGTTTTGTGTAGATTATAGAGGTCTCAACCAGGTATCCAAAACAGATGCTCACCCTATACCCAGGGCAGATGAGCTCATAGATACACTGGCATCTGCCAAGTATCTAAGCACTTTTGATTTGACTGCAGGGTATTGGCAGATCAAATTACCAGAAGATGCTAAACCTAAAACTGCATTTTCAACCATTGGAGGCCATTACCAATTCACAGTAATGCCTTTTGGATTGAAAAATGCACCTGCCACTTTTCAGAGGTTGGTGAACACAGTCCTACAAGGGCTGGAAGCTTAAAGTGCAGCATATTTGGACGATATAGCTGTCTTTAGCTCCAGTTGGGATGATCACCTGGTCCACCTATGGAAAGTTTTAGAGGCCCTGCAAAAGGCAGGCCTCACTATCAAGGCTTCAAAGTGCCAGATAGGGCAGGGGAAGGTGGTTTATCTGGGACACCTTGTTGGTGGGGAACAGATTGCACCACTTCAGGGGAAAATCCAAACTATTGTTGATTGGGTTCCCCCTACTACTCAGACTCAAGTGAGAGCCTTCCTAGGCCTCACTGGGTATTACAGGAGGTTCATTAAGAACTATGGCTCCATTGCAGCCCCTCTTAATGACCTCACATCCAAAAAGATGCCTAAAAAGGTATTGTGGACAGCTAGCTGTCAGAAATCTTTTGAGGAGCTGAAGCAGCCCATGTGCTCTGCACCTGTCCTGAAAAGCCCTTGTTACTCTAAAAAATTCTATGTCCATACTGATGCATCTGAATTAGGAGTAGGGGCAGTCCTATCACAACTTAATTCTGAGGGCCAGGATCAACCTGTTGCTTTTATTAGTAGGAGGTTGACCCCTAGAGAAAAGCGTTGGTCTGCCATTGAGAGGGAGGCCTTTGCTGTGGTCTGGGCACTGAAGAAGTTGAGGCCATACTTGTTTGGCACTCACTTCATTGTTCAGACAGACCACAAACCTGTACTTTGGCTAAAACAAATGAAAGGTGAAAATCCTAAATTGTTGAGGTGGTCCATATCCCTACAGGGAATGGACTATACAGTGGAACATAGACCTGGGAGTAGCCACTCCAATGCAGATGGACTCTCCAGATATTTCCACTTAGACAATGAAGACTCATCAGGTCATGGCTAGTCTTATTGTCCTTCGTTTGGGGGGGGTTGTGTAGGAAAGTACCATCTTGCCTGGCATGTTACCCCCATTTTTCACTGTATATATGTTGTTTTAGTTGTATGTGTCACTGGGACCCTGCTAGTCAGGGCCCCAGTGCTCATAAGTGTGCCTGAATGTGTTACCTGTGTTATGACTAACTGTCTGACTGAGGCTCTGCTAATCAGAACCTCAGTGGTTATGCTCTCTCATTTCTTTCAAATTGTCACTAACAGGCTAGTGACCAATTTTACCAATTTACATTGGCTTACTGGAACACCCTTATAATTCCCTAGTATATGGTACTGAGGTACCCAGGGTATTGGGGTTCCAGGAGATCCCTATGGGCTGCAGCATTTCTTTTGCCACCCAAAGGGAGCTCTGACAATTCTTACACAGGCCTGCCACTGCAGCCTGAGTGAAATAACATCCACGTTATTTCACAGCCATTTTACACTGCACTTAAGTAACTTATAAGTCACCTATATGTCTAACCTTTACCTGGTAAAGGTTGGGTGCTAAGTTACTTAGTGTGTGGGCACCCTGGCACTAGCCAAGGTGCCCCCACATTGTTCAGGGCCAATTCCCCGGACTTTGTGAGTGCGGGGACACCATTACACGCGTGCACTACATATAGGTCACTACCTATATGTAGCTTCACAAAGGTAACTCCGAATATGGCCATGTAATATGTCTATGATCATGGAATTGCCCCATCTATACCATCCTGGCATAGTTGGCACAATCCCATGATCCCAGTGGTCTGTAGCACAGACCCTGGTACTGCCAAACTGCCTTTCCTGGGGTTTCACTGCAGCTGCTGCTGCTGCCAACCCCTCAGACAGGCATCTGCCCTCCTGGGGTCCAGCCAGGCCTGGCCCAGGATGGCAGAACAAAGGACTTCCTCTGAGAGAGGGTGTTACACCCTCTCCCTTTGGAAAATGGTGTGAAGGCAGGGGAGGAGTAGCCTCCCCCAGCCTCTGGAAATGCTTTCATGGGCACATTTGGTACCCATTTCTGCATAAGCCAGTCTACACCGGTTCAGGGACCCCTTAGCCCTGCTCTGGCGCGAAACTGGACAAAGGAAAGGGGAGTGACCACTCCCCTGACCTGTACCTCCCCTGGGAGGTACCCAGAGCTCCTCCAGTGTGCTCCAGACCTCTGCCATCTTGGAAACAGAGGTGCTGCTGGCACACTGGACTGCTCTGAGTGGCCAGTGCCATCAGGTGACGTCAGAGACTCCTCCTGATAGGCTCCTTCAGGTGTTGCTAGCCTATCCTCTCTCCTAGGTAGCCAACCCCTCTTTTCTGGCTATTTAGGGTCTCTGTCTCTTGGGATTCCTTAGATAACGAATGCAAGAGCTCATCCGAGTTCCTCTGCATCTCTCTCTTCACCTTCTTCCAAGGAATCGACTGCTGACCGCGCTGGAGGCCTGCAAAACTGCAACATAGTAGCAAAGACGACTACTGCAACTCTGTAACGCTGATCCTGCCGCCTTCTCGACTGTTTTCCTGGTGGTCCATGCTGTGGGGGTAGTCTGCCTCCTCTCTGCACTAGAAGCTCTGAAGAAATCTCCCGTGGGTTGACGGAATCGTCCCCCTGCAACCGCAGGCACCAAAGAACTGCATCACCGGTACCTTGGATCTCCTCTCAGCACGACGAGCGAGGTCCCTTGAATCCAGCAACTCTGTCCAAGTGACTCCCACAGTCCAGTGACTCTTCAGTCCAAGTTTGGTGGAGGTAAGTCCTTGCCTCCCCACGCCAGACTGCATTGCTGGGAACCACGACTTATGCAGCTACTCCGGCCTCCATGCACTTCCGGCGGAAATCCTTTGTGCACAGTCCAGCCTGGGTCCACAGCACTCTAACCTGCATTGCACGACCTCCTAAGTTGTTCTCCGGCGACGTGGGACTCCTTTGTGCGACTTCGGGTGAGCACTGTTTCACGCATCCTCGTAGTGCCTGTTTCTGGCACTTCTGCGGGTGCTGCCTGCTGCTGAGAGGGCTCCTTGTCTTGCTCGACGCCCCCTCTGTCCCCTGACGCAATTTGCAACATCCTGCTCCCTCCTGGGCCACAGCAGCACCCAAAAATACTAACCGCACGATTTGCAGCTAGCAAGGCATGTTGGCGGTCTTTCGGCGGCAAAACACTTCTGCACGACTCTCCACGGAGTGAGGGATCCGTCCTTCAAAGGGGAAGTCTCTAGCCCTTGTCGTTCTTGCAGAAACCTACGCTTCTACTGTCCAGTAGCAGCATCTTTGCACCCACAGCTGGCATTTCCTGGGCATCTGCCCATCTCCGACTTGCTTGTGACTTTTGGACTTGGTCCCCTTGTTCCACAGGTACCCTCGACTGGAAATCCATAGTTGTTGCATTATTGGTTTGTGTCTTTCCTGCAGAATTCCCCTATCACGACTTTTATGTCCTTTGGGGAACTTTAGTGCACTTTGCACTCACTTTTCAGGGTCTTGGGGTGGGCTATTTTTCTAACCCTTACTATTTTCTAATAGTCCCAGCGACCCTCTACAAGGTCACATAGGTTTGGGGTCCATTCGTGGTTCGCATTCCACTTTTGGAGTATATGGTTTTTGTTGCCCCTATCCCTATGTGTCTCCATTGCATCCTAATGTAACTATACATTGTTTGCACTGTTTTCTAATACTATTACTGCATATTTTGGTATTGTGTACATATATCTTGTGTATATTTGCTATCCTCATACTGAGGGTACTCACTGAGATACTTTTGGCATATTGTCATAAAAATAAAGTACCTTTATTTTTAGTATATCTGTGTATTGTGTTTTCTTATGATATTGTGCATATGACACTAAGTGGTACTGTAGGAGCTTCACTCGTCTCCTAGTTCAGCCTAAGCTGCTCTGCTAAGCTACCATTATCTATCAGTCTATGCTGCTAGACACCCTATACACTAATAAGGGATAACTGGGCCTGGTGCAAGGTGCAAGTACCCCTAGGTACTCACTACAAGCCAGTACAGCCTCCTACACTCTCCACCCTTGACCTATTACCTGCCTTTCCCCCCCGTCCTTCACTTCGGGCCCAGGGTGGGCAGAACCCAGGCCAGCACCTCAGCCACTCAGTCCACGGCCACTGTAGTTTCTGCAGCTACTGCAGGTGTGAGAGGCTCCAAGGAGACACACGTCAGCCAGGATGAAGCACATTGGGCACAAAGCCCCCTCCAGAACCAGTGGAAGAAGGTATCCACTCACACCCTCCTTGCCAGGATGAAGCACACTGGGCACAAGGCCCCCTCCAGAACCAGTGGAGAAGCCATCCACTTGAGAGACTGTGGCTTTGCACTCCCCAGGACCAAGCAGTGGGCAAACCACCCACTAGCGAGACTGTGGCCTTGCACTCCCCAGGACCAAGCAGTGGGCAAACCATCCACTAGAGAGACTGTGGCCTTGCACTCCCCAGGACCAAGAAGTGGGCAAACCACCCACTAGAGAGACTGTGGCTTTGCACTCCCCAGGACCAAGCAGTGAGCAAACCACCCACTAGAGAGACTGTGGCTTTGCACTCCCCCGGACCAAGCAGTGGGCAAACCACCCACTAGAGAGACTGTAGCTTTGCAGTCCCCAGGACTTTGCAGAGGGCATGTAGCCCCCTCCAGGAGCAG
This sequence comes from Pleurodeles waltl, assembly GCF_031143425.1. Lineage (NCBI taxonomy): Eukaryota > Metazoa > Chordata > Amphibia > Caudata > Salamandridae > Pleurodeles > Pleurodeles waltl. The sequence continues at coordinate 1,150,075,966 of NC_090446.1, read as the reverse complement.
TGGCGTTTTGCCATCTTCTGGCTGAGGTGCCCCCCCTTCCCCCTGAGGTGCCTGTGTATCTTCGACCTGATGACCCAGCAGTGTTCTCTCCGTATTGAGGCAGGAGTCAAGTGTGGCCTTTGCCTATGTGTTACGGCCCTGTGGGCCACGGATATTTTGGACTGGGCATTGTCTCTCCATTTGTGTATATTGTAGATAGTGTTTTGTGCTTTAAGGACGTATTTCTCGAAATGTATATTATTACACTGGCTTTACTCACTTCCTTTTGTTCTTGCGTTATTCCTGAGGGGTACGGGGTGGACATGTAATGTTGTTGCATCTGTTTGTGTGTATTGTGTTGGAGGTGGGGGTGGAGGTGTTGCGTGTTTGTCACTCTCTTTTTTCCTCCCCCCCTCCCTTGTGTGCTAGGTGCGGTACTCACCGTGGTCGTCTTCGCCGGCGTTCATGTTCCTGGTGTAAGAGAAGGTATATCAGCATGGGGAAGATCTGCAGTTCGGGCTCCATGGTGTTGTGGTTCTTCCTTGAGTGTAGAGAGGTGAGTAGTTTCCATTCTGTGTACTGTTTCCGCTGTGCTTTTGATGGCGTTGGTACTGCCCCGGAAAAGCTGGTGGATTGGCTTGTGTAATACTGTGGGTTGTACATTGTCTTCCGCCTGGCTGTTGGCGGTTACCGCCGCAGTGCTTGTTGGTACCGCTGTGGCGGTCGGTGTGTTAAAGTGGCTGTCTGTGTTGGCTGTTTCTGCCGTGGTCAAAATTCCATTTTTTTTACCGCCAGCCTGTTGGCAGTATTACCGCTGCTTTATCACCAACTGCCAGGGCTGTGTTGAGGGCCATTGTCTCTTGTTCCCTTTAGCTTTAGCTGTATTAGTGCCACTGTTTGTTATTTCTACCAGTAACGGAACTGCGCCATCAGAAACCACTGTTACGTTGTGCTCTCTTTACTGCCCACGTGCGGAACCATTTTAAGGAATCAATAAAATGGGCCACATTCCAGAGGTGCCCTGGTATTGTGATAATAGTTTGCACAATTCACCCTTTCGCTGTATATTATTCTCCCTATCTCTCTCACTCGAATTCACTCCAAAACCCTACCTATCTCAAGTGAGAGTTAAAAAGTGGAACTATCTCTTCCGCTTTCTAACTCTATATCTTTCTCTCTAGCTCCCTCACCTTTCTCTCTTCACGTCTTCTACCTCACCTATCTCTCTACCACATGTCAATCTCTACCTCGTTTCTCTGTCGATTTCACCTCACTCTCATATGCTCTTTGTCTCTCTATCCTCTCTCCCACCTCCTCTTATTTTTCAGATTTGACAGAGCAGATCACTGTCCAGTTAAATAAGTGTACAAGCAAAACGAGGAAAGAGTGAAGGCGAGAAAAAAGAATTAAGAAGAAAAATGTCACACTATCGAACAGTAACAATCTTCAGACCAGTACTTTGATTTTCATTTTTGCAGCGAGAAATTCATGCAATAAAAGCTACATTTGAAGCGCTACCTGCATACTTCATAGTTTAATATTACATACTAGTCCATCAGATACCCACCCAATTACCATGTTAATGTATTTACTACAATATGAGTAACAGACTATTATAAACAGAATTCCACACCAAAATGTGCTGCAAGACAAACGAATTGTGCAAAATGCGCGTTCAACCTTTCTTTTCGCATTATTTGACTTGCATACTCCTGGAATCTCGAGCTTTCAAGCACATTCAAAGAAAGTATAATCTATATTTCAAGATGCGTTGCCAACATGAGGACGTGACTTAGCTAAAAATGGATAGGCCCTAAAATATGTTTTGTCGAGGGCCCCATAAATCCTTAAGACGACACTGCCCTTGTATGCTGTAACCATATTCGAACTCCATACAATAATGCCTAGTAGCGATCAAAATGTGGTTGGATCTGCCTCTCAGCCTGGTGTCCTAGTGACCCATCCTGAGTTCTAGCCTACTATGATAGCATGAGCACCTATGGATCTAGGCTATTTGGGGTGCACAGGTGGCCTAGTGCCTTTCCCAGCTACAACCTGTGTGGCTTGCGTCAGCCCCTGAGAATCGAGGTCCTTTTGGGTGGCCTCCTGTCTAGGATTCGATTAATTCTGAAATCTTACTACTTTCATTCTCAACATAGTGCAATCAACCCACTCCGGGCGCCTACCCTAAGCCTATCCTGTTACCTGATTTAATGGCTTGCCAGTCAGGTCCCAAGGTCTTGGCTCACCTGCAAGGCTAGCATCATTTACGGCACCTGAAACCCTCCCCCTCCAACCGCATGCCCACTCCACCCTCTTTAGCTGCAGGTGATTAACGTCTGTTACGAGGCATTAGAAACAATAAAAAAAATCCTACAAAACTGCTGCCCTTAAAACAAAATAAGAATAAGAATAAAAGCATAGTAGTAGTATTTCCTTCACTTACATCTTAGCTCAGTCAATGTCCACACAAGGTGCTCACCCTCAGCCTGCAACGGCTGGACCTGAGATTTTTCTGCGCCAGGCACAGAATGAGATGGGCTACGCTATGTCATCGGAAATTACACCGGAAGGAGGAGCAAGTTGTTTGGCCTTCTGGGAAGTGGGCTGTCCCTGAAAGATCTATCAGGTGCGTTCTTTCATTCACTTTGAGATGCCTGCTGGGGAACTGAATAAGATAGTTGGATGTGGGTGGGGTACCTGTATTTGTTTCCTTGTGTGCGTTCTATTGGGGGCTCTCTCTCATACATGCATGGTACAGTGGTTTCATAACATCCATGTGCAGAACTTAGTCTTTCCTATGTGAAATCAAAAGTCCACATTTGGAATTGTTTCTTTTGTTTTGCTGAGCGGAGATTATTGAAGGCTGTATTATGGGCAAACATAACAAAAATAATCACTTCATCTTCTTCACTCTCTCCTTCCAGAAGGAGACATGAAGAAGAGAAAGGGATGTAAAGAACGGTAAAAACAGAAAATACAATTTTAGGGAGAGTACCCGAAAGACTGAACTTGAACCTATGGCTGCTGAGCAATTGTTCTCCTCCTTTGACGCCCTCTTCTTCTTCTCCAGGTTTTGATAAGGAAAAACAATTAAAGGACACTCCAGGGACTTCTAGGAGGTCTGTGAGAAGACAATTGCAAAGTGGTACAGCCATTGGCCTTCCTGTTCACCATCATGTCTCTGATGTTATTTTTAGGTAATGGAAGAACCCGGACCAAAATAAATGTCCTCAGATTCATTTCTAAATTATATCCAGTAACAGACATGGATAAGAAATGTTCTGAATCTGTCCTTCATGGATCCACTGGTGTTGAGTTTGGTAGGATGAACATCAGTGGCAGAGGAGAGCCTTTTAAAGGAAGAAAATGGTAAGAAGATTGATTCTTCACTTAACAAATCTTAAGCTGGCGCGCATTTGGCAGAGAGGGCAGTTATTAACGAAGTTTATACTAGCCTGACGTTAATCTTTGTTTTCAAATTCCTTTTTAACCCCTTCGTTACCAGGACTTTTCCTCCTCAGGTACCAGGCCTTTTTTTGGCTATTTGGGGCAATGCGCGCTTAGGCCCTCATAACTTTTTGTCCACATAAGCTACCCACTCCAAATTTGTGTCCTTTTTTTTCAACATCCTATGAAATCTAGAGGTACCCAGAGATTGTGGGTTCCCCTGACGGAGACCAAGAATTTAACCAAAATACAGCAAATAAATTGTTTATTTAAAAAACAAAATGGGAAAAAGGGCTGCAGAAGAAGGCTTGTGTTTTTTCCCCTGAAAATGGCATCAACAAAGGGTTGGCGGTGCTAAAATCACCAGCTTCCCAGCTTTCAGGAACTGGCAAACTTGAATCAGAAAACCACATTTTTCAACACAATTTTGGCATTGTATTGGGACATACCCTATTTGTACTATTTTTTGTGCTTTTAGCCTCCTTCTAGTTAGTGACAAAACAAGATTTTCCTACAGAAAATAACAGCTGAAATAAAAAAATATTGAAACTGAGGTGAAAAAAACAGCCATTTTTCTCAATGCTTTACTCTGTAACTTTTTCCTTCGATGTCAGATTTGTGAAAGCAATATACTGTCACGTCTGCTGGACTCTTCTGGTTGTGGGGATACTTAGTACTTGTAGGTTCATCAAGAACCCTAGGTACACAGAGCCAATAAATGAGCTACACCTTGAAATGGGTTTTTATTCTATACCGGTATACAGCAATTCATCTGGTGAAATATAAAGAGTGAAAAATAAGTATTAAGAAAACCTTTGTATTTCCAAAATGGGCACAAGAGAAGGTGTTGAGAAGCAGTGGTTATTTGCAGATCTCTGAGTTCTGGGGTCCCCATACTAGCATGTGAATTACAGGGCATTTCTCAAATAGACGTCTTTTTTACACACTGTCTTACATTTGGAAGGAAAAAATGTAGAGAAACACAAGGAACAATAACACTTGTTCAGCTATTCTGTGTTCCCCAAAGTCTCCCGATAAAAATGGTACCTCACTTGCATGGGTAGGCCTAATGCCCACAACAGGAAACACAACATGGACACATCACATTTTCCCAAAGAAAACTGACGTGTTTTTTGGAAAGTGCCTAGCTGTGGATTTTGGTCTCTAGCTCAGCCGGCACCTAGGAAAACCTACCAAACCTGTGCATTTTTGAAAACTAGACACCTAGGGGAATCCAAGATGGGATGACTTGTGGGGCTCTCACCAGGTTCTGTTACCCAGAATCTTTTGCAAACCTCAAAATGTGGCCAAAAAATCACCTTTTCCTCACATTTTGGTGACAGAAAGTTCTGGAATCTGAGAGGAGTCACAAATTTCCTTAGATCCAGTGTTTCCCCAAATCTCACAATACAAATGGTACCTCACTTGTGTGGGTAGGCCTAGCGGCTGTGACAGGAAATGCCCCAAATCACAACATGGACACATCACATTTTCCCAAAGAAAACAGAGCAGTTTTTTGCAGAGTGCCAAGCTGTGGATTTTGGCCTCTAGCTCAGCCAGCACCTAGGGAAACCTACCAACCCTGTGTATTTATGAACACTAGAGACCTAGGGGAATCCAGGATGGGGTGACTTGTGGGGCTCTCACCAGGTTCTGTTACCCAGAATCCTTTGCAACCTCAAAATTTGGCCAAAAAATCACTTTTTCCTCACATTTGGGTGACAGAAAGTTCTGGAATCTGAGAGGAGCCACAAATTTCCTTAGATCCAGCGTTCCCCCAAGTCTCCCGATAAAAATGGTACCTCACTTGTGTGGGTAGGCCTAGCGGCCGTGACAGGAAATGCCCCAAAACACAACATGGACACATCACATTTTCCCAAAGGAAACAGAGCTGTTTTTTGCAGAGTGCCAAGCTGTGGATTTTGGCCTTTAGCTCAGCCAGCACCTAGGAAACCTACCAACCCTGTGCATTTTTTAAAACTAGATACCTAGGGGAATCCAGGATGGGGTAACTTGTGGGGCTCTCACCAGGTTCTGTTACCCAGAATCCTTTGCAACCTCAAAATTTGGCCAAAAAAATCACTTTTTCCTCACATTTCGGTGACAGAAAATTCTGGAATCTGAGAGGAGCAACAAATTTCCTTAGAGCCAGCGTTACCCCAAGTCTCCCGATAACAATGGTAGCTCACTTGTGTGGGTAGGCCTAGCGGCCGTGACAGGAAATGCCCCAAAACACAACATCGACACATCACATTTTCCCAAAGAAAACAGAGCTGTTTTTTTCAGAGTGTCAAGCTGTGGATTTTGGCCTCTAGCTCAGCCAGCACATAGGAAACCTACCAACCCTGTGCATTTTTTAAAACTAGATACCAGGGGAATCCAGGATGGGGTGACTTGTGGGGCTCTCACCAGGTTCTGTTACCCAGAATCCTTTGCAAACCTCAAAATTTGGCCAAAAAATCACTTTTTCGTCACATTTCGGTGACAGAAAGTTCTGGAATCTGAGAGGAGCCACAAATTTCCTTCGATCCAGTGTTCCCCCAAATCTCACAATACAAATGGTACCTCACTTGTGTGGGTAGGCCTAGCGGCTGTGACAGGAAATGCCCCAAAACACAACATGGACACATCACATTTTCCCAAAGAAAACAGAGCAGTTTTTTGCAGAGTGCCAAGCTGTGGATTTTGGCCTCTACCTCAGCCAGCACCTAGGGAAACCTACCAACACTGTGTATTTATGAACACTAGAGACCTAGGGGAATCCAGGATGGGGTGACTTGTGGGGCTCTCACCAGGTTCTGTTACCCAGAATCCTTTGCAACCTCAAAATTTGGCCAAAAAATCACTTTTTCCTCACATTTGGGTGACAGAAAGTTCTGGAATCTGAGAGGAGCCACAAATTTCCTTAGATCCAGCGTTCCCCCAAGTCTCCCGATAAAAATGGTACCTCACTTGTGTGGGTAGGCCTAGCGGCCGTGACAGGAAATGCCCCAAAACACAACATGGACACATCACATTTTCCCAAAGGAAACAGAGCTGTTTTTTGCAGAGTGCCAAGCTGTGGATTTTGGCCTTTAGCTCAGCCAGCACCTAGGAAACCTACCAACCCTGTGCATTTTTTAAAACTAGATACCTAGGGGAATCCAGGATGGGGTAACTTGTGGGGCTCTCACCAGGTTCTGTTACCCAGAATCCTTTGCAACCTCAAAATTTGGCCAAAAAATCACTTTTTCCTCACATTTCGGTGACAGAAAATTCTGGAATCTGAGAGGAGCAACAAATTTCCTTAGAGCCAGCGTTACCCCAAGTCTCCCGATAACAATGGTAGCTCACTTGTGTGGGTAGGCCTAGCGGCCGTGACAGGACATGCCCCAAAACACAACATGGACACATCACATTTTCCCAAAGGAAACAGAGCTGTTTTTTGCAGAGTGCCAAGCTGTGGACTTTGGCCTTTAGCTCAGCCAGCACCTAGGAAACCTACCAACCCTGTGCATTTTTTAAAACTAGATACCTAGGGGAATCCAGGATGGGGTAACTTGTGGGGCTCTCACCAGGTTCTGTTACCCAGAATCCTTTGCAACCTCAAAATTTGGCCAAAAAATCACTTTTTCGTCACATTTCGGTGACAGAAAGTTCTGGAATCTGAGAGGAGCCACAAATTTCCTTCGATCCAGTGTTCCCCCAAATCTCACAATACAAATGGTACCTCACTTGTGTGGGTAGGCCTAGCGGCTGTGACAGGAAATGCCCCAAAACACAACATGGACACATCACATTTTCCCAAAGAAAACAGAGCAGTTTTTTGCAAAGTGCCAAGCTGTGGATTTTGGCCTCTAGCTCAGCCAGCACCTAGGGAAACCTACCAACACTGTGTATTTATGAACACTAGAGACCTAGGGGAATCCAGGATGGGGTGACTTGTGGGGCTCTCACCAGGTTCTGTTACCCAGAATCCTTTGCAACCTCAAAATTTGGCCAAAAAATCACTTTTTCCTCACATTTGGGTGACAGAAAGTTCTGGAATCTGAAAGGAGCCACAAATTTCCTTAGATCCAGCGTTCCCCCAAGTCTCCCGATAAAAATGGTACCTCACTTGTGTGGGTAGGCCTAGCGGCCGTGACAGGAAATGCCCCAAAACACAACATGGACACATCACATTTTCCCAAAGGAAACAGAGCTGTTTTTTGCAGAGTGCCAAGCTGTGGATTTTGGCCTTTAGCTCAGCCAGCACCTAGGAAACCTACCAACCCTGTGCATTTTTTAAAACTAGATACCTAGGGGAATCCAGGATGGGGTAACTTGTGGGGCTCTCACCAGGTTCTGTTACCCAGAATCCTTTGCAACCTCAAAATTTGGCCAAAAAATCACTTTTTCCTCACATTTCGGTGACAGAAAATTCTGGAATCTGAGAGGAGCAACAAATTTCCTTAGAGCCAGCGTTACCCCAAGTCTCCCGATAACAATGGTAGCTCACTTGTGTGGGTAGGCCTAGCGGCCGTGACAGGAAATGCCCCAAAACACAACATGGACACATCACATTTTCCCAAAGAAAACAGAGCTGTTTTTTTCAGAGTGTCAAGCTGTGGATTTTGGCCTCTAGCTCAGCCAGCACATAGGAAACCTGCCAACCCAGTGCATTTTTTAAAACTAGATACCAGGGGAATCCAGGATGGGGTGACTTGTGGGGCTCTCACCAGGTTCTGTTACCCAGAATCCTTTGCAAACCTCAAAATGTGGCCAAAAAAACACTTTTTCGTCACATTTCGGTGACAGAAAGTTCTGGAATCTGAGAGGAGCCACAAATTTCCTTAGATCCAGTGTTCCCCCAAATCTCACAATACAAATGGTACCTCACTTGTGTGTGTAGGCCTAGCGGCTGTGACAGGAAATGCCCCAAAACACAACATGGACACATCACATTTTCCCAAAGAAAACAGAGCAGTTTTTTGCAGAGTGCCAAGCTGTGGATTTTGGCCTCTAGCTCAGCCAGCACCTAGGGAAACCTACCAACCCTGTGCATTGTTTAAAACTAGATACCTAGGGGAATCCAGGATGGGGTAACTTGTGGGGCTCTCACCAGGTTCTGTTACCCAGAATCCTTTGCAAACCTCAACATTTGGCCAAAAAATCACTTTTTCGTCACATTTCGGTGACAGAAAGCTCTGGAATCTGAGAGGAGCCACAAATTTCCTTATATCCAGTGTTCCCCCAAATCTCACAATACAAATGGTACCTCACTTGTGTGTGTAGGCCTAGCGGCTGTGACAGGAAATGCCCCAAAACACAACATGGACACATCACATTTTCCCAAAGAAAACAGAGCAGTTTTTTGCAGAGTGCCAAGCTGTGGATTTTGGCCTCTAGCTCAGCCAGCACCTAGGGAAACCTACCAACCCTGTGCATTTATGAAAACTAGAGACCTAGGGGAATCCAGGATGGGGTGACTTGTGGGGCTCTCACCAGGTTCTGTTACCCAGAATCCTTTGCAACCTCAAAATTTGGCCAAAAAATCACTTTTTCCTCACATTTCGGTGACAGAAAGTTCTGGAATCTGAGAGGAGCCACAAATTTCCTTAGATCCAGCGTTCCCCCAAGTCTCCCGATAAAAATGGTACCTCACTTGTGTGGGTAGGCCTAGCGGCTGTGACAGGAAATGCCCCAAAACACAGCATGGACACATCACATTTTCCCAAAGAAAACAGAGCTGTTTTTTGCAGAGTGCCAAGCTGTGGATTTTGGCCTTTAGCTCAGCCAGCACCTAGGAAACCTACCAACCCTGTGCATTTTTTAAAACTAGATACCTAGGGGAATCCAGGATGGGGTGACTTGTGGGGCTCTCACCAGGTTCTGTTACCCAGAATCCTTTGCAAACCTAAACATTTGGCCAAAAAAACACTTTTTCCTCGCATTTCGGTGACAGAAAGTTCTTGAATCTAAGAGGCGCCACAAATTTCCTTCCATCCAGCGTTCCCCCAAGTCTGCTGATAAAAATTGTACCTCACGTTTGTGGGTAGGCATAATGCCCGCAAAAGGAAATGCCCCGAAACACTATGTCGACACACCAAAATGATCAAATACTAAAATACCTGTTTTTGCACGGGGGGACCTGCGTTTTTGGTCCTGGACTCAGCAGGCATATAGGGAAACCTGGCAAACCCAAACATTTCTGAAAACTAGACACCTGAGGGAATCCAGGGAGGTGTGACTTGTGTGGATCCCCCAATGTTCTCTTACGCAGAACCCTCAGCAAACCTCAAATTCAGCAAATAAATCAAATTTTCCCCTATTTCTGTGTGGGATCACCACACCAAGGCACATTTCCTACCACCCAACGTTCTTCTCAGTCTCCTGGTAAAAATGATACCTCACTTGTGTAGGTGGGCCAAGTGCCTGTAACAGGGAAGAGCCCAAAATATGTTGAAATTGAGGAAGAACCAAAGCGGGTCCAAAAGCGCAGTTCGTACAAAAAACATTTTTAGGCTGACAAGTGTGGCAGAATTTTTATTGGTATAGATGAGACAATGCTGGGTGGTAGGAATTTTGTGGATTCCTGCAAATTCCTGTAAATTCCATCATAAAAATGTGGGGAAAATGTGTGATTTCCAGCAAAGTTGGAGGTTTGCAGGGCATTGTGGGTAAGAAAATGGTGCATGTGAAGCGCACCACCCTGGAATCACCCAGATGTTTAGTTTTCAGATGTGTCTATGTCTTGTGGATTTTTCTACATGGCAGCGTCCCAAAGTCCAAAAAGTGCAGCCCTCACCATTCCAAGTGGGACAATTTTGCGAGTTAGCCAAGCTCTCATGGCCAAAATGTGAAACCAAAACCCAAAATATTCAAATGTCCTCTTGCTTGCTGTGAGATAAGATGTTTTAGTGTGCAGGGGAGAGCAGAAAGACTGTTACCCCCTTCAGTTGGGGTGGGGGCATAACCAGGCCCATACTGGTTTGTTGCCACCACCCTACTATTTTTTTTTTTGTATTCCCTGGCATCAAGTAGACTTTCTGCCCCCCAGGGTGTGGATCTGGGGTAATTGCCCCATCTGCCCACTGGTGGGCAGAACAACTTTGGTCCCATTTATTTGGGGTGGGGGTATGGCCATACCCCCACCCTCTTATTCGGAAAACAAAATCTTCCCTGGTCTCTGGTAGGCTTTCTGCCCCTCTTGGGGGCAGATGGGCCTTCCAAAAATAGGCTGATCTGCCCCCAAGGGGGGCAGATATGGCCAACAGTAATGTGCCCCCATGGGGAGCGACCCTTGCCAAGGGGCTGCCCCCCAAACACACACCAAACCCTGGTGCCTAAGTGGTTTCTGCCCCTCCCCCGGGGGCAGATTGGCCTATTAGGAATAGGCCGATCTGCTCCCAGGGGAGCAGAAATGGCGTAAAATTAATCCCCTCCCCCAGGGGAGCGACCCTTGCCTAAGGGGTTACTCCCCTTGTGCGAAATTGGCGCAAAAAAAATCCCCGGGGCCTAGTGGTTTCTGCCCTCCTGGGGGGCAGATGGGCCAAAAAAAAATATGCTGATCTGCCCCCAAGGGCCCCAGAAATGGCCTAAAATAAATTTGCCCCACAGGGAAATGACCCTTGCCTAAGGGGTCGCCCCCCTTGTGTGAAATTGATGCAAAAAATAAAAATCCCTGGTGTCTAGTGCTTTCTGCCCATAGGCCGAACTGCCCCAAAGGGGGACAGAAATGGCCTAAAATTAATTTTGCCCCTAGGGAAGCAACCCTTGCCTAAGGGGTAGCTCCCCACATACAAAAAAAAAAAAAATGAAGCAAAAAAAAATATTTGCCCTGGTGTCTAGTGGTTTCTGCAGATCGTCCTAATTATAACAGGCCGATCTGTCCCCAAAGGGGGGGGGGCAGAAATGGCCTAAAAATAAATTGCCGCCCTGGGGAGCAGCCCTTGCCCAAGGGGCTGCTCCCCTTATTCGATAATAAAAAATTAAAAAAATAATTCCCTGGTGTTTAGTGGCATTTCTGCAGCCCGATCGCATCGCGATCGGGCAGCAGAAATGCTGAGAAAGGCTTTTCCTTTCCTTTGATGCCTCTCTCGCCCCTCCACGTGATCACAGGGGAAATGCAAAAGCTGAGCTTCCAACGCAGAGGGGTAGGCCTCTGATGAGGTTAGCGCAATCGCGCGCTGATGTCGTCAGATGACACAGAGGGGTTGTGGGTGTAAGGGGAAGCAATTCCCCTTCCATCCCAGACCAGGGGAGGGGGATGCGAGGCCCCTGGGGGGAGCGCTAGCGTTTCCCCCGAGGGCCCCTACTTGGACTTAACAATTACGTCCTGGGCACCCGAGCGGTGCTGCCCAGGACATAACCGTTACGTCCAGTGCACCTAAGTGGTAAAGTTAGTCCAAGAGGGCACAGAATTCTCAGCACTTGTTCATGAAATGTTGAAAAAGTTGGAGTTGAATTATCAGAAGGAACAACAATAGCTTGCAAGAAGAATCAATGTTTGAGAGAGTGGCATACAGATTAAGCCCAAACGTCTGCAGTTTTATGACTTCCTTTTGATGGAATGAAGGTATTTGGGTCTGAATTGCAGGACAAACTCCATCCTGTCTGTACAGATAAGAAACATTTGTCAAACCTTTGCCAATCAACAACTTCTAATTTCTTCTTCCAATCTTCAAAGACCTCATTTCGAGAACCATCAAGAAGAACAAGACAGCAATTGCAGTATACCTTCTCAGGGAGACAAAGATGAAAAGGATTTAAGTCTCAAGGAGACCAGAAGAACAAAGCTCATTCAAGAGCCATAAATCAACTCTCCTGACTGAACTGGAGACAGTCTTGCATTGTTGGTGGGAGGTTGAATATCCAACTTTGAGAAAGCATAGGAAGATTCCACTTCTGACTCTTGGGTGCTGACTGCTGTGAAGGAAGATTATTGGATAGAGTTCAAGGAACTGGGACCATTCATACAGCTCGCCCTTCCCAGGAAGGAAGCCATTAGGTATGCAATACACTAGTTGATAATAAAGAGAGCTATGGCACCACTTCCAAGATGGGAAAACAGGAAAGGATCTTATTCCAAAGTCTGTCTGGTCCCTAACCCATTGGGAGAATATTGTCTGATAGTATATTTCCTGAATGTAAAAAGATGGATAAAGAAGATTCCATTCAAAATAGAAACTCTTCAAAGAATAATTCCTGTAATATTGGAGGGAGCATTCATGATATCTCTGGATCTCATAGTCACATATTTCCATATTTCAATTCCAAAAGCTCATAAGACGTTTCTGAGATTCTGGGCATTTGAGAACACTTTCAGTTCTGGGCTTTAGCGTCAGATCCGCCACAAGCGTGTTCACAAAGATGATGTCCCCCTTAGCTGTATTGATACTTCCGCAGGGATGGAACAACGTCCCCTATTTGGATGAATGGCTCCTTTGAGCCAACACGTTGGATGATTGGATTGTAATGAAGGACTGTCTTCAGCATCATGGGTAGTTGATCAATCTCCCAAAATGCACATTGGTTCCAGTACGTTTTGTAGGGGCACCATTCAGAACACACCGCTGAATGGTGTATCAACCTGTGGAGAGAGCTCTCTCTGGTTCTTTCTGTGGCTCAAGCATCTGCCCGCTTGTAGTTGAGAATGCAGGGCCATATAGTGTATTGTGTATTTCTGATGCCCTGGGACAGATTGCACATTAGACTTTCGCTAATTCATCTACTGAAATACTGCAGCATTGATGAGTTTGGAGAAAGAGATTCCAGTATCCTAGTAGATCAAATCATCTTTAAAGAGATGGTTGGATTCTCACTTTCAGTAGAAGGGGATTTCTCACCAGAGATTGTCATAGCAGATATCAGTTTGACAGGTTGGAGCAACATTATTGGAGGTGACAATTCAGAGAAGATGGAAGCTAAAGATAGGAACAGATGTTTGAAATAGAGACAACTGATTGTGATACCTATGGCATTGCTACACCTTCTTACCTGTTTCAGCAATATGTTATTGTACAAATTGACAATTCAGGGCAATTTCTTACATCAAGAGGAAAAGAAGAACAGGATCCTATGCTCTCATTCAGATAACACTGAAGATTAGAGAATGGGCAGAGAAACATCTTCTCTCCTCAAAGGTAGTCCATAGCAGTGTAAAAGACATTGTAACAGAAGACAGATGGAGGAGAGTCTTCTGCTATCTCTTAGCCTGTGATTACCTCCATTGGCATTTTCTCTGAAAGGTCTAAAATTAGGGCTACCCTTACTACATGTTGCTTCCTCAGATATCATGCAACTTTGGAGGTTCTTGTCACAATTTCTAGTTCAAGGAACCTTTGGAGTGAATGCTCTATCTTCACCAAGGCTTCCTCATCTCCTTTCCTCCATTTCCTCGAATCCCTTTCCTACTGTCAAGGATCCAGGAGTTGTCAGCGGAAGTAATAACAATCCTTCTCTTTTGGCCTTGTGAATCTGGTTTCTGCTGGTGATACCCATGACTGTAGCTCCTCCGTGGACCATTACCCTATCACCTTTTCCCGTTTGTGCACTAGGCTGTCAAAACTTTCTCTCTCAGTCTGTGAGGTAAGAGGTGTGCGCTCCATAGCGGAGGGATTCCAGAGCACTTAGCTTTTGCTATTCAAGGTCTGTGGTGTCCTTCTTATTTGAAGGCTTATTATAAGCACTGGTAGACCTTTGTTGCTCCTATAGATCTTTGTCTCCAATTCAGTGTTACATTGTTGATAGGCTTCAGTTTTTACTAGATGAATTTCATAAATATATTACTCTCTCCTCCTTAAGAGTGCAGTGGCCAACAATAACCACATATAGGAGTTCCTGAGGGTTCTGGAGAAAGATTAGAGTCTGGTAAAGAGATTACTTGAAAAAGCTTCTCTATATTGAGACCAGCATTTCATTCTGCAGTTCCTCTGTGGTACTTCCCTCTATTTTTGAGACTTTTACAATGTGTTAGAACTGTCAGCTCTTGGTGTGGTTTCCCCTGTCTATATGCTTCTGATCTCCTGTATTTGATTCTCTACAGAGTTTTGTTTTTGCTGGCTTTAGGACTCTGGGCAGTTTACCACTGCTGACTAGTGCTAACATGCAAGTGTTCCCTCTCTAAATTGTATTGGTGATTAGTTTATCCCTGATTGGCATATTTGATTTAGTAGTAAATCCCTAGTAAAGTGCACTGTGTGCCCCAGGCCTGTAAATCAAATGATATAAGTGGGCCTGAAGCACTGATTGTGCCACCCACATGAGTAGCCCTGTAAACGTCTCAGATCTGCCACATTCAGTGTCTGTGTGTACAGTTTTAAACTGCGATTTCGACTTGGCAAGTGCACCCACTTGCCAGGCCCAAACCTTCCCTTTTACCACATGTAAGTCACCCCTAAAGTAGGTCCAATGCAGCCCCATGGGCAAGATGCAAGTTTAAAAGGTAACATATACTTGTGTGTTTTACATGTCCTGGTAGTGAAATACTACTACATTTGTTTTTCACTATTGCAAGGTCTATCCTCCCATAGGGTAGAATTGGGTTTGCCTTGAAATACATTTTAAATGTAATTTCCCATTGGGAGCAGATTGAGATCTGGAGTTTGGGGTCTCTGAACTCACAATCCAAATATACATCTGTTGGTAAAGTTAGTTTTTGAATTGTAAGTTTGAAAATGCCATGTTTAGAAAGTTGGAATTTTCTTGCTTAGCCATTCTGTACCTCTGCCTGTCTGCTGAATACACGTTTGGGTCAGGGTGACAGTTAGGCTGTTTGTGCAATCACTTTAGACAATCACACAAAGGGAGTTGAGGTGTGCCCTGCATATCCTGATGGCCTATCTCCAGGCAGATGGGTCTTCCTGAGCTAGAGTGGTGGGAGGAGCTGACACTTGCATCTGTATAGGGCTATGCCTGTCCTCACACAAAACTGTCTCCAAACCCCTGTAGTGTGTCTGGGGTCAGGGCAGGGAAAGGCAGGGTTTTGTGCACTACACGGACTTCTCTTTGAAGTTTGCCTACTTCAAAGGCACAAATGGGTGAAAGTACCGGACCCCTGATTTCTGGGGGGCCTCTTTGGACTTTGATTTCTTGGGGGCCTCCTTGGCCTTGGATGTCTGGGGGGGCCACTTGGCCTTTGATTTCTGGGGGGGCCTCCTTGGCCTTTGATTTTTGGGGGCCTCCTTGGGCAAGGACTTCCTTGGGGCCTCCTTGGCCCTGGGTTTTGGAGGAGGTCCCATGGTCTTGCCAGTCTGTTTTGGAGGGAGCGGCACTTTAGCCCTCCGTTTGAGGGAGAAAGGGGGAGGAGTGTCCATGTTGCAAGGGTACGGCTTTTCACTTATGTGCCCCTTAGTGGCAGCTGGAGATTTTGGGGGTGGAGCTGTGTCAGATTGGGTGCTTGAGGTACTGGCCTGGGGTGGTGTGACCTTCCTGTTACGGGCAGGAAGGGGTGGAGGGGGAGGGAAGAGGTCAAGGAGGGTAAAGAAAAGCTTCTTAGGGACAATGGGGCGGGATGGGAGTTGAGGTAGAGGGAGTGGTTGTAGGAGGAGGTGTGCTGGACTTGGGTGCAGGTGCATGGACGGTGTGCGTGTGTGAGGTGGATGGCTGTTTGGGGTCTGAGTGTGAGCTTGTATGTGTTACTGGAGGAGGGAACAGGGTGGTGGAGGACAAGCATGACGTGTGGATGGATGTTGTGGTGGTGTCTGCAAGTGAGGTGGGTGTGCTGCATGAGGTGGTGGTGGTGGTGACTGCACATATGGTGTGTGGGGTGCATGTCTGAGGGTCTGCTGTTGTGGTGACTGTGGGCAAGGCTCTACAGGTGGCAGGATCTGGGACTGTTGATAAAGTGTATGCATGTGTGAGTGAGTATGTGACTGTGAGGGAGGAAGAGGGGGAGACAGGGGAGGCAGTCGATGATATTGTGTGTGCATCTGTCTGTTGGCTGTGGGAGTGCTTGTGGACTGAAGTGTGGTGCTTGTGTTTGTCTGTTTGAGTCTTGTGTGTTGTTTTGGGTGCATGCTTGTCTGAATGTGTACGTGGGATGGGTTGGGGGTGAGGAGACTGGGAATGGGTAGTGGTAGTTGGAGGGGGAAGGATGAAACAGGGACAGTGGTTGCCGTCAGTGAAGAGGCCAGACCCTGAAACGATCTCTGTAGGGCCGCCAACCCACCCTGGATGCCCTCCATGAAGGCATTGTATTGCTGCATCAGGGATGCCAGCCCTTGGATGGCATTCACAATGGTTGACTGCCCTACAGAGATGGTTCTCAGGAGGTCAATAGACTCCTCACTGAGGGCAGCAGGGCTGACTGAGGCAGGGCCTGAGGTGCCTGGGGCGAAGGAGATGCCCACCCTCCTGGGTGAGCGAGCACGGGCAACTCGGTGGGGGGCTACTGGGAGGGCAGTGCTGGTACGGGTGAGGTGGTAGAACCTGTAGCTGGGGTGGTCCCAGAGGGGTCCGCCACCACCAGGGAGCTCCCATCGGAGGACGAATCAGAGTCAGTGGTGTCACCTCCTGTCCCCGTGGTGGTGCTCCCCTAGCACCCTGTCCCACTCTTTCCCTCGGCGACGGTGAACTCAGTCTCCTGGGTCCCGTGGGCTGCAGCTCCCTCACTCGCCGTTGCCCCTGCTCCTTCGCCAGATGATGCTAATGCACACATGGACAGGATGACAAAAGGAGAGAGAGGGGGGAGAGAGAGAAACAGCACAGATGGCAGACACATAACTGTCACACACTGAGACTGCGAATGGGCAGTATGGACCACACTGGCATACTACTGGCTAAGTACCACAGCAGGTAGGAGCCAAACACTGTCAGCTACACACCAACTGGGACCAGCTAAACCCTGCCTGACATGGGAAGCCACCTACCTGCCTATCTAACACATGTTTTACACCCTATTATCCTGAGCTGGACCAGGCAGCAATATCTGAACTGGCATATTGGGGCATCCACTGACTAGTACTCTGCACCCACATCCCATGCCAGGCAACAGAGATGGTTGACATACACACTGTACTCATCCCCCTATGGCTGCTATGATGCCCTCAAGCGCCCATCCAGCTCTGGGTAGGCCACCACCAGTATGCCGGCCATCAGGGGGGTCAGATTCCGAAGGGCACCCCTCCCTTGTTGGAAGGCCATCCCCAGCTGGGCCTCCACAGTCTTCCAGGCCCAGCGTCTCCGGTCCTCCCACCGTTTCCCTTAGTGGGTGTTACGCCTGCTATAGGCCCCCAGGGTCCGCACGTCCTTGGCGATGGCACACCACAATCCCTTCTTCTGAAGGGCTCTGACCTGCAGAAGAAACACAGAAGGCGGTACACCACGAACCTGACAATCCAGACTGTCACACATATGGCCCACAAAAAGCATTTCCTCTCAACGGGCACACACATGACCTGTACCCATGCATTGACGCTGCCACCAGCCATACTCCCCCCGCCTGACACACTGCCAGCACACACACACACATCTCCATGCAGTCATGTTGCATGCAGCGTACCCATGGTGTACTCACCTGTTGGTCTGGAGGCCCATACAATTGTCCATACTGGGGTAGGACCCCGTCCACAAGGCACTCCAACTCCTCTGACGTGAAGGCTGAGGACCTTTCCCCTGTAGCATGAGCCATGGCAGGTTCCAGACACAGGTCACGGCAGCACACACAGTGGAGATGTCGTTCTGTGTTAAGTCAGGAATCAAGGGAAGTGTTAGAAAGGAAATGGTGGTCACGTTCGTGGCAGTGAACACCATCACCGCCGGCCCTGATCAACATTGGTTCCCATACTCCATAGAGGGCCATGTTAGCCAATGAGGAATTGCACGGCGATGCGGACCGCCTTCTGCCATGACGTCATCGGTGTGAGGTCACTTCCACCTGTCCCTGAGCACAGGACAGGCGAGTGCCATTTTCTAATGCTGGTACACATGTACGTCATTGTAGTTGGATGTACTCACCTACACAGTTCCAGTGTCCAACATACAAACATGCTCTGTTTACACTGCTGCAGTGTGTTCATGGTTCCTCTTGACACTCCTTTTCTACATTTGGGTCACTTAGGTACCAACCACTGCAAGGTATAGGAGTAGGCAAGCGCCTGTGTACAGCCCCCTTGTGGACTTGGCTACACTGGAGGACTGGCACATCATACTCACCTATCGTCTGGACAGGGCCACAATGACAGAGCTGTGTGCACTATTGGACCCGGATCTGCTACCTGCTATCCCTAGCACCACAGCAATCCCCCCTCTTGTGCAGGTACTCTCAGTGCTCTATTTCCTGGCAACAGGCTCTTTCCAGGTTACAGTGGGCTTGGCTGCAGTGACGTCACAGCCAATGTTCTCGATTGCGCTTGCAAGAGTTTTGTCTACCCTGCTCAAACACATGTGCAGCTACATCGCATTCCCCCAGGTAGATGATTTACCCACTGTGAAGACTAGATTATCTGCAATGGGACATATACCTCATGTTATTGGGGCCATCAACGGGACCCATGTTGCCTCAGTCCCCCCCAGGGCCAATGAACAAGTGTACAGGAATCAAAAGAGTTTCCACTCACTCAATGTCCAGATGATGTGCCTGGCTGACCAGTACATCTCCCACGTCACTGCCAAGTATCCAGGGTTGGTGTCCCACAGCTGATGGCATGACTACAGAGGCACAGAGTGTGGCTAATAGGTGAACCTGTGTCCCCACCCAATGTTTGTGAGTGTATGCCTTCAGAAGTCATGGCCCGTGCCATTGCGCAGGGCTAATGTGTGTCCCTTACTTCTTGCAAGTGATTCCGGCTACCCAAACCTGTCATGGCTCATGACCCCTGTTAGGAATCCAAGAACAGGGGCTGAAAATAGGTACAATGATGCCTATGGGCATACCAGGAGGATTGTAGAAAGGACCTTCGGTCTCCTGAAGGCTAGGTTCAGGTGTCTCCGTCTGAGAGGTGGATCCCTATGCTACTCCCCTAAGAAGGTCTGCAGAATCGTTGTTGTGTGCTGCATGTTGCACAATTTGGCCTTCAGACGGCATGTACCCTATCTGCAGGAGGAGGGGAGTGACAATGTAGTTGTGGCAGCAGTGGACAGTGAGAAGGAGGAAGAGGAGGAGGATGTGGACAACAGGTCACATTTGATACAGCAGTACTTCCAATGACACTCAGGTAAGACTGTTGAACTAAGCAATACTACACTTTAGTGTTGTCCTGTGTGACTGCAGCTTGATGCTAGTGTGGCTCAACATGTTACTGGATATTTACACAGGATCATGCAGTTCATTACACTTCGTTACACTGTACGTTACATGTAGATGAAGCACTATTACTCAAGTTGTGTCCAAGGGTGTTTATTGAAAATTGCTATACAATGGGAAGTGCAATAGAGTAGGGTGATGGTTGGGAATAGTCCTGGGTAGAGGTCCAGTCTGTTTGTAGCACAGGTCCAGTGCCCAAGGGGCCATAGGAAGGGGAGCAATGGCAGTTTAAAGTAGACAAGGTGACACAGTGGAACATAAGGGAGACATTCAGGAGGGGCTCATTTCCTGGTGGTGGTCTTGGTCTCGGCAAGTGTCTCTGGTGTCTGTCTGGGTCGCAGAGAACGTTTGCGGGGTGATTCACCTTCTGCAGGGGGAGGGGTGCTGGTGGCCTGTGAGTCCCGTCCACTAGCTAGAGCAGATGTGGAAGGCTAGTCAGTTGACTGGCTAGTGGAAGGGGCACGCCAGTGTGATGTGTACTCCCTCATGATGTTGGCCGTATCACCCAGCACCCCTGCTATGGAGACCATGGTGCTGTTTAGGGCCTGCAATTCTTTCTTGATCTGGTGGTGTTCTTCCTGCAGCCGCTGGTTCTCCTGCATGATGTCTATCACCTGACCCATCTTGTCCTGGAATCCTTGGCAAGCCCCCAGTACCTTAGTGAGTACCTCCTGGACAATCGGTTCCCTGGGCCTGTCCCCCCCTGCGCACAGTTGTCCTCCGACCGTCCCTAGCCCCCTGTGCCTGTGCCCCCTGAACGGTGTGCCCACTGACACCAGGACCCTCCTTGTTCTGCCTGTGAGGTGTGAACCGGAGTCCCTGTATAGGTGGGCACACTGCTGATTGACGTGTCCTGGGGACAGAGGTCTGGGGACGTTGGGTGGCTGCTGTGGTATTGGATACTGAGGGGGGAGGCTCTGTGGTGGACTGGGTATTGGCTGGGGTATCCGACTGACCAGTGGTCCCTAATGAGCCAGGGAGTTCATCCAGATCCAGATCTCCAGAGTTGCTGTCATCACTGGGGGCATCTTCTGGTGGGGGACTGGGTAGCCGTGGCACCTCCTGAGGTGAGATTGGCTGGGGCATCTGTGGGGATGTAAGTGGTGTATTATGCTACATGTCTGTGACATATTCTGCATCCCTAGCTTCCCCTATATTATTGCTGTTGCCCTGCCACCTTTGTGTGTGTATGGTGATGTATTGTGGGATTGTTAGTTCTCCATGCTGTGCATGCATTGGTGGTGGGTGTACATGCAGGGCTTGAAGGGATGTGCATGCATTGGGTATGGCATGCAGGACTTGGCATCAAGGTTAGTTAATTGTGGTGGTGAACTGTGTGGGATGGAGTTGAGTGATAGGTTTCAGGGTGAGGGGTGGTGGTGGCATGCAGGTATGGGGGGATAGGTAGTAAAATTGACTCAGCAGTGTCCAGTCCTCTGGCAACTCCAGTGAGTCCCTCAGGATGCAGTATTGCCAAGACTTGCTCATTCCATTCTGTCAGGTGTGGGGGAGGAGGTGGGGGTCTTTGCTGCTATGGAACGCACCTTCCCCCGTAGGTCGTTCCGCCTCTTCCTGATGTCGTCCCTTGTTTGTGGATACTGTCCCACGGCGTTCACCCTGTCCAGGATCCTCCGCCATAGCTCCATCTTCCTTGCAATGGATATCTGCTGGATCTGTGCTCCAAACAGCTGTGGCTCTACCTCAACCATAACCTGCAACTCATCATCAGTGAAATGGGGGTGCCTTTGTGGGGACATGGGTGTTGTGTGGTGTGTGTTGTGCAGAGGGTGTTGAGTAATGTGGTGGGGTGAGGGCTGTGTGGTACGTGATGGTTGAATGAGTGGCTGTGGTGTGTGTGTGTAGTTGTCTCTGTGATTTGCGTGCCTAGCTATTGCGGTCTTTTCGTGTTAGCAAAGGATTGTGGGTGATGTGGGAGTGTGTTTTATAGTGCTGTTGGTGGGTGTGTGGGGTGGGTGTAATTGTGTCAGGTGTGGGTTATGTGTACTGGCCAATGTTGTCTTGTTTTGTCTTTGGGTGACCTTATCCGCCGTGGCGGTGTTCACCGCCAATGGTTTACCGTCGTTGAATGTCCGCTGTGGTGATTGGAGGGTCATTATTTGGTGGGTGTAGAGTTGGTGGCGTAACGGTATGGGTGGTAATACCAACAGTTTATCATGTTCAGTGGGTCTGGCGGATTTGTGGTTGTTTTCTGTCGAATTTGTATGTCTGTGTAATTATGTGGCAGACAGATGTCCGTCTCCATGGCGATATGATGGCGGCAGTCAGAACGGCGGTTCATTATTCATTATTTACCACCATAATGTTTTTACATGTGGGGGGTTTGATGCCCTCAAGGTGATAGGGCTGAGGCCTTCCCATCAAGTATGACAAATTCAGGGGGCATATAGTGTCTGTTGCCTGCAATGATGCAATGTCTTGCTGAAATGATATGGGGTGCACTTGTTTGTTAAATACCCTGTTTCATGATACCAGATTCACAGAGTCAAGTGCCAAGGCTGCTGTTTTCTTTTGAAGCAATTGGATTGTCTTCTGCACTTGCCGCTGCCATGGGGACCCTGATCTCTCAAAGGTGTCTTTCAGACAAGCTTTCAAAGAGTTTGCTGGACCTCTTAATGTGCAAATGTAATATTTCATAATATCTGACGCACAGGCTAGTTGTTGACTTGTCAATTCAAATTCCAGGGGAACTCTGGATCTTCTCAGATGTCTGGGTAGCTGGCAAACCATTTTGTATCCTAGAATCTGCAGATGGTTTAACATGGTAGTGTTGTCCTCCGGGAATACCTGGTGCCCATAATGGAGCGCGGGTAAAAGGCAGTCCTTTATAGCCTTCAGGATAGGAGCTGAAGAGGTGCTTTTAAAATTCATATTCAGATTTAAAAGCCCGTTCGTTATTGCTGCTGCCTTCCTTTTTAATGAAGCTTTATGCACTATGGGTTTCAATGTTTCAGAGAACCAGATCCCCAGATAGTTATACTTCTTTGTCATTTTAATTATATTTGCCCCTATTTCCGACGTTAATGCTTTCTTTTTCTTATGACACCCAAATATTATGACCTTGGCCTTGTCTTGATTAATCTTTAAAAAGTTCAATTCAATGTAAGTGTACAAACTATTTAATGCACGCTGCAGACCCGTTTTCATGTGGTCCATCATAACTGTGTCATCAGCATATTGTAATATTTGTAGGATCATATAGCCAAATTATGGGAGCACCAGACTGCTATTTGCTAAGGCTCTCCGCATGTCAGCCATATATAAGGTGAAGCGCAGCAGGGCAAGAACGCAGCCCTGTTTCCCTCCACCCTGGGTTGGAATTCAGGGGGTGACGCAACCCCAAGTCGGAGAACAGAGAGAGACTATAGCCCGTAGAAGTATAGGGGGGATGCCCCACATGCTTAGTTTTCTCCATAACGTTGGTCGGTCAACTTTATCAAAAGTGGCACAGTAGTCAATGAAAGAACAGAAAAGGGGGTGCTGTCGCCTTTGGGCTGCAAGCTGGTTCAAAGCAGCAGAAGCTATGATGCTATCAGTGAATGATGCCTCTGCCTGAAAGCCAGTTTGAAAAAATGGGAGTACATTGTTGTCCTGTACCTAGGTTTCTAACTCCTTAAGCAGTAGCCTTGCTTAGGCTTTTGCCTCTAGGTCCAATAGAACTATTAGCCGATAGTTACATGGCTCTGTTGGATCTCCCTTTTTAAAGACAGAATCGAGACCCTCCAGGCCTCTGGAATATGGGCGGTAACAAAGCCTTGGTTATAGAGAGGCGTTAGCAGGTTGTCCAAATCCTCAATAGCATATTTAAAAATTCTAGCGGGGAGCCCATTTGGCCCAGGCGCACCGTTGTTTTTCATTTCTTTGATGAGACTGCAGACCTGGGTCGGGTTTGTAAGAACTGACTGGTTCTTGGTCGACAGGGTATCCCTTTCCACAATTTCCAGGTCTGCTGGGGCTGTCCAATCGCTTGTACATAGTGCTGCTACATGTGTCATCCAGTTTCTTTCTGATATTCCATGTTCTCTGGTACGGTATGGGGATTTTAGATTACTAACATAGTTCCAGAAGCGGGTTATACCTTTTTCCTGCAGCATTCTTTGGGCTTTTATCCATTCCTTCTCCACCTTCAATTTCTTCAATTCCCAAACTGCCTTTTTGTGCGTCTTGCATGCGTCGCTAAGATGATTTGCTGATGTTATTGTACCATGAGATTTATGTACGCGCCAAGCTCTTCGTAGCATGCTTCGTGAGTTTACAACAGTAGAGTTATGTGGCCTCGTGTCCAGCGGCTTCCCCGCTCTCTTTGAGGGAGTATGCTGGCCCCAGATGCTTGTAGAGTATACATGAGCTCTGACAGAGGGATGCCACACCCGGTATGATGGGCTTCTGGGGACCGTTGTAACCTTGAAGAGCCATTTGGTCAAAGGTCTCTGCCATCCTCCATTTCAACATTCTAATAAGCTTAGGTGCTTCGATGCGCATGGAAGATTCCACTCACTGTCTGGAATGTCTCAACTGCGAGTGGTCTCATGTCTACTGTCAGCGTCAGTGGATTGTGGTCGCTTTCTATCCGATTGTATATCTCAAAGTTTGTGAGATTGCTGGCCAGGTTTTCCGACAGGAACCTATAATTGACTGTCACGGTACCTCTAAATGTAGGAGGAAGCAGTAATTCAGCTGCAGTAGTCTTTAATACTTGTTCTGCTGAGACTAGTTTGTAGGCGCTCAGGAGAGAGTTAATTGTATCCTGTATGTTGGAATTTCTGAGAGCAGCTCTGGCAGATCCAAGACCCTTCAAAATGAAGTCACCTGTAGGTATTCTAAAAAAAAAAAAAACGATTCCAAGCTGTGTAATTTTGATGTTTTCGGGCATGCTGTGATAACAGTTAATCAGGAGCAAAGGACTCTTTCTGTGGCCAATGGTCAGCCCTGTGACTGTTGCCGCTTGCAGGGTCAGAGAGCTTTGTGCAAGAGGCACAGCTTTGGTCCTGTTGCTTTGTTTTATAAAAATTGAGAGGCCTCCAGAGCGTCGGCCAAATAGGCTGGATTTTATTGCTGTTTTGAAAAGCCCATACAAGCCATGTAAAACTGTTGCCATTGATGCCCATGTTTCCTGCAAACAGATAATCTTACTTCTGAGCAGGAAGGCCACTGCTGATTTACTATTAAGCACATTCTTCAGACCCGCCACATTCCATGAGGTTATTATGAACTTGGACTGTTCCAGGGTTCTCCGGGTTTGTTTTTGTGCTGCATTGTGATGGTTAGGAATATGTCTCACGAGTCCCCCTTTGGGGTGGGATCTGCTGGTTCCAAGTATTAGTTTTGCTGCTGCTTGTTCTGCAGGTTATTATTCTTTGATTATGAGAAACTATTACTTCCAGGGGGAATTTGAGGCTTTTGAAGCACTAGGCAGCCGGTCATGTGTAGCATCTATTACCCCTTTTAAACGTGAACTCAATGACCTTGATTTCACATGCAGGAGTAGCCCATGGGGGTACTTAGGTGGACGTAGTTTTAAGAGTTCAATACCCCAGTTTTCAAAAGTCTTTGATTCCTTCAGGTTGGCATCAATTAGATCTACACTTTGGGCCTGATTCTAACTTTGGAGGACGGTGTTAAACCGTCCCAAAAGTGGCAGATATACCACCTACCATATTACGAGTTCCATAGGATATAATGGACTCGTAATACGGTAGGTGGTATATCCGCCACTTTTGGGACGGTTTAACACCGTCCTCCAAAGTTAGAATCAGGCCCTTTGTCATGTGGTTATTGTGGCATCTGTGGAGCTTTTTCATGCAATTGATGAAAACTTTACAGAGATGATATTATCAGAGGTTATTGTAACCAGTACTGGAATACATTTAAATAGACAAAGTCGATTCCCTCTATTTAATATGCAATAGGCCCTGTTTGGGGTATAATGCAGAATGAACACTAGTTCAGACTTATCAACCACCCCGGCTTGCCTAAGATCCCTATGTCTCATATCGCACGACTCAGCTTCCTGTTGAGTTTTTTCTGGTTTGTATAGGGGGTATCTTGCTTGGTCCCAGAGAGACGTGTGTGCTGGATTAATGGGCCTGCTAGATAGTTGTTGTTGGCAGAGGTTGTGATTGAGTGGCTTCCGCTTGTAGCCCAAATCATTAGATAGACACACCTGGGGTTCATTATCACTGTTATCCCTGCTGGTTACTTGTCTGTGATATGCGGGATTCCCCTCCATTGGATGGAGCTGTTCTAAAGAGTCGTGGGGTTCCTGTCTTATTGTTCCGGGGGCACATATAACAGGTGTGCTGTTATCTTGCCAATGTGAGGTTTGAATGCTGCTCTCCTGCAGAAGATACACAGCGGCACTTTGGCGGTCATTCTGACCCTGGCGGTCAAAGACCGCCAGGGCGGAGGACCGCGGGAGCACCGCCGACAGGCCGGCGGTGCTCCAATGGGGATTCCGACCGCGGCGGTAAAGCCGCGGTCGGACCGGCACCACTGGCGGGCTCCCGCCAGTGTACCGCCGCCCCAATGAATCCTCCAAGGCGGCGCAGCTTGCTGCGCCGCCGAGGGGATTCCAACCCCCCCTACCGCCATCCGGATCCCTGGATCCCCACGCGGTAGGGGGGGTCGTGGGGCCCCTGGGGGCCCCTGCAGTGCCCATGCCACTGGCATGGGCATTGCAGGGGCCCCCGTAAGAGGGCCCCTACATGTATTTCACTGTCTGCTGCGCAGACAGTGAAATACGCGACGGGTGCAACTGCACCCGTCGCACAGCTTCCACTCCGCCGGCTCGATTCCGAGCCGGCTTCATCGTGGAAGCCTCTTTCCCGCTGGGCTGGCGGGCGGCCTGAAGGCGACCGCCCGCCAGCCCAGCGGGAAAGTCAGAATTACCGCCGTGGTCTTTCGACCGCGGAACGGTAACCTGACGGCGGGACTTTGGCGGGCGGCCTCCGCCGCCCGCCAAGGTCAGAATGAGGGCCTTTGTGTCTTAGGGGAACGTGTAATCACCAAATTGTAGAACAGACGTGGACGCAGGCGCAGGGTGGCTCACGTCACGTGGGGTGCCGCTACTGCCGCTACTGCTACTGCTGCTGCTGCGGCGGCGGCTTTGGGGGTCCGAGGAGAACGCTCGCCGGGTGGCTCACGCTCGGAGCTCGGAGGTCAACGCGGAGTGCAACGTTGCCGCTACTGCTGCTGCGACGGCGGCTTTGGAGTCGGAGGAGGATTTTGTGTACCCCCGGCTGTAGCTTGGCATTCCGGCATTCCGGCAGGGGGTGCGGGCGACCCCCCTGCTCCTTTCTACCGCTGTGTTGCTGTTGTTGTTTCTGCGCGGCACGGCGCAGCGTGACCAGGCGTGACCTGAGGCGCTAGGCGCTAGAGGAGGCAGAAAGCCGGAAGTCAGAAGGAGTCTTGCCACCCCCCTGTGGACCTCCTGGGGGCTCCCTCTGAAAGACGCTGAGTGGGTGAGCAGACCGGGAGAGACCGGGACAGACCGGGAGTAATTGGGAGTAATCGGGAGAGACCGGGTAAGCAGCCTTCCTGGAGGGGGGGGGTCCCTGTTCATACACTGTTATACGGGACCCTTCTTGGCCATTGAACCCCTCTCCTGTTTCTACCTCGGCTCCGGTTCCAGCTCCGGTGTTGGTGCTCAACCGCGTCACGTCGCCTCACCCAGCCTCACCCAGCCCCACCCAGCCTCACCCAGCCCCACCCAGCCCCAGCCACAGCTCTAGCTCTAGCCACAGCTAGCCTTAGCTTTGGCCTTGGCCTTGGACTTGGACTTGGACCTGCCGGCGTCGTCGGTGGTCTCTCCCAAAGGCTGAGTAAGGAAGGAAGGAAACCAGTAAGGAACCAAGGAGCCAAAGGGAGGGGAGCGAACGGTGAACGGAGGATGGTTGGGACAAGAGGAAAAACAAAGAAGGCTAGGGAGGCCAATGAGGCGCTCATTCACCTAGAGGATTTTCAAAGATCAGAGCAGGAGCTCAAAAGTTTACAGGGTCTAGGGTTAGACCAGGACCAGGACCTGGACCCCAGAACCATCCAGCTATCCCAGGGGGGATTTGCAAACCTAGGTGAGGACACAGCAGAGGTTGTCCAACTCGGGTCTCCTGCCGACAAAAGCGACTGCGAGCCAGGAGAAGTGTCAGGTGGGATACTAGAAGTGGTGACAGTGTCTCGTTTGCCAGCCCATACTGACTCCGATGACATAGGGGGTGCTTTACTGAACGCAGGAGAAACTGCAGGAGAAACTGTGGGGGGCCTTGTAAGTCCTCTGTGCAGGAGACAAAAGTATACACCGACGCACCCGTGCCCGGGTGGAATCACGGGTGGAACCACAGGAGTAAGGAAAACTAGATCAAAAATAAAAACCATTACTAACTATTACAACCAAGTGAACTTAAACTTCGAACAGCCGCAAACGCCATGTCCTAAAGCCAGTGGCCTCCCATTACAGCCACCGGGGGAAGTGGGTGGCTACAACGTGGGGGGGTGAACTGGAGCTACCAGAGGCTAGGCTCCAGGACACTCGCCTACTCCAGCAGCAACCGGCTGGTTTACCGCAATTATCCTGCCCAATGAGTAATCCCCTTGGGGATGGTGAAGTGGAGTTAAATAACTTCCCAAAGTGGAGCAACTTTTCGGGAGAGCAAAGAAAAAGCAACAAATTACTTTATCCTGACCCCCAAAGGGGACCATTAAACTCCGGGAATTTCTCATTAACATTCTCTCCACGATGTGCCCAGGCAGAATTTATAGCACTCCAAAATATAATGGGTCCGGAAACAGATCACTTACCATCTAAACAGACCCATAAACCCTCAGCGCCACAGCTTCACCGTGGAAGTCAAATTGCTAAAACTAATTTAACGCTGGGCAGACTTAACAGTAGTTCCTTCAGTCTGGAGCTGTCCTCGCTCGATAACTCCGTTATTGGCAATATAGACCCTCAACTAAACAGCATAACATCAGAAGATCTAAACTTTCTGGAAGGTAGTATAATAAAAGGCCATAGAGGAGAGGAAGGTAAGAATCCAGAAGGCCAGATAACCAACGAGCAAAGTGGAAATAGAGATGACCTCTCATTAGACCAACCAATTCTTAGCATCATGAAAGTTATATGTACAACACTGGGCTCAATTGCAACAATGATCATGGCCCAGTCTCAAAAATTTGATGATCAACTTGAGCTGACCAAACAACTTACAACCTCAATACAGTCTATAGATTACAGGATGGCCCTAGTAGAGGGCGTAATTAGGGAAAACCTGTTGCATCAGGCAGTGGCTGACAAAATGTACAAGTTGGACGGACAAGTCTGTGGACCACTGCTGGAAAAATTATTGGAAGTCCCGAAAGTAATCAAAGACATAATCGAAGACTGCAAACATTGCCTTAAAAGCACACAGGGGTGCAATCACGAGCTAGGAAAAACAGAATCTAGATTAATTGATAGGTCAACAGACAGAGAAAATAGAGAAAGGCACTCTGGCCCAGGACGAGAGAACTATCCAGTTGCAAAAAATCAGACACCTAAGACGGAGAGAACCAACGGAAGTCCTGAACTTGGAATCAAAGTCCCAAACACAGTAGAAAAAAGGACCCCAGGTAAAAGGCCTCAACTAATAGGCAGATGGAAAAACACATGGAAGAAAGCTAGAGGAAAAAAAAAAGCACCAGCAGGAAAGGCTTTAAACATGTTACAACAGACAGGCCTAATAGGAGAAATCAGGAACACAGGTGATGAGATCGCCCAACAACAGCATAGAGACGAAAGCATTAAGTCGGAGAGTTTTGAGAAACCTACTGATAAAGTTTTTAACTTTATAAATACAAATCCTGGATTATTGTGCGATAAAAGTTGCACTCACCATTCCCATATAAATCGTATACCCATTGGCCCTAGGGGATACCAAGCATCTGGGCATGACTTAGATAAAGGAAGGTGGTCTGGAAAAGATCCTGGAACAAATCATGGAATAAATGAGGTAAACGAGGTAAATGATCCTCTAGTCAATGAACAACCCAAATGGAGCCCAGGAACATCCAAATCAAGTATCGGTATCGATAAGCACTTCCCAGCTATAAAAACTGAACATTTAGTTCAGGTACATCATTCAAATATAGTAGAAGACCACTACGGAAAATGCCAGCAGCCTCCGAATTCCATTAGTGAGGGGGCAGAACAAGATAACAGCAAAGGTGAAAGTAGAAGGGCAGAGACCCCAGAGTATATACGAAGCAAACAAAGTATAAGAACAACCATGTGCGTGGACAACATAACAGCCCCAGTTCCCGCACCCCGGACAAAGGTAAAATATTGCTCTCAGGTCAGCCCTGGAAATCATAATCTCAGCAACCAGCCTGGGTGGATCACTGATTCGCCTGCACCATCGCGCCCAGCACTGGACCTGGAAACCAATGAAACCAACGGAAAAAGGGACAATTGGCCTCCAAAAAGGCAACCCTATGAAGAACAAAGGAACAAAGAGTTGCAATTGGGGAGGGAAAAAGGCCAAGTAAATCGAACATTGACTAGTCGGGCAGCTACCACTCAAGACAGACAATATGAGAACACCCAACTTCAAGGAAGACAGTCGCAGGAAGGTGGCGGGCACACTGAGATCCGTTCTGAAACAACTAAAGAGCCTGAAGCCACGATCATGTTCACGCCTGAGTACTCCTCAAGAGGAAGTCACGACATCCTGAACAGGTCCAACATCTTACTTCTGGTCAACTCCCTGCCAGCCTTACAAAATGTAACAACTAAAGATCTCCTCTCAGTAAGATTCAGACCAAAAAAAGAATTCGAGAACGGGGAATTAACAGAAACAGTCTGGGCCTCACCTTGGATAGTAGAACAGATCCTAAAATGTTCCAACACGATGAAGACCTGGGGAATATCCATTGCTACTCCGCAAAAAGAACCATATCCAACAATACTTCTTGAAAAAGCTTCAAACCGAAACATGATGGGTAGGCAAGAGGTAAAAGGCAATTTTGGTTCGATACTTCAGGGAGCAATCAGCTCCAAACAACAACTCCCTGAACGAATAAATTTGAGTAATATGAGGTTCTGCCTGTTGGCCAATTCCCCTAGAAACAGTAGGGGCAATCCCCCACAGTTACAGAATTGCAAAGAGCAATCACCTAGAAGCTCGTAGCAAAAAATGGACAGTTTGAACATAAAAAATAAAATCAGTCCCATATTAAAAATTCTAAGCTGGAACATAGCAGGTTTAAAAAACAAAATGGAAGATAAAGACTGGGTCGAATTCATTAAAAAACAAGACATCAGCTGCTTCCAAGAAACTTGGTCGATTCATGCTATTGACCTAGATGGGTTCTCCACTTTCCACTCACCCGCTATTAAGCAAAAAAAAGGAAGACCTTCGGGAGGTCTAATTATTTGGATCAAAACTTCATTACTGAGAAACTCCGTAGTAACTCATACTGTACTAAGCAAGGGAATCCAGACGCTCGCAGTCAAATACGAGGAGTGGTCACTCGAAATAGTAAATGTGTATTTCCCTCCTATCAGCCGGGCTCAAGTTATGCCAGGGGTGCGGCTCCTTAAAGAACATATCCTAAATAATAGAACTAAGGATCGGAGGAACCCAGCACCAGGTCACACGAACAATTGCTCTCCCCAGCCTTGTAAAACCCTTTTTCTGATATGTGGTGACTTTAACACTAAACCTCATTCTATCCTCTGGGATGAACAAGTAGCAGAGGAAGACTATGCTTGGAATATTCCAACGCCTCTTATCCAACGTTGTAATGACTCCAAGAAAGGAGAATTAATCTTTGAAGCATTAATAGAAGGAGGAATCCGCACATTAAATGGGAGAACAAATTCAGATAAAACTTTTAAATCTACCTTTCGAACTGGAAAAAGGCAAAGCATAATTGACTACATGGCAATAAACATCGAAGCCTGGCATTAGGTCATCGATATGGAAATAAGGGACAGAATCGAGAGTGATCACGACCCACTGCTAATGGAGATAGTCCATCCGGACACGAGCCCAGGGAAGGCGGAGTCTCCATTCAAAGGAAATAGCCTAACAATAACTATGAGACCAAATAGGAAAAACATATTAAGGTCAAATGAGGATGAACCTTATATGAGCGTACCCAGTCAAACCTGGTTGTCCTCACTTAGCACGTTCTTAAACCCGTCAGTTAAAGACGCTTTACCCCTCCTGCATAACTTTAATAATTTGCTATTGCAAACAAAAAAGGAAAAGATCAAGCATCCTCAAATCAATCCTAAAATGATGGAGGGCTGGTTCGATGAAGAGTGTTTAAAGCTAAAAAAGACTTTATAACAAGCATTGAAGAACCGGCACTTGAATGACTCCAACGAGCAACATTTTTATGGATGTAGGCAACAGTACAAAAAATTATTAAGATACAAAAGGAAGATATTTCCACATAAACTTTGGAAAACTTTACTGCAAGCAATATCGGCAGGGAACTCCAAAAAGTTCTGGGAGATAATCAGGTGGGGATGTGAAGGTCCCCCGAAAAATCTAGAACTGAATATCAACCCTCAACATTGGGTAAAGCATTTTACCGCCTTGTACCAGGAAGTGGCCAAGACGGCACCAGGGATGACCAATAACCCAAACATCCTCACTCAAGGGCTGGCAGGCAGAAATCAAAGATTAAGTAAAGTATTTCCTCTTCAAAAGACTTACGCAGCATCTTCAAATCGGCTTGCTAGATTGGTAAACGAAACCCAGAATGTACTAGTCTCCAATGAATTCTCCAGCACAAATTACACGCAAGTAGTCCATGTCATTCCACGTGCAATGGAGTTAATATCGGAATTTAGTGAAAAAGAGATTAAACAAGTTATCCTCCTCCAAAAGCCGCATAAGGCTGCAGGCCCAGATGGTATCCCTTCAGATGCTTACCGTAACCAGCTAACGTTATGGTTACCTGCTCTAGGCCGTCTATTCAACAGCGTTGGCATCACGAGGTAATCCCTTCCTCTTGGAAGGAATCAATAATCGTTCCAATTCACAAAAAAGGGCCTCGGGACATGGTGAGCAATTATAGACCTATTTCACTGCTTGATAGTGTTGGAAAGATTTTTGCCAAATTGATTCAGTCGCGTCTAGACCAATGGCTAGAGGACGGAGATTTAATATCAACACACCAAGCTGGTTTTAGGAGAGGCCAAAGTACAACAGATCAACTTTTTAAGCTAAACATGATCTGCGCTAAATACGCCACCCTTAAAAACTGTCCATTATATCTGGTCTTTGTGGATCTTCAAACAGCCTTCGACAGCGTAAATCGCCAAACACTATGGCAGTTATTGTCGGACATTGGCATACAGGGAAAAATCCTAAGGCTGCTAATTCTATTGCATACAGGAAACACTGCCAGGGTCAGATATACTACGAGAAATGATTATACGATTGAATTTCCAATCGAGCGAGGTGTAAAACAAGGCTGCGTTTTGGCTCCAACCTTATTTAATTGTTATATAAATAAAGTAAGCCAAGTTTTGAAGGAATTAAATCTGGATGTGCCAAAACTAGCCAATGAAAGTATACCTATCTTGCTCTTTGCTGATGATGCCGTATTACTGGCAAGAACAGAGATAGCAATGCATGGACTACTTAGGGGTTTCGAATCATTTTGTACCTCAAGGAGCATGGTAATCAATGAGGGGAAAACAAAGTTTATGATTCTCAACCAAAAACAGACGTTGCAATCGACCTTTAGGGCAAATAATAAGCCTTTGGCCCGAGTGGCCACTTATGATTACCTGGGCTGCAGACTAGACGAAAAACAGACATGGAAACCACAAATCTATAAAAGTAGAATTTCCTTGGCCCAACAAGCTGGAGCAGTACTCAGATTTGCAAAAGCTACAGGCAATCATTCCGTGAGTTCTGCACTGCTCGCATACAAAACAAAAGCAAGAGCCGCAGCACTTTACAGCGCAGAGATCTGGGGATTCAGAAAGATTCCATCAATACAAGTAACCGAGAACAAATTTTTACGCCGATTACTTTGTCTAGGCAATGCCACACCAATGAAAGCAATAAGAACCGATCTACAGATGACAAAGGTTGAGGACTACATTGCTCTGGCTCCAGTAAGATACTGGATCCGTATTTGGACAAAAGAGGCTCTCAAACCATATAGAGACATACTTAAGGACATCATGAAGCTGCAAAACCACCGGAAACTGCCCTGGTTCAAACATATCTCAACTATCCTGGCTGCGATCGGCCAGGACGACTTTTGGCTCCATCCAGAAAAAATCGGAAGGCCTAGTCTAGCTGTCATAAAAAAGGCATATTGGGAGCGAAAGACTGAGATTATGTGCGAGTCATTTAGCCCTTTATTCAAGCGGTATTTTGTGTTTAACCAAGAGCTTAAACCAGCAATATTCATAGACAGTATTTATCCGGAGGAAAAAAGGGCTCTCTACTTCAAATTCCGTATGGGCACCCTACCTGTGACGGCGGTGGTCAACAGATGGCAATCCGCCCCTCTGGGTAGATTAGAATGCTGTCCATGCCTTCATGGTGGCCCGGAAACACTTTCCCACTTCCTTCTATTATGCCACTTTACGCTCAAACTCCGTAAACTGTATCTACGTCCACTTTTCAGATCTTACGGAGTTAGGAAGTGCAAGGAGGCAGAAGCGCTATGTATGCGATCAGATGAGAAATACATTGTGACAAAGGTCTCAACTTATATCTTGGAAGCATGGAAATTACGTCTATCAATGCACCCATAGTTGGCATAAGCACAACAGCCTATGTTATCCCGTAGCTATCTAGCTTGGGAAATTGGTGCAGGGTAGCGTAAAACTGGGTTAGGCCTCGGGCTGCTATTAAATGGTTGGAAGGCACTGCAAGGTCCCAAATGATTCGTCCCAGAATAAGACATTTTAAATATTAGATTTATAATGTTTTTCTAGAATAAGTTAAGTTTTTATGTAAATTATGGCTATATATTAGGTTTTACGATAATGCATGGTAAATCAGACACATTTCGGTACATGTTAAATCAAAAATTCAAGCATAGTTTCCCTTTTTACTGAGATGTTTTATTTAATGTGATTTTTATCGAGTGTGATGGATTGATATTTATTGTGTGATTATTGTTAAGGCCGGATAGGCTAATAACAATTAAATAAATGGTAAATGGAATGCTGCTTGTGTAAGTGGGAGGGCCATTAAGTGAACAGGCACCTGGGGTTCGGTTGCCCGGGAGAGGCGATGTATTGGTGCCCATGTCGGCCTTTTGAGACGGTTGTCCCCTCAGGCCCGATGAGTAGGGAAACTCCAGATGCCCTTGGGTTAGTAGAGCCAGTGGCTGGGCCTGGTTAGTCCCCTCTAGGACAGCTGTCGGAGTGGCCGGTTGAGCAGATGATTGAGTGTTGTGTTCCTCCTCTCGTGATTCTGTCTGCATCTTGTCGGGGGCGTTTTCTTTTGTAAATATAAAGTGGAATAGTCTCTCCCTGTGTCTACTTATGAGTGGTTATTGTCTCAGCAAAGGTTGCAGTTGACCTTGCCGTGCCTTTCAGAGTGCTGTTGGTCCTTGTAGCCTGTTTGGAGAGTGGCCCTGATGTCGTTACCTTTTTTGTAATCCCTAAAGCATTGTCAGTGGCCACTGGGCTTCATTATCTGTGAGTCATGTTGTCTCTTGGTCTGTGGATTCTGGCACAGTTTCCGATTAGTTATCAGTAGGTATTAGCATTGTGCCTTCTGTGATTCCCTTGGCTGATTTAGTGGCTAGACTAAATATGGGTGCTCTTCTTGAAAGTTTGGGTGGATCTGATAAATCTGGTGGGTCTGTTGGGCCAAATATGCAGGTAGCCATGCCTTTGTTGTGTAGCCATTTTAGCTATAGTTTTATACAAGTTATTTTAGCAACCTTTGCCTGCCACTGTGCACTTTAACCTAGATATGTTTTATTTTCGCTTTGGTATAATATTTTAACAGTAGCACATTTGCGGTCTTGTTTTATTTTCTATATCTAGCTGTTCTTCGCCTATGTCAGCACTAGGCCACTAGTTCGGGCTGGACTGTTCCCATAGGGAACAGGGTCAAGACTGATTTGCATATGGCTGGGTCCAAACTGGAATGGCATGGGCAGCAAAAAAACGATGGATTAAACCCAGATCTGTGACTGGGGGTGAGTGTTTGCATTGTCAGCACTCCGTCCATCATCATTTTGTTTTGCTAATGTTGCCCTAAGTGGGAAGGGTATGCCCAGATGTGGGTCCCGTGCTTCCCATGCCACTGGATTCAAGCTAGCCTGGCTGATGAGGGGTGAAACCCCGAAACCGGTCCCAGGATGCTTGTTTCCAGTCCAGGGAGGACCTGGCCTGGCAGTTCGGGCTGGACTGTTCCCATAGGGAACAGGGTCAAGACTGATTTGCATATGGCTGGGTCCAAACTGGAATGGCATGGGCAGCAAAAAAACGATGGATTAAACCCAGATCTGTGACTGGGGGTGAGTGTTTGCATTGTCAGCACTCCGTCCATCATCATTTTGTTTTGCTAATGTTGCCCTAAGTGGGAAGGGTATGCCCAGACGTGGGTCCCGTGCTTCCCATGCCACTG
Organism: Pleurodeles waltl; assembly: GCF_031143425.1. Taxonomy (NCBI): domain Eukaryota; kingdom Metazoa; phylum Chordata; class Amphibia; order Caudata; family Salamandridae; genus Pleurodeles; species Pleurodeles waltl. The sequence continues at coordinate 1,150,039,717 of NC_090446.1, read as the reverse complement.
GTTTCAAGCTAGCCTGGCTGATGAGGGGTGAAACCCCGAAACCGGTCCCAGGATGCTTGTTTCCAGTCCAGGGAGGACCTGGCCTGGCAGTTCAGGCTGGACTGTTCCCATAGGGAACAGGGTCAAGACTGATTTGCATATGGCTGGGTCCAAACTGAATGGCATGGGCAGCAAAAAAACGATGGATTAAACCCAGATCTGTGACTGGGGGTGAGTGTTTGCATTGTCAGCACTCCGTCCATCATCATTTTGTTTTGCTAATGTTGCCCTAAGTGGGAAGGGTATGCCCAGACGTGGGTCCCGTGCTTCCCATGCCACTGGATTGAAGCTAGCCTGGCTGATGAGGGGTGAAACCCCGAAACCGGTCCCAGGATGCTTGTTTCCAGTCCAGGGAGGACCTGGCCTGGCAGTTCGGGCTGGACTGTTCCCATAGGGAACAGGGTCAAGACTGATTTGCATATGGCTGGGTCCAAACTGGAATGGCATGGGCAGCAAAAAAACGATGGATTAAACCCAGATCTGTGACTGGGGGTGAGTGTTTGCATTGTCAGCACTCCGTCCATCATCATTTTGTTTTGCTAATGTTGCCCTAAGTGGGAAGGGTATGCCCAGACGTGGGTCCCGTGCTTCCCATGCCACTGGATTCAAGCTAGCCTGGCTGATGAGGGGTGAAACCCCGAAACCGGTCCCAGGATGCTTGTTTCCAGTCCAGGGAGGACCTGGCCTGGCAGTTCGGGCTGGGCTGTTCCCATAGGGAACAGGGTCAAGACTGATTTGCATATGGCTGGGTCCAAACTGGAATGGCATGGGCAGCAAAAAAACGATGGATTAAACCCAGATCTGTGACTGGGGGTGAGTGTTTGCATTGTCAGCACTCCGTCCATCATCATTTTGTTTTGCTAATGTTGCCCTAAGTGGGAAGGGTATGCCCAGACGTGGGTCCCGTGCTTCCCATGCCACTGGATTCAAGCTAGCCTGGCTGATGAGGGGTGAAACCCCGAAACCGGTCCCAGGATGCTTGTTTCCAGTCCAGGGAGGACCTGGCCTGGCAGTTCGGGCTGGACTGTTCCCATAGGGAACAGGGTCAAGACTGATTTGCATATGGCTGGGTCCAAACTGGAATGGCATGGGCAGCAAAAAAACGATGGATTAAACCCAGATCTGTGACTGGGGGTGAGTGTTTGCATTGTCAGCACTCCGTCCATCATCATTTTGTTTTGCTAATGTTGCCCTAAGTGGGAAGGGTATGCCCAGACGTGGGTCCCGTGCTTCCCATGCCACTGGATTCAAGCTAGCCTGGCTGATGAGGGGTGAAACCCCCAAACCGGTCCCAGGATGCTTGTTTCCAGTCCAGGGAGGACCTGGCCTGGCAGTTCGGGCTGGACTGTTCCCATAGGGAACAGGGTCAAGACTGATTTGCATATGGCTGGGTCCAAACTGGAATGGCATGGGCAGCAAAAAAACGATGGATTAAACCCAGATCTGTGACTGGGGGTGAGTGTTTGCATTGTCAGCACTCCGTCCATCATCATTTTGTTTTGCTAATGTTGCCCTAAGTGGGAAGGGTATGCCCAGACGTGGGTCCCGTGCTTCCCATGCCACTGGATTCAAGCTAGCCTGGCTGATGAGGGGTGAAACCCCGAAACCGGTCCCAGGATGCTTGTTTCCAGTCCAGGGAGGACCTGGCCTGGCAGTTCGGGCTGGACTGTTCCCATAGGGAACAGGGTCAAGACTGATTTGCATATGGCTGGGTCCAAACTGGAATGGCATGGGCAGCAAAAAAACGATGGATTAAACCCAGATCTGTGACTGGGGGTGAGTGTTTGCATTGTCAGCACTCCGTCCATCATCATTTTGTTTTGCTAATGTTGCCCTAAGTGGGAAGGGTATGCCCAGACGTGGGTCCCGTGCTTCCCATGCCACTGGATTCAAGCTAGCCTGGCTGATGAGGGGTGAAACCCCGAAACCGGTCCCAGGATGCTTGTTTCCAGTCCAGGGAGGACCTGGCCTGGCAGTTCGGGCTGGACTGTTCCCATAGGGAACAGGGTCAAGACTGATTTGCATATGGCTGGGTCCAAACTGGAATGGCATGGGCAGCAAAAAAACGATGGATTAAACCCAGATCTGTGACTGGGGGTGAGTGTTTGCATTGTCAGCACTCCGTCCATCATCATTTTGTTTTGCTAATGTTGCCCTAAGTGGGAAGGGTATGCCCAGACGTGGGTCCCGTGCTTCCCATGCCACTGGATTCAAGCTAGCCTGGCTGATGAGGGGTGAAACCCCAAAACCGGTCCCAGGATGCTTGTTTCCAGTCCAGGGAGGACCTGGCCTGGCAGTTCGGGCTGGACTGTTCCCATAGGGAACAGGGTCAAGACTGATTTGCATATGGCTGGGTCCAAACTGGAATGGCATGGGCAGCAAAAAAACGATGGATTAAACCCAGATCTGTGACTGGGGGTGAGTGTTTGCATTGTCAGCACTCCGTCCATCATCATTTTGTTTTGCTAATGTTGCCCTAAGTGGGAAGGGTATGCCCAGACGTGGGTCCCGTGTTTCCCATGACACTGGATTGAAGCTAGCCTGGCTGATGAGGGGTGAAACCCCGAAACCGGTCCCAGGATGCTTGTTTCCAGTCCAGGGAGGACCTGGCCTGGCAGTTCGGGCTGGACTGTTCCCATAGGGAACAGGGTCAAGACTGATTTGCATATGGCTGGGTCCAAACTGGAATGGCATGGGCAGCAAAAAAACGATGGATTAAACCCAGATCTGTGACTGGGGGTGAGTGTTTGCATTGTCAGCACTCCGTCCATCATCATTTTGTTTTGCTAATGTTGCCCTAAGTGGGAAGGGTATGCCCAGACGTGGGTCCTGTGCTTCCCATGCCACTGGATTCAAGCTAGCCTGGCTGATGAGGGGTGAAACCCCGAAACCGGTCCCAGGATGCTTGTTTCCAGTCCAGGGAGGACCTGGCCTGGCAGTTTGGGCTGGACTGTTCCCATAGGGAACAGGGTCAAGACTGATTTGCATATGGCTGGGTCCAAACTGGAATGGCATGGGCAGCAAAAAAACGATGGATTAAACCCAGATCTGTGACTGGGGGTGAGTGTTTGCATTGTCAGCACTCCGTCCATCATCATTTTGTTTTGCTAATGTTGCCCTAAGTGGGAAGGGTATGCCCAGACGTGGGTCCCGTGCTTCCCATGCCACTGGATTCAAGCTAGCCTGGCTGATGAGGGGTGAAACCCCGAAACCGGTCCCAGGATGCTTGTTTCCAGTCCAGGGAGGACCTGGCCTGGCAGTTCGGGCTGGACTGTTCCCATAGGGAACAGGGTCAAGACTGATTTGCATATGGCTGGGTCCAAACTGGAATGGCATGGGCAGCAAAAAAACGATGGATTAAACCCAGATCTGTGACTGGGGGTGAGTGTTTGCATTGTCAGCACTCCGTCCATCATCATTTTGTTTTGCTAATGTTGCACTACGTTCTTAAACAAGACATTTCTTTCACTCTGTGCTTTTTTCAAGGCTGCAATAAGATAGGTTGCCAGAAAAAGTGGTACACTTTGGGGGTCATTCTGACTTTGGCGGGCGGCGGAGGCCGCCCGCCAAAGTAAACCCGTCGGAAGACCGCTCCGCGGTCAAAAGACCACGGGGGTCATTACGACTTTCCCGCTGGGCCGGCGGGCGACCGCCAAAAGGGCGCCCGCCGGCCCAGCGGGAAAGACCCTGCAACAAGGAAGCCGGCTCCGAATGGAGCCGGCGGAGTTGCAGGGGTGCGACGGGTGCAGTAGCACCCGTCGCGATTTTCACTGTCTGCAAAGCAGACAGTGAAAATCTTTATGGGGCCCTGTTAGGGGGCCCCTGCACTGCCCATGCCAGTGGCATGGGCAGTGCAGGGGCCCCCAGGGGCCCCACAACACCTGTTCCCGCCATCCTGTTTCTGGCGGTGTAAACCGCCAGAAACAGGCTGGCGGGAAGGGGGTCGGAATCCCCAGGATTCCCTGGGCCAGGGGAAATCCGGCGGGAAACCGCCGGATCCCCTTTTCTGACCGCGGCTTTACCGCCGTGGTCAGAATGGCCCTGGAAGCACCGCCAGCCTGTTGGCGGTGCTTCCGTGTCCCTCCACCCTGGCGGTCCATGACCGCCAGGGTTGGAATGAGGGCCTTTGTCTCCAATGTTCACACAAACATACACACTCTTACGTGGGGATCCTTTCTTGGAACATCAGCTGTTTTATTACAAAAACACTCCTTTGACCCATGTACGTCAGAGGGTGATTCCAGCCAGATGACCACAACTGTATGCTGATTGCTGCAGCTGCAGCTGCTTATGTGGACTGCAGGCCTCTTGCTCAGGTATGAGGGATGATGTCTTCCCAGGGGGAACCTGAAGGGCAGATTTGGAGTTTAACATGCTGTGCTCCACCACACCTTAGGTAGGAACTATCCTTAAAGACCTTATTGACAATATGGTAGCGTTATTCTTGTGTTTTACTTTCCTTGTCACAATTTAAATCTTATTGTGCTTCATCGCTCTAGTTATTGCAATGCATGCCTTATTATCTAAGATGCAGTTACTTCAATAAAACTTTATTGAACTACACTCTGCCTCTGATTGTCCTTGCATGTGTGAGACTAACGTAACTGAGAGAAACGGATGACATTTGAGTGACCACGATCCCCCTGAGGAGTCATTTATGTCATGCGTGCGTTTGCCCCAATCATCCCTACCCTTGGGTGGAGATGAGGCACTGCTAGTTAGCTGGAACAAACCCGAATTAGGCAGACGGGTGTCACGAGGTGCAGAATCAGACTCAGTCCCCCGCAGTACAGGTGCTTCTGCCGACCAAATCCAGTAGTCTGATTAGGATAATGAGAACCAACGTGACATGGCGCCGCCAACGTTTGGTCAGGCACTAATTTTCAGGTCCTCCTGAGTATCTCTGTCTCACCACATGCAAAGACACCTCAGTACTATTTACGGAGACGTCCGTGGTATTGAGGATTTTCCTCCTCTGCTAAGTAGGGAGTACCTAACTAACGCTGTAGGTTATTCAAGCGTGAACTCTAAAAGGATAATCCCCATTTATGGTGTGCTCACCTCTGAACAAAATTTACCATTCACCATGGCGAACCCGCAACGGGTAGCAATTGCAGTTAAAATGGGACCACCTCTTACTGCACATTTATTGGCACATGGCCTAATGGCTCAGGGGGGTCTAGTTACATTTGAGGTTGAAGTTCATGCAGCATACAGAACAGAAATATTTTATTCTTGGGTCACATTTCCAGCAACTGATGGGAACACAAATACATTTCACCACTATACACCTGTAAACATACCTGAGCAATATAGAGCATATGCAAATTTAGAAATACCTCTATCTTATCAAGACCATAATAATTGGCTGATGGCACTCTACCACATACAGTCCTAAATGTTAGGTTAAGCTCTGTAAGTAAAGATGGTCCTATCTGGCCTTTATTGGCCACATATACACTGCACCCTGATGCAGCAACCGTGACGGTAGCTGAGGTTCGCCGCTTATATGCTGAACTTACTGGAATATACAGACTATTAGTACAGTTTGTAATGCAAACATTAAATACAAACCCAGCACATGCTGCCCCGGTGAAACCACATGCAGCAACTCCAAGTATTAATCTTGCGATGTACATTAGATTATGGGTAAGGTACCCGCCAAACGGGAAGACATTCCGTTTTTGGTTAGCTCAAAAAATAAATGCACTGGAAGCAGTATTTCCCCACACGGGACCTCAGGATAAGCACAGAATATTAGCTATGTGCTTGCCATTTGGGATGGTTCCCACAGTAGATAACTGCAATACTTGGAGCACGTTATTTTCCACACGCTATACTACCACACACTGTACACTGACACTTGTCAATCTCCCGGAAGGGTTAAAACAAATTCAAGATGAATATGCGGCTGCCCCGGCCCTAGACTTGGGGATGCAACTTATGGGCAATTTTGCCACTGTATCTTCAATTATATTAAGTAACCTTAAAGGGGAAGCAGTTGCACTAGCAGTGCGTATGCGGCTCTGGGACGTTCCTCCACAGGAGCAAGAACATGAGCTGCCAAAGTTTATCGCAGAGACCTATTCTAGTATTGGTCGATATAGTATGAGGGCCAGACCCACGAAACCACAGTTTCAGGGTAAATCCAATAAAGATTATACCAAGCAAGCACCTGAGGGTTCTAAAAAACGCTGGAATAAAAAACAACAAACACCTAAAAAAGAAAGGGGAGAATCTCTGCATACTGAGACTCCACAGAATAGATATAATCTCAGAAAAAGAGATAATATAAAAATGCCTGACAGATATCAACATACTGATACACGCCAATCTCGTTACTTTCAGGACTCACCGGAAAAATGCAGTGAGAGAGGTGGGCGTTCAGAGCGAAGAACTATGTGAAACCGAGACAGGAATTACAACGCTCAACTGAAGTTTCTGCTAAAAAAAAAAAAAAGAGAAGCTTCCCCAACACAAAGCCCAATTTAAAAAGAAAAAAGTGGCAGCAGTAGCGATCGCCATGCCATTCAAGAAGAGGGCTCTATTGATGAACAAGACGTGGGCGCTAGCTCTGCTAGACAGCGCAGCAGAGGTCACAATAGTTCACCGGAATCTTCAAGCGCATCTGCAGGTGAAAGCAACTGATGACTTTTTACAAGTTGAAACTGCGGACATGCGTGTCTCCACGCCTGACAGGGTGTACAAAGTAACTATACAGTTAGAGGGAGACATTGAACGCACAATCGACCGCGGCATTAACATTTATGATATTTTACTGTCCGAAAAGGATTGGCCACCTGAATTTGTCCGTACTTGCCCATACGGGGAAGAGGTTATCATACCTTCTTTCTCGCCCCTTGTTCCTGATGAGCTCGCAGAATCCTGCGCCATTGATTGGGCATTGGCGCAGGCACCCGCGTTATACCGCAATCATGTAGGCTGTGATAAAGATTACCCCTATCATACAATTACGATTAAAAATCAACCCCAATCTCAACCCCAATGCCCAATAAAACATGATGCTAAAGCACCTGTGAGGGAAATCCTCACACAACTAGAGTACCAGAGTGTAATCGAACCCTGTCTCAACAATGAATAATCCTCTATTCTCTGTAGCTAAACCGGACCATTCATACAGAATAGTCTTAAATTACAGACACTTAAATAGTCATACATGCACATATGCTATACAAAACTCTCATAGCACAGCACTTATGAACAACATAGTGCGCAAAAAATACAAAACAACATTGGATATTTCCAATGGCTTCTCCTGCCAAAATATAGCGCTTGAGAGTAGAGACTTAACAACTTTCAGCGTACTAGGCTCCCAAAAACAATTCTGTTCTTTACCACAGGGGTACAAGAACACTCCAGGACTGTTCCCGGCTCGTGTAACTTCAATATTGCACAACACTGACCCTGAAGCATTGTCCTATGTAGATTACATCTACCTTATGGATGATGAATTACTGCAATATCTGAGACGGGTAGCCCTCATTGTAGGATTTACCGAATTCGGCTATAAATTCAACTTCACAAAAACAAAAATAGCCTTCCTTAGTGTCCTGTTTCTGGGATATGAATTATCAAGTGAAGGAAAGAGCCTAGCACCAAAATTCTTAGAAAAATGCACACAGTTACAACCTCCAAATACCATTAAAAAACCCCAGTTGTTATTGGGTTTTCTAAATTTTGGCAGAACATACATTCTAGATTATGCATCATGCATTAAACTCTTATATGATTTGATATGTCCTGACTTTTCCAGAAATTCTGGACAGTCGAATACATACGCATTCTCAGAGCATTGCAACAAGACATGCTTGCAGCACAACACCTACACACAAGGGACAATAAAAACATCTGGCCATCAGAGTAATTGCTGGTGCCATTGGTTTCACCTACATAACATTCAATGAGGGTGAGACAGTCCCAATTGCATACAAATCACATTTGTACTCAACAGCAGAACAACGTTTTGCTCCCTCTGAGAAAATCCTCCATGCTGTTCAGATGGTTGTCATTAAAGAAAGACCACTAGCCCAGGGGAAATGCATTATTGTTGTGTCTCCAATTCCAGCCCTCGAGGTTGTTACCAAAGCCAGAGTTCCAAACGCTAAAGCATTACATCCATGGTGGATCCAATGGGCAACGTCTCTGACAGCCACTGATGTTGACTATATTTTTGACTCAAAGTTACAAACTCAGGAATTTTTGCAATATGAACTAGAATACCCAGTTCCGGCAAATACATTGCCTATTGATCAATATCAAAGAGTCATGTACACCGATGGCTCAGCACAAACTGCAATAGGCACAAAGCACCAATACTCCGCTGCTTGCGCGGTCGTAAGTGGCTATATGGAGGGTAGTAAATATATCCACTACATACCTTCACCCAAACCCTGCACTGCACAACTAGCAGAGCTAAAGGCTCTGGTGTTGGCACTGGAACATACGGATCCTGACAAGCTAACATTGTCTGTTATTCGTACTATTGTGTCCAGTCTTTCAATGAATGTCTGCATTACTGGTGCCAGAATGGGTTCAGAGATTCTAAAGGTAACACCATCAAACACAGACTTCTGTGGGGGGAAAGTAGCAGATCTGAAGGAAACGCTACCAAATGTCCATGTTGTACATACACTTGGACACCAGCGCATTGGAATACACGTTGCTGGAAATACACTCACTGACAAAGCAGCCAAATCAGCAGTAGCTACAGCTTCTGTTGCTAAAGTAACTTGTTCTAGAAAGAAACCAGACAATGAAATACTGGCTGCTGTACAAGACTCGGCTGACGGCACACCCCTACCTAAAGGATATCTCATTAAATATTCCTAGCGGATGGGAGGCGTTCTTGACGCAGAAGTAAAAATACCAGGTGTGGGAGTTCGAGTAATTCCCAATAAAGACCCAAGACCAGAGTTGATCAAAGCAGCACATGAGGGAGTTGCCTCTGCCCATGCTGGTGTGGCAGCTATAATATAATTATTGCAAGCTCATTATTGGTGGCCAGGTCTATACAAACAGAAAAAAGCAGTATGTCCTTTGTTGTGATATCTGCCAACAAATTAAAGGGTCCACCATCAAATGCCCACCGCAGACACCCCTCCTAATTTCTAACAAGCCATTACAATGGGTGTACTTGGACCACTGCAGTCCCCTGACACCTGACAGTGCATATAAATACATGTTACTCGCTGTTGACTCCTGCTCCTGATTTCTATGGGTGTGGCCAAAACACTTGGCTGACGCTCGGACTGTTATTAAAGATCTGCAAGTCTTTATCTGCACATATACAGTTGTGGCTTTCCACTCGGACCAGGGCCCTGCTTTCGCCTCAAGGGCATTCAGGGACGCCACTGCTTTGTTAGGGGTCCAACTCCATTACTCGTCTCCATTTCATCCCAAGGGAAATAGTGTCATGGAGCAATGAAACCGAGATTTAAAGCAATCCTTAACAGCCAGAGTATTAGGTAGGGGTCATAGTTGGCTTAATTACCTGTATGGAGTCCAGAGAGCACTCAATAATCTTCCTAGAAGTCCCTGCAGGGTCGTACTTCATACGAGTGCCTGTTTGGAATTCGAATGTATGTTCCAGATCTTGATGGTCCTGGCCTAGAGGCGGCAGAAACACCCTTTGACTTAAATGAACATGCCACTGTCTTGCAGGAATTACTACAGTTCTGTGACGACAACGCTTCTGCCAGTGCTGCCTCCATATGAATTAAGGATGTACCAATAACATCTACCGGCTGGATTCCAAAGGTTGGGGATCGAGTACGTGAAAAAGTTGCTGTGAAAAAGGAGTTTGGTCCTTCCTATTGTACACCAGTTCCAGTCCTGGGAATACATGGTACCAGAACTGTTATTCTACCACCGCTGCCAGGTTTGAAAGAAAACCGCTTTGTCTCCATCGACAATGTCAAGTTACACCATGTGGCCGATCCTGCACAGCAGACCAAGAGGAACAACCAGTAGTTCCTGAATCCCTCTCAATACTGGTCAAGATGTCCCTCTACAAGTTTGAGCAGCAATGATGACATCTCTCCAAGCTTGGGGAGGGTGGAAAATTATCTTGCATTAGTTCCACTAACATCTATTGCAACAAGCAACACAGAAATACTGATTGATTTGATTCGACCTCTACACAAACGGATGGCGTCATTTATTGTGAACCACCGCAGGAGACTTCTACCAGTCCTTCTCCTTCAAATACGGCTCCAGTTTTTGCACAAACTGCTTCTGAATACTTTGCCGACATACACCTTTTCAGACTCGTCTGCCTCTTCTATATCTGAACTATCAAAAACATGTACGCTGATATTTTGGCTCAAAACAAATTACTTTGTTCTCCCATGAAACTATCTGTGGATTTCCTTGACTGTATAAGCTTTCCTCCTATGGATTGTTATTACCTTATTTCTATTAATACATGGTCATTACCTTCTTGAAAGATCTACAGTTGAACTGGTGGATGAGGTCCTAAAATCCCATTTTTCATCTCACAAGGCATTTTGGCAAATAAGGGGAAAGGAAGCTTTATTTAGAGCACCCCTGATACCTGTTTAAATGATATTTTTAAATGAAACTGTACAACAGATAAGTTGTTTAGGCTTGGCAAAAATTAAGGATTTGAATGCACCCAGTATTCCTGCCCCTGCAAAATTTTACAAATGGCAAAAATATGTAAATGCAACTGAAGATCAGCACGATGAATGGGTCCAAAACGGCACATTTAAAGCTTCACTTTAACGTCCTGGTGGGTGGTTATTGTGGCCAATAGATACCAATGGGTGTCATAATCGTTTTGTAAACTCCACAGGGGTTTTTAGAACAAGTAAGCCTGACCCTTGCTATGTGTCATAATGACACGCGGGTATTGTGACGACATACAGTGTAGGGAAACTATGCCAGCAATGGTTGAAGAGTTCCTCACTAGATGCTGTTAAAGAACACCTCAGTCTCCTGTCTAATATTATTGATTTACAGGATTTTCTGTTAGGCCCCAGAAAACAACATAGAAAGCGCTTCTTATATGCAGTCTATAATGAAATTTGAAAGCTTTCTCAACAAGAAGCCGCCGCCCGGTTAAGGCAAATAGATCAGGAAAATGTACAGAAGGTATTAGCTGTTGTAGATAATGGGATTAATACCCTGTCCAACCGAATATACACCTTAAACAACATTGTTTCCTCTGCAACAGACATAGGCGGTCATTCTGACCGCGGCGGTCGGCGGTCGCCGCCCGCCAAGCGGTTCCCGCCGAAAGACCCCGGCGGCCATTCCGGCTTTCCCGCTGGGCCGGCGGGCAACCGCCAGAAGACCGCCGGCCTGCCCAGCGGGACAGCCCCTTCAACAATGAAGCCGGCTCGGAATGGAGCCGGCGGAGTTGAAGGGGTGCGACGGGTGCAGTGGCACCGTCGCGATTTTCACTGTCTGCACATTAGACAGTGAAAATCTTTGTGGGGCTCTGTTACGGGGCCCCTGCACTGCCCATGCCAGTGGCATGGGCAGTGCAGGGGCCCCCAGGGGCCCCACGGCACCCGTTCCCGCCATCCTGGTTCTGGCAGTGGACACCGCCAGAAACAGGCTGGCGGGAAGGGGGTCGGAATCCCCATGGCGGTGCTGCAAGCAGCGCCGCCATGGCGGGTTCCCTGGGCCAGCGGGAAACCGCCGGCTCCCCTTTTCCGACCGCGGCTTTACCGCCGCGGTCAGAATCACCCAGGAAGCACCGCCAGCCTGTTGGCGGTGCTTCCGCCGCACTCCGCCATGGCGGTCATGGACCGCCAAGGTCAGAATGACCCCCATAGTACAGAACAACATGTCCTTTTTACACCATGGACAGAGTCAACTAAGGTCTATCATGCAGTTAGGTTGGACACTACAAACACTGAAGGCAGGTCGTATTCCCTGGCAATACGTCAGCGTAAGGGACATATTTTCCACATTTAATTTAACACAAGAACAACTAATGGCTAAAAAAGAAGCAACACATGTCATGTTAAATATTGAGAAGTTAGAAAAGTTGCCTTTTACTGTGGCTGAAATACCATCTGCTGAGTGGTTAATACACGGGGTCATCAAGCTGCCTATTTCAACACTTCAATTCACATCCTGCTTAAAACACATTCCAGAGGGCAGATATGAACAGTTAGGAGGTACTTACAGACACTAGGGCCCATATTTATACTTTTTGACGCTAAACTGCGCTAACGCAGTTTAGCGTCAAAAAATTTAGCGCCGTCTAACGCCATTCTGAAGCGCCATGCGGGCGCCGTATTTATGGAATGGCGTTAGCCGGCGCTAGCAGACCGGCGCTGCCTGGTGTGCGTGGAAAAAAACCACGTAGACCAGGCAGCGCCGGCGTAGGGGGAAAATGGCGTTAGGGCGTCTTAAAATGGGGCAAATCAGGTTGAGGCAAAAAAATCGCCTCAACCCGATTTGCGCCATTATTTTCGACGCTCAGACGCCATTTAAATGACTCCTGTCTTAGTAAAGACAGGAGTCATGCCCCCTTGCCCAATGGCAATGCCCAGGGGACTTATGTCCCCTGGGCATGGTCATTGGGCATAGTGGCATGTAGGGGGGCACAAATAAGGCCCCCCTATGCCACCCAAAAAAAATTAAAAAATATAAAAAATTATACTTACCTGAACTTACCTGAATGTCCCTGGGGTGGGTCCCTCCATCCTTGGGTGTCCTCCTGGGGTGGGCAGGGGTGGCAGGGGGGGTCCCTGGGGGCAGGGGAGGGCACCTGTGGGCTCATTTTGAGCCCACAGGCCCCTTAACGCCTACCCTGACCCAGGCGTTAAATAGTGGCGCAAATGCGGGGTTTTTTGACCCGCCACCTCCCGGGCGTGACTTTTGCCCGGGAGTATAAATACGACGCATTTGCGTCGCCGTCATTTTTTTAGACGGGAACGCCTTCCTTGCATCTCATTAACGCAAGGAAGGCGTTCACGCAAAAAAATGACGCTATTTGCCCATACTTTGGCGCTAGACGCGTCTAACGCCAAAGTATAAATATGGCGTTAGTTTTGCGCCGAATTTGCGTCGAAAAAAACGACGCTAATTCGACGCAAACGGAGTATAAATACGGGCCTAGGTGTGGGAGCTACCCTTCTCGTACAAATGTCTCAGTGGCATGAAAGAGGTCTTTCTTAGCGGTAGTGAATGCAAGACTTCTGTCAGCCATTTGATGGCTTGTAAACAGCTGTCCTTGCATGGGGCGTGCAACGCTTTGGCAGCGAACTAGGCTCGTTATCTGAAGGGAGTCCCAGTCCCTTTGATTAGACCTATGTTCTATGTGCTCTTGAATGGCAGCTATGTGCTCCTTAATAGTGAGAGCTGTTGTGGGATGCGAGCCGGCATAGTTTATGTTGTTTTTGTCTCCAAAATTGTTACCCGCTGCAGTAATGTACTTTTTCCTCCTACACGACAGAGGAAGGTAGCTGAGATGTGGCCCCATATCACTACTTCAAATGTGAATTTTGACATGTTGAGCAGACTCAAGGCTTTATTGTTTCAAAAACATGTGGTGCTTACATCTGCACGCAAGACATACTTGCTTCAGGTTGCGAGGTCATCCGCAGAGATACAGTCCCTTTTAAGTACTAACTTTCTGAGACACTTTGGTGAACTTGTGAGACGGATATTTAATGCGTCCAGTACTACTGGAATCGCAAATTTCTTTAAGGCTGTTGGCTCAGGTTTTGTTCACACCTTCTCCTCTATATTTGGCTTAATACCTTCAGCCATCCATTCAATATTTTCCAGTATTTTCAGGGGATTTCTGATAACTTTGGCTAAAATAGGTGGCATCTTGCTATTGCTACTTTTATGCGCAACGGCTGTCCTGTTGCAACAAGGAGGACTGAAAGCACTTCCATCAGCGCATCTGTGTCATGAACGCATCTTGCAGTACTTTGGAGCACCCCTCCTGGAGCAATTGGATTGCGACTGGTCTCTGCCATTCCGACCGGTTTTGCATTGTGTGCAGCCCGTGTTTCGGTGCCTCTGGTGCCCTTTTGAATGTGCACTGAAAGCTTGTCTTTCTACGCAGCGCTTGCTTTCATTGGACGCTGATCTGTTGATGTTCTCGCTGAGGGCTCATTACCAGACATGCGCTTTGAGGGTGCGTGTTGCTACGGGAAGCTGTTAATGAGTTGCCCTCTGTGGATTATGCAGCTCTAAACTCACTGTTGAGCACACCTTAGAATGCTGCTGCCTTGGCTGGAGCTCAGACTTTGGAACAGGAATGCTCCTTGGTTTTCCTTGGCGATGAACTACCTATTTTACCACCTGCCGAAGTGGAAGATTTCCTGTCTTCAATTATCCAGGATTCAATTGGCGATTTTAAAAATGACTTTGACTTTTGAAATTCGGCTTTTCTTGATGCCACAATTACAATTTTAAACTGTCCTTTTCCTACATGCTCAAGTGTCTTTTAACTTGTCATTATTGACATTCCCATATATATCCCTTACAATGGATTTTCAGAGCTTTTCCATATATAATTAGGCTTTGAACCGGCAAGTGGAGGGTGTTGTGTAGCCATTTTAGCTACAGTTTTATACACGTTATTTTAGCAATCTAGGCCTGCCGCCGTGCACTTTAAACTACATATGTTTTATTTTAGCTTCGTTATATTATGTTAACAGTAGCCACATTTGCGGCCTTGTTTTATTTTCTCTATCTAGCTGTTCTTCATCTAGGTCAGCACTACTTTTAAAAAAAAGAAATTTCTTTCACTCTGTGTTTTTTTCAAGGCTGCAGTAAGATAGGTTGCCGGCAAAAGTGGTACGCTGTCTCCAATGTTCACAGAAACATACACACTCTTACGTGGGGATCCTTTCTTGGAACATCAGATGTTTTATTATAAGAACACTATCTTGACCCATGTACGTTAGAGGGCGATTCCAGCCAGATGACCATGACTGTATGCTGACTGCTGATTGCTTTGCTGTAGGTGCTTATGTAGACTACAGGCCTCATGCTCAGGTATGAGGGATGATGTCTTCCCAGGGGGGAATCTGAAGGGCAGAATTAGAGCTTAACATGATGTGCTCTAACATAGCTTAGGTAGGAACTATCCTTTAAGACCTTAGTTACAATATGGTAGCATTATTCTTGTGTTTTACTCTCCTTGTCACAATTTTAATCCTATTGTGCTTCATCGTCCTAGTTATTGCAATACATGCCTTATTATCTAAGATGCAGTTACTTCAATAAAACTTTATTGAACTAAACTCTGCCTCTGATTGTCCTTGCATATGTGAGACTAATGTAGCTGAGAGAAACGGATGAGATCTGAGTGACCACGATTCCCCTGAGGAGTCATTTATGTCATGTGCCCGGTTGCCCCAATCATCCCGATTCTTGGGTGGAGATGAAGCACTGCTAGTTAGCCGGAAAAACCCGGATTAGGCCGACAGGTGTCACAAGGTGTGGGATCAGACTCAGTCCCCCGCAGTACAGGTGATTCTGCTGCCCAAATCCAGTAGTTTCGCTAGGATAATGAGAACCCACCCAACGCCCTCATTCTTCTGCACAGGAGGGGACGGTGCCTTGTTTGTTAAAGGAGTGCATGTGAGTTGGGATGACACTGTCAATGGGTGTAGATCCTAGTTGGAGTAAGGGGCTTGCTGCATGGGATATTCTGATGAAAGAGCCAGTTGTGTTTGTTATCTGACCTCTATCAGTGGTCGCCTAATTCAGTTCAGTTCTTGGGTCCCTAGATGAGTTCTTAAAGCTCTTGATGAGAGTCCATAATATTTCAGGTAGGGTATTTAATTTGTCAATCAGTGGCAAAGATGCACAGCCCCCATCCTCATCATTTGCGTACTCAATTTCTGATGCCAACTGTTGGAAGCCTAGAGCTGACATGCTATCATGAACTTGCACCATCACCACCAATGTGTGTGCCTGTGGGTCGCTTGATAGCATTTCACTTTCTGGTCTTCGAGCATCATAAACCTGTTGCTCTGTAGGGAGTTCTACCTTCAGTGCTTCCTCTACCTGGATTGATTCATGTAGGCCAGATCGTAGGTCTGCTAGAAGGGCCCCCTCAGTTCTGGTTCTCCCCTCACATCTTTAGGGAGAGTTTAGACTGTGTGGCTCTGGTGATCCATCCAGGTGCTCACTGGCTGATGTCACAATGTCGGCTGATTGCAACTTAACCTGCTGGGCGCCCCTTCAGTTAGTTAAGAGAGGTCCCTTGTTGGGAGTTTTGAGGAAGTAGTCAGGAATCAGGCCATGTGTCTGGCTTAGGGCTGTACTCTCCTTAGGCTTGGTGCTTGATAATCTCATGGGTGTCTTTATGGGTGTCAAAGGTAAGTCTGGCTTGCCTTGGGAGCCCTCTTTGTAAGAGTCCTCGGGTGCTTGCCTTCTTGACTTGGTAGGAGGGCTATTATTAAGAAGGCGGGGTCACACCCCATGGTGGACACCTTACGCGATGTAGAGTTACTCAGCTCTGACTCATGCTCATACTCATAGTCGGACTCTGTGTCTAGGGCCCGTGTCGAGGCAGGTAGGCTCACTGCAGAGATGTTGGCTTTGTTCAGAGAGCATGCCTTTCCTTTCGAAATTGTCCTGGGTTCCTCGGTAACTGAAGGCGGCAGAGTAGTTTACTGGCCATAGAAATGAGGAGTGATGTGAAAGACTGAAGTGCCGCCTTACCTCCCTGGGCCCCTCAGCCCTCTATTTAAAGGCACAAGGAGCCACACTCTTGCCCCTGCACCTAGCTGACACTCACCTAGGCTTCACCCTCTCCGCCTGATTATAGGTGCAAGGGTACGGGAACCTCGCTCCTTCCTCCCTGCTCCTCGGCTTCCTCCTCTGCCCCACCTCGCTTTCCACGTCAACTGGTACTCTGCTCATGCTTAAAGAAGAAGCACTGTGATTCTGTGTATGTTGAATATAGTCGGCGCTAGACCAAAGAAAAATAGACTTGCAGCAGAATTCATAGGCACTGTGATGAGAAAGTTGAATGAAGCTGTCATTCTTTAACCTAACCGAGGATATCTTCCAAAGGTTGACTCCAGGATGCATACAGAAAAGGAGATAAAGGTGGACAGTATTTTTCCATCTCCTTCTTGTATGGAAGAATAATTACTCCATCTGATGTTAAACATGCAGTTAAACATGCAGTGTGTGTCCATTTGAAATGGTCATAGGCATTTACAAAATCAAACCATTCATTCACTATGTCTGGAGGTTTTAACCAGGGACATAAGGCTTCAAACAACACAGTAAGTGGAATTGTTCCACTTCTGTATCAGCGTACTCTCTGGTGGACTCTTAGATTCCAGGGGGTATTCAAGAAAGTTCCACTAGATATGTGTTGGCCAGTGGGCAGAGGTTTAAGGTGAACCCTTGACAGACGTCCGTCAAGCAGCTACATGGATATCTGTTGACTCTTTAGTGAAGAATTACAGAAGGGGTGGTGGTGATAATCTCTCTTTTGCCCATAATGTTTTGAAGGTGGTGGTTTCAAGTTAAAGTTGAACATGTTATTCACTAATTAAAATGCGTTGTGTGATTTGTGAATACATTATACGTTTTATTATTGTTGATTCCTTTATAAGGCCAGCTTGGCATTGGTATACATTTGGATAAAATAGAAAGAGGAAAGCGCATAGGAATAATGCCCAGTTTCTTAAAGGTAGACTTCTTTTACCCTTAGTGTTTATTTGGCTTGGTTTGAAAGGATGTACTTTGAGTGAGTATGCAGGAAGGTGGGCGGAGTTTGATTTACTTGCTGTTTCTTTCTCCTGCAAAAAGTGGAGACATTTCTTAAGTGTTGCATATGATGTGGACAAGAAGGTCTAAGGATAATGATGTTTACCTGTACGTAGCTGGGCAATAACCCTCACTGCTGTCATTTTGTGGCATCATGAAGATGAAAACGAAATCTGCAAGTCATCTCTTATCCCTAAACCAAAAGAATTCCAACTCTGAAAAGCTGTCATGCAATCCAATCTGTGTTTTCGCTACTATCCTAAACTGTGAACCTTTGCTCCCAAAAAGCCACATTACTGATCCGAGTTTCCTTTTTTCACTACTCTGGTTTGCACACTTCTCAAGTTCCCAAGACAACATGTATCTCATTAATTCTTCTGTGTTTTTACCATTTATTCTGGGATTTGTAGACCTGATTTTATAATGGCAGAAATGGAAGTCACAGAATGCATGACAAACCTAACAGGAGGAGTTACTCACACATGGTCCTGGGAAACATTAAAGCGCTGGTTGTGAATATCACCTCTACTATTCTTCTCTTTGCAGACATCAGGTCCATTATAGTGTTTTTCTTGGACTCATTAATCACTCTGTGAAATCATCACTGTCCAGTGATTATAGCCCAATCTATTAGTCATGGTCTTCATGTTTTATGTATTTTTTTTTATTAACCTGGCATGAATCTCATCTTTAAAACAGCAGGATTCACCTGTACTCACTGGCTTCCATTACATTCTTC
Organism: Pleurodeles waltl; assembly: GCF_031143425.1. Taxonomy (NCBI): domain Eukaryota; kingdom Metazoa; phylum Chordata; class Amphibia; order Caudata; family Salamandridae; genus Pleurodeles; species Pleurodeles waltl. The sequence continues at coordinate 1,150,021,188 of NC_090446.1, read as the reverse complement.
TCCATGACCCTACGTCTAACACATATATTCCAACATTTTCAAACTAGGAAGAGGGAGATTTTGGAAAAAAAAGAATAAAGGGAATGAATTTCCCCCATTGGGCTGTATTGAGGCAGAGGCAATTGAAGTGCCTAAAATCAGGGTTGGCTTGGAATCAAAGTTAGACCCGGGCATCAGATGAAAAAGTGGCAGACAATAGTGCATAATGACTTTTCATAAAATGCTGCTTAGTTAGAATCTGGGGAGTTATTTTCCTCTCTCTTAACTTCTTTTTCTCTTCCCCTTTTTTGTCATTATTCTCCACTCCGCATGTCTGTTTTCCTTTTGTCTCCATACTGTGCCCCCCGTGAATTCCATTTTGAAACTCTCCCACATTGTCTATTCTCCCTTCCCTTTGATATTGTGTCTCATGATGAATGTTTTCCACTGCAATGTGTTCAAATAACAATTGTTTTTATTTTTCACAAAAGTTTTATTTTCCCTCAATTTGGTTGTTAGCCTTATTTTTTTATTTTCTTTCTAAGGAAAATGCCCCCACTAGCAGTTTTGAAGATGGTAAGATGATAGCAAACACCAAGGCTCATCCGTCTGCCGCTGAAGACAAAAATAGAGCCTCTTAAATGGCTCCTTGCACAACTCCCTTTCACTCCACCCACAGGTAACATTAGTGCTAACTATGATGCTCAAAGACAGTATTGCTACTCCAAGGCCTCATTGTCACACTCAGTGACTCAGGATTGGGGCAGACCCACCACATGCTGTGCCTGCTCGGTTTGGCCCGTTGTTCTACTGTACATGACAATGAGCCACCCAGGGTCTGCACTTGGTCATACTGACTGTTCTCTGCTCTTTGCCTGCAGCAGCCCATCAGGTTGTGTACCAGCAGCTAAGATGACCCAGGCAAATGTTTGGAGTATATCTGCAGCTGAAATGAGCATTGGCAAAGCCAATAGATCTCGCATATGCAATAGGTATTGGCTTTGCAAATGTTTTTTAACGTGGCTGCTGTTCAGCATGGCTAAACGTTAGTGGCATGCAGAAGAGTGCTACTGAGTGTCATAGAGTGGCATTGTGAAAAGTGGAGTAGAGTATTGTAGAGTGGAGTGGCAGAGAGTGTCGGGCATTGGAGTGGCATTGTGTGGAGTCATGTAGAGAGGCATACACAGGGCATACACTGGAATGGCATAGATTAGAGTAGACTGGCGTAGAGTGCATTGGCATAGAATGTTGCAGAGTATATAGTGGTGTAGAGTACGGTGACATTGAATTCAGCAGCTTACAATGCAGCATCATAGAGTGGAGTGGTGTAAAGTGGATTGGCGAAGATTAGAGTGGCGTAGATGAGAGTGTCACAGATGAGAGTAGATTGGTGTAGAGTGCGGTGTCGAAGAGCGCAGTGGCATAGTGTACAGTGACATAGAGTGGTGCAGAGTGGAGTGCTGTAGAGTTGAGAGATGCACAGGGCAGTGGCGCAGAGTAGAGTTGAGTGGCATAGATTGCAGTAGCGTATAGTGGAGCACAGTAGAGTAGCATAGAGTGGGGCAGAGTAGTGCCATACAGTGAAGTGGCAAGGAGTGCAGTGGCGTAACGTGGAGTAGTGCAGAGTAGAGTGGCGTAGAATTCAGTGGCGGAAAGTGCAGTGTTGCAGAGTAGAACACCAGAGTGCAGTGGAGAAGAGTGGAGGACAGTGGCATAGAGAGCATTGGTTGTAGAGTACTGTGATGTGAGTGTAGTGCAGTGGCTTGGAGTACAGTGACATAGAGTGCAGTTGTGGAGAGTGCATTGGTTAAGAGTAGTGTAGAGTGCAGTGGCATTGAGTGGAGTGGTACAGAGTAGATTGTTTCAGAGTAGAATGCAGTGGTGTAAAATAGATTGTTTCAGAGTAGAGCGAAGTGGTGTAAAGTTGAGTGGTGTAGGATAGAGTGCAGTTGTGTAGAGTGGCACAGAGTGTAATGGCATAGAGTAAAGTGGTGTAGAATGCAGTGGCATAGAGTGCAGTGGTGCAGAGTAGATAAGAGTGCCATATAGTGGGTTGGTTTAGAGTGCAGTGGCATAGAGTTGAGTGTTACAGAGTAAAGTGCATTGGCATAGGGGGTATTGGCACAGAGAGCAGTGGTGTAGAGTAGATTGTTTCAGAGTAGAGTGAAGTGATGTAGAGTTGAGTGTCGCAGGATAGAGTGCAGTTGCGTAGAGTCACAGAGTGTAATGCGTAGAGTAAATTGGTGTAGAGTGCAGTGGCATAGAATGCAGTGGTGCATACAGTGGATTTGCATAGAGTGCAGGGGCATAGAGTTGATTGCTACAGAGTAAAGTGCATTGGCATAGAGGGTACTAGCATAGAGTGCAGTGGCATAGACTGCAGTGTTGCAGTGTCATAGAGTACAGCAGCGTAGAGTGGAGTTGTACAGAGGAGATTGGTTTGGCCTACACCGGAGTGCAGTGGCGAAAAGTGCAGTGGTGTAGAGTGGTGGAAAGTGCATTGTCATAGAGTAGAGTGGTATGCGGTAGAGTAAAGAGGCGTAGCGTGAAGAGGAGTATAGTGCAGTGGCTGAAAGTGGAGTGGTGCGGAGTAGAGTGCAGTGGTGTGGAGTGTTGCAAAGCAAAATGCAGTAGCATAGGGTGGAGTATGCATGATGTGGTAGCACACTGCCATTACAGACAACACATTTTCAATTGAAATGAGCATTACAATTACACAGACATACAGTTTTACAAACAAAACTATACAGTGCACAGAAGAAAATGTGTGGAAATTGCATCACTTACTTCAATGATTCATTTTGATCATATTAAAGTATTTGTTTCCAACACACTTCAGAAATAACAAAAAATGTGCGCCACTTGTGCATTCATAATTCTGATATATTCTGAAAATACTTACACAGTTCATTTAAATGTTGTTGTGTGCTAGAAGAAAACTCTTTTGTACCCCACCTGTTCAGCAAGATTGTCACATAAATCCAGGGCCGGTTGTAGCTCTGGTGGCGCCCGGGGCTGCAATCTTTTTTGGCGCCCCCCACCCAATGACCACCTCCTCGGATCTCCTCACTACCACCCTTCAAAAGTGCCCCCTATCTCTATAGCCCCTCTCACATATATTTCATTTGTTTTAAAGCACTAGTAAAGAGTGGCTTTCTCAGCTATCCACATAAACATAGGCCCTCATTACAACCCTGGCGGTCGGTGTTAAAGCCAACAGGCCGGCGGTAAAAAAAAGGGAATTATGACTATGGCGGAAACCGCCAACATAGACAGCCACTTTAACACTCCGACTGCCACGGCGGTACAAACAAACAGCATGGCGGTCACCGCCAACAGACAGGCAGAAGGCAATGTACCGCCCACACTATTACGACAGGCCAATCCGCCACCTTTTCCGGGGCGGATTCAATGCGAACAAAAACATGGCGGGAACAGGACTTGGAAGGGGAAACACTCACCTCTAGACATTCCACGAGGAACCAGGACGCCATGGAGCCTGAACTCCAAATACTCCCTGCTATTGTCTTCCTGCTCCTCTACCAGGAGCATGACCGACGGCGGCGACGACCACGGTGAGTACTGCACCTACGACACAGGGGAAGGGGGAGGGAAAAGAGAGTGAAACACACACGCCACACGCAGCACCCCCACCCCCACCCTCACCCACAACACACACACCAATATATGCTGAAACATTACATTTACACCCCCCAACCCCCCCTGGAAGAACGCAAGGACAAAAGGAAATAAGTTGAACGATTGTAATCATGTAAAATCCATTATTCAAAATTTTATATACACTATAAACAAATATGTACACCAAGAATTAAAGTCCAGGTACTGCACCAATATAGTCCGTGGACCACTGGGCCCAAAATGCATGGATGAGGCCCACACAAGATACCCGATCGAAACGGAGAGAACACTGCAGGGGCATCAGATCGACAAAAAACACAGGCACCTCAGGGGGAAGGGAAGGGGGGGCACCTCAGCCGGATGAGTGCACGACGCCAGCTCCACGAGGGGGCTCCATGCCCATTGATGTATCCTGGGGAGTGCAAAGCCACAGTCTCTCAAGTCTCTCCAGTGGGTGGGTTGCCCACTGCTTTATCCTGGGGAGTGCAAAGCCACAGTCTTTCAAGTCTCTCCAGTGGGTGGTTTGCCCACTGCTTTATCCTGGGGAGTGCAAAGCCACAGTTTCTCAAGTCTCTCCAGTGGGTGCTTTGCCCACTGCTTTATCCTGGGGAGTGCAAAGCCTCAGTCGCTCAAGTGGATAACAGTCTCCACTGGTTCTGGAGGGGGCTTTGTGCCCAGAGTGCTTCATCCTGCCAAGGACTGAGGTGGTGGATGTGATACTCCACCGGTTCTGGAGGGGACTTTGTGTCCAGAGTGCTTCATCATGCCAAGGACTGAGGTAGTGGATGACTTTCTCCACTGGTTCTGGAGGGGGCTTTGTGCCCAGAGTGCTTCATCCTGGCAAGGACTGAGGTAGTGGATGTGATACTCCCCTGGTTCTGGAGGGGGCTTTGTGCCCAGAGTGCTTCATCCTGCCAAGGACTGAGGTAGTGGATGCCTTTCTCCACTGGTTCTGAAGGGGTCTTTGTGCTCAGATTCTTCACCCTGCCAAGGACTGAAGTAGTGGATGCCTTTCTCCACTGGTTCATGTAGGGGGCTTTGTGCCCAGAGTGCTTCTTCCTGCCAAGGACAGAGGTAGTGGAAGCCTTTCTCCACTGGTTCTGGAGGGGGCTTTGTGCCCAGATTTCTTCATCCTGCCAAGGACAGAGGTAGTAGATGTGATACTCCACTGGTTCTGGAGGGGGCTTTGTGCCCAGAGTGCTTCATCCTGCCAAGGACTGAGGTAGGGGATGCCTTTCTCCACTGGTTTTGGAGGGGGCTTTGTGCCCAGAGTGCTTCATCCTTCCAAGGACAGAGGTAGTGGATGTGATACTCCACTGGTTCTGGAGGGGGCTTTGTGCCCAGAGTGCTTCGTCCTGCCAAGGACTGAAGTAGTGGATGCCTTTCTCCACTGTTTCTGGAGGGGGCTTTGTGCCAGAGTGCTTCATCCTGCCAAGGGCTGAGGTAGTGGATGTGACACTCCACTGACGGTGGTGCAACATGCAAGCTGGCCAGGCCCTTGGAGCTGACCACCAGCCTCGTACGAATGGCCACTGGGGATGGCAGCCATGTCTGTGGTGGTGCCACTGGCTCAGGATGTGGCGTGTCCGCTGGCGGTGCTGGCGGCGGGCTCAGTAGCGGCGATGCTTGCGGCGCTCATTGGGCAGAGGTGCTGGTGGGGGGCTCACTGACCTCGGTGATGGCGACTGTGTCCTGAGCGGCGCTGCTGGTGGCGGGCTCACTGACCTTGGTGCTGGAGGCGGTGTCCTGAGCGGCGGTGCTGGTGGCGGGCTCACTGACCTTGGTGCTGCTGAAGGGCACAGTGTCTGTGGTGCAGGTGAAGGGCTCAGTATCTTGGGAGATGGCAGCGGTGCCGGTGGCAGTCTTGTCTGCAGTGCAGGTTGGCGGCGACGTTGACTTGCCTTTCTTTTTCAGGCCCTTCCCCACCTTGGATGGTGACGCAGCTGTCTTCCCACTCCCAAATGTTGTCCTGGCTGAGCCCTTGGTGGCAGGTGTTTTGGCCTTCTCCCTCCAGGATGTGGGCAACTTCTTCTGTTTTGGAGGTGGGGGAATGTCCTTGGCCTCGCTCCTTGGGACACTGGCAGCCCTGCTTCTTGGCGCACTCCAGAATCCGGTTACTGCTGGCACCACTGTGCCCGGTGATGTGGTGGCTGAGGTGCTGGGTTGGGACCTGGAAAGACGGGCCCTAGGGGACGGAAGGGGTGGGGGAGGTGAAGGGAAGAGGTCAAGATTTGACAGGAAAAGTTTTTTAGACACACTGGGACGGGTAGATGGAGGGGGTTTGGGAGTGGAGGAAGAGGTAGTGGTTGTAGGAGGTGTTTGCTGACTTTGGGTGAAGGTGCATGGGCTGGAGGCTGTCGTGGGATGGATGGCTGTTGGGTGGGTGTGTGACTGCATTTGTGTAGTTTGGGAGGAGGGCTCACAGACACACTGGTAGAGGACACAGGGGATGTGTGAATGGTAGAGGGGGTGGTGATTGCACGTGAGCAGTGTGTGGTGATGGGCGTGCTGGTGATGGAGGTAGTGGCTGAGGATGTAGTGCATGCAGGTGTGAGTGGAGACGTGACAGGGAGGGAGGAGGGAGACGTGGAGTAGGGGGACACAGTGGAGGCAGTAGATGTTGGTATTTGTGCATGGGTATGTTGCTTATGTGAGTGCCTGTGGGATGTGTGGTGCTTATGTTTGCCAGAGCTACCCTTGTGTGTTGAGGTGTGTGCATGCTGGTCTGATGGTGTGCTTGGGATAAGCTGAGGTACTGGGGATTGGGTCTGGGTGGAGGAAGTTGGAGGGGGGAGGTTGGACACAGGGGCAATGGCTGCCATCAGTGCTGAGGCCAGAGTCTGAAATGCTCACTGTTGGGCTGCCTGGCCAGAATGAATGCCCTCCAGGTATGCATTTGTCTGTTGCAACTGCCTCTCTACACCCTTGATGGCATTCAGAATGGTAGACTGCCCAACAGTGAGGGATCTCAGGAGGTCAATGGCCTCCTCACTGAGGGCAGCAGGGCTGACTGGGGCAGGGGCTGAGGTGCCTGGGGCGAAGGAGATGCCCACCCTCCTGGGTGAGCGGCCACGGGGCACATGCTGAGGGGCTGCTGGGAGGGCGGTGCTGGTAGGAGGGTTGTGGCTGTACCTGTAGATGCGTGGGCACAGAGGGGCCTGCCACCGCAAGGGAGCTCCTATCAGAGGAGGAGTCGGTGTCGCTGGTCTCTGCTCCAGTCCCCGCCGTGGAGCTCCCCTCACCCTCTGTCCCACTGGTGAATTCTGACTCCGTAGTGTCGCCCTCTAGGGCCATGTGGGATGCAGCTCCCTCCTGCTCCGGTGGCACAGCTTCTCCGCCTGATGATGCTAATGCACACAAGAACAGGGAGACCACAAAAAGGGGGATGGGGGATGAAAGAAGAAAGACATGTTCAGTTAGTGCAATACCGCTACCGTTGGCGGACACTACAGACACAGCAGCCCTCTGCACTACGCCATGCACTTAGAGTTCCCTAATTAATCACAGGGACATGGGGTACAAGGCCTATGCCCGATTGCTGCACACATGGAGGTCACAGGAGCCTGACTAGGTGTATATGGCTATTACCACTGGTGGGGTTGGGGTGCCACATAGCCTGCCTCACAAAGGGTCCTTGCCTACAAAGTTCGCCCTGGCCTAGGGGAACTCACTGCCCACCTCCCCCACCCAGACACCTCCTAATGCGCGCAGAGTCAGCTGAATGAGAATATACTCACCCCCTTGTGGCTGCTGTGATGCCCTCAAGCGCCCATCCAACACCAAACACGCCACCACCAGGATCCAAAACATCAGGGGGGTCATGGTGCGATGGGCACCCCTCTCACGTTGGGAGGCCATCCCCAGCTGGGCCTCCGCCGTCTTCTTGCTCCAGCGGCGAATGTCCTCCCATCTTTTACGGCAGTGGGTGCTCTGTCTGTGGTGGACCCCCAGGGTCCAGACGTCCTTGGCGATGGCACGCCAAATATCCTTCTTCTGGTGGGCGCTGACCTACAGCAATAGTACAGTGGAAAAGGTACAACATTAATCATTCGGACCGTCACAGTCATTGGCCCACGTTCCCACCCTTGCCCTGGCGCACATACACTCACCGTCGGATCATGCACGCCTCATCCCCCCCCCATCTTCCATCCACACCACTCCAAACAGGCATTGCCCATACAGCATGCTCCCAGTGTACTCACCTGTTTTTTCTGGAGGACCGTAGAGTAGCGTGTACTGGGGGAGGACCCCATCCACTAGTTTATCCAACTCTTCCGATGTGAAGGCAGGGGCCCTTTCCCCAGACACATGAGCCATCGTCGCTTCCAGACTGAGGTCACAGCAGCACTTGCAGTGTAGGTCCTCTCCTGTTGAAGATCAGGTATCAAGTGAGTGAACAGAGAGAAAATGGCGGTCACGTCCGCGGCGGTGCGTACCGTCACCGCCGGTGTACATCATCATTGGCTCCTGGGACCCATAGGGTCCAATGTTAACCAATGCAGAATTGCGCTGCGGTCTTCGACCGCCTACCACAACGGTATACAATGCCAGCGCAGTTACCTCATATCCCCTTTTCCCACATTACAGGTCAGGCAGCCGCCATTTCACGGGGCAACATGGCATTATTTTTAAATGCGTCACACATATATAGGCCTTGCATACACACTAAGACAGGCACATAGCGGATTGACAAATGTGTGCAATAAAGTTGTTGTTTTAGTACCTCAGTGTTGGCTGACCCTCTGCTCGCTGTTCTCATCCATAGAGCACATCCGCTGGGGCAGGTGATGAGATGGCAGCATCCTTCGGTGTACAGACCGCTGGTGGACCTGTCGACAATGGAGGAGCGACATGTAATTGTCACCTACAGACTTGATCGTGCCACAATCCAGGAACTATGTGCCCAGTTGGAGCCAGACCTGATGTCAGCTACCGCCATCCCACAGGATTCCCCCCTCTAGTGCAGGTCCTGTCAGTACTCCATTTCCTGGCAAGTGGGTCTTTTCAGACAACAGTGGCGATAGCATCAGGGATGTCCCAGCCTATGTTCTCAAACATGTTGTCCAGAGTGTTGTCTGCCCTCCTAAAACACATACGCAGCTACATCGCTTTCCCTCAGGTGGAGGATTTGCCTACAGTGAAAGGTGATTTCTATGCCCTGGGACATATCCCCAACATCATAGGTGCCATTGATGGGACACATGTGGCCTTGGTACCCCCCGCAGGAGTGAACAGGTGTACAGAAACCGGAAGAGCTACCATTCTATGAATGTGCAAATGGTGTCTGGCCGACCAGTACATCTCCCATGTGAATGCCAAATTTCCTGGCTCAGTGCATGACGCTTACATTCTGCGGAATAGCAGCATCTCTTATGTGATGGGGCAACTCCAGAGGCACCGTGTGTGGCTATTAGGTGAGGACAAGGACCCTATACAGTGTGAATAGTTGTCTGGATCTGGGGTTGTCCCTAATGGTTAGTGTGTGTCTAACAGTTGTCCCTTGACATTTACAGGTGACTCTGGCTACCCCAACCTGTCATGGCTACTGACCCTAGTGAGGAATCCCAGGACAAGGGCAGAGGAACGCTACAATGAGGCACATGGGCAAACTAGGAGGGTTATAGAGAGGGCCTTCGGCCTCCTGCAGGCCAGGTTCCGGTGCCTCCATATGACAGGTGGTTCCCTATACTACTCACCAATGAAGGTGTGCCAGATCATCGTGGCCTGCTGTATGCTGAACAACTTGGCTTTGCAAAGACAGGTGCCTTTTCTGCAGGAGGATGGTCCAGAAGGAGGTCTTGTGGCAGCTGTGGAGCCTGTGGACAGTGAAGAAGAGGAGGCAGAAGAAGAGGACATAGACAACAGGAACACCGTGATCCAGCAATACTTCCACTGAGACACAGGTAAGAAGACAACACTGCCTCCTACATCTGATAAGATTGTTCGAACTGTCACATTCACCCAGTGTATGGACCCTAATTTGTCATTTTGCCTTTCGATTTCACAGAAGTGGGTCCCACTGTGTGACCTCTGCTATGTTACCTCATGGACTAGAGCTATGTGACATAGGTACGTTGACAATACAATGGACATTGCTATTTCCCTTAGTTATTGCAAATACACATTTGTGAAAGCACAGACTGACTCCAGATTGTTTTGTGATTCAAGGGTGTTTATTTAAGTGCTAAATAGTGTAGGGGGTTGTAAAATGGGCAGGGGTGATGGTGGAGGAATGTCCATGGCAGAGTCCAGTCTATTTGTCTCACAGGTGCATTGTCCAAAGGGGCATAGGAAGTGGAGCTAGGGCAGTTTAAGGATGGACAGGGTGACAAAGTGGGACAGAAGGATGATATTCAAGGTGGTCTCATTTCTTGGCGGGGATCTTGGCATTGTTCTCTGTCTTTGTCCTGGATCTCAGGGACTGCTTGCGGGGTGGGTCTCCATCTGCAGGGGGTGGGGTGACGGTGTCGTGGTCCGTGGCAGTGCCTCCTGTCCTCTAGCGCCGGCGGAGGTGGTGGGCAGTTCATCGTCCAGGCTAGTGTCAGGGGCCCCTTGTTGTGCCACAGTGTCTCTCCTGGTGTTCACGAGGTCCTTCAGCACTCCTACAATGGTGCCCAGGGTGGTGTTGATGGACTTGAGTTCCTCCCTGAACCCCAAATACTGTTCCTCCTGCAGCTGCTGGGTCTCCTGAAACTTGGCTAGTACCTTTTGCCATCGTCTCCTGGGAATGATGGTACGCTCCCATGATGTTGGAGAGGGCCTCGTGGAGAGCGGGTTCCCTGGGCCTGTCCTCCCCCTGTCGCACAGCAGACCTCCCAGTTCCCTGGTTTTCCTGGGCCTTTGTCTCCTGAACCGTGTGCCCACTACCACTGCCCCCAGGTCCCTGCTGTTCTTGGGGTGGTGGGTTAGCCTGGGTTCCCTGTAGTGGTGGACACACTGCTGCTTGACGTGTCCTGGGAACAGAGGTATGGGCCCGCTGGGTGGGTGCTGTGCTGGTGTTTCCTGAGGGGGGAGGCTCTGTAGTGGCCTGTGACTGTGTGAGGGGAACCGACTGTCCCGAGGTCCAGATGGGCCGGGCAGGTCATCTAGATCCAGTTGGACAGAGCTGCTGTCATCACTGTGGGCCTCTTCTGTTGGGGGGAGTGGACATGTCTGGAACCTCTTGTCTGGTGACGTTGGGTAGGGGTCCTGCAGGGGTGTAAAGGCATGATTATTGCATCTGTGTGTGCCATGGTGTGCAATGGGTGGGTGACCCTGTACCCCAGTGCTTACATTCTTGTGTAGGACCTTGTGTGATAATTGTTTAGGGGTCTGTGTGGGTATCTGTAGTGGACATGCATTGGTGATGTGTGCCCATGCTTTGTTGTTGCATGCAGGGCTTGGTGTTGGGATGTGTGGTTTGTGATAGTGGGACATATGTGAGGAGTTGGAGTGATGGGGTGAGGGCGAGGGTGGGGGTATGTGATAGCATGCAGGTAGGGTGGGGGATGAAGTAGTGAACGATTTGACTTACCAGAGTCCATTCCTCCTGCTACTCCTGCGAGGCCCTCAGGATGCAGTATAGCCAAGACCTGCTCCTCCCATGTTGTTAGTTGTGGGGGGAGAGGTGGGGGTCTGCCGATAGTCCTCTGAACCGCAATGTGGCACCTTCCCCCGCACGTCGTTCCACCTCTTCCTGGTGTCATCCCGTGTTCTTGGGTGCTGTCCCACTGTGTTGACCCTGTCCACAATTCTGCGCCATAGCTCCATCTTCTTAGCTATGGAGGTGTGCTGCACCTGTGATCCGAATAGCTTTGGCTCTACCCGGATGATTTCCTCCACCATGACCCTGAGCTCCTCCTCAGAAAACCTGAGGTGTCTTTGCGGTGCCATGGGGTGGTTTGAGTGATGTGTGAGGTGGTGTGTGTTGTGATGTGTGGGGTGATGTTTAGGGGTGTGTGTTGTTTTGTGCCTGGATGTGTATGAGTGATGGTATTGTGTGCCTCTGTCTGCTGGTGTGGTCTTTGCTTTGCTGTCTCTCTGCTTCTTCCAAATTGTTTGTTGTAAGGGTTTGTGGGTAATGTGTGGGTGTGTGTTTTATATTGTATTGGGTGTGTGGGTGTGGTGTGTGTATGTGTATCAGGTGTGTGTATTTTGATTTCTCCAATGTGGTAGTGTTTTGTAAATGGGTGTGTATTTTGAGCGCGACGGTGTGTACCGCCAATGGAATACCGCGGTTGAAAGACTGCCGCGTGGATTCGTGGGTCGTGATAGTGTGGGCGTATTCCTGTTGGCATGACAGTGGAGGTTTTGTTATCGCCAGTTTATCACTGACCTTTGGTGTGGCGGACTTGTGTGAGTGTCTAGATTTTGGCGGATTCTGAGCTGTGGTTCGTAATGGCTGTGGTGGGATTCCGCAGCTGCGGCGGTGTGTTGGCGGTCTTCTGCACGGCGGTAAGTGGGATTTACCACCAATGTTGTAATGAGGGCCATAGTTCTGTTCTTTACAGCCGGCATATTAACCCATCTGCGCTACTTTATATCGAGTCAAAACTGCTACTGGACAAAACTCTGATCTCTCTCTCTCTAAAGAACATTAATTACAAGAGTTATCTTGGCATTTGAATTTCTTCCTGAAGTCTGGAGGCGCAAGTTTTGTAAGTTATTGCAAAACACAGCACCCCCGCATCCAGGTCAGCACCTGGTGCAGCGGCACCGGTCACACGGCCCTCAAGCCGGCCCTGCATAAATCCTCTCACTTTGAAGTCAGAGAAAGAAGGGTAAATAAGCGCCCTTGGATTACAGCACCTGACATTTGACTTTGTCTTTGAATGCACAGCAAATGTGACAAGAACAAGATTTACAGCCCTATTTACAGAAAGGGACCATTCGAAAGTATTTTGTGAATGAGATTTTGGCAAGAGAAAGATTGAACTCACGCTGGCCAGCCTAAAACAAATACAGCCAGGAAAAGGAAAGCAAGAACATGTGAGTTACAAACCACAGAACCAATGGCAAGCAACAGGCTAAATGTATTCCTAGGTCAATTTTCTGAATGTTCCCAAGATGTCTTTAGCAAACCAGACAGCAGACTGCGGTCAAAAAACGGCCTACCAGCTGGGCTTTGGCACAGCCCTCTTGGGCAATGGCGATTGCCTGCCCTGCCAATCTGACCCTACCATACATGCCAACCCACCCAATTCAGGGGTGAGACTACCAATTTCAAGGCTAGTTTCCCGCCTCCGGATTCCTGCATGAAAACACCTAATTCCTCAGCTAACAGGGCCCAGTCTTGTGTAATTTGGAGTATGCACTTGCCAGTAACCTGCTCCTGAAGGCCAGTGCACAGCACTTGCATCACGGTCTCTCTGCCTGCCATAGCGCTTTCTCCGTGCTCCTGATAGGTAAGGAAAAAAATCGTTATCCGATCCTGCATCAGCAGACTTCCAAATCCCATACATAACAGTAACCTCATTCAGGACCCAATAGAAGTCAATGGGGGAAATACATTCTCAAGATTGTTTTCTAGAAATCTCCCAATTTTATTTTCTAAAATGTTGGCATGTATGCCCTACCTAAAATTAATTCAATATTTTGCTTAATAAATCCGGAATCTCCTGCCTGAATTAGGTCAATTCATGGCATGTATGCTAACACCAGTCCTTTAGATCACGTTTCTACTGACCTACACGCAACACTTATTTTAAATGTATCTCATAATCCAGCCTAATTTAGTTATTCACTACTCCGTTTTTTAAACTCCACGCTACATAATGATTCGCTCCTCAGAATTGTGGCGTCTTGAGTTCTGTTAAACTGTTAAAGTGGGATTACGTTACCAACTCTCGGGGACTTCATTATTTCTTTTCTAAAAGTCTTTATGTTATTGCCATTCTTCTTTGCAGAACAGGGCGCGCTGGGCGCTGCTGGGCACAAGTATTGCCCCCACGCTGAGTCGTGTCCGGCGTGCCTTGCTGCGTCACGCCCACGTTGACGTTGGACAGCCATCGTGCCAAGGCTCTGGCGTTGTGAGGTGTATAGTCACCTTCCTCGCGCAGTGTTCCAACTCTGTTGACAGTTGGAGTGGGAGTATTATCGAGTTTTGATTAGGTAATGTTTTACATTTTTTCAACGGCAGGTGTTTATGCTTCTGGTCCTAAGCCGTGTTTCTAAGGTAAAAGAAACGGAGATTCTCTGCATGTGTGTATTTGCTGTTTTTCTCCAGCTTTGCATACGGGGAATTTCAAAATTGATCATTGCATCTGTGACATACATCCAGGCATGTGTGTTGTACAATACAATCAGAGGGACTGGCAGTTTAATTCCCTTGTTAATCACAGCCGGGGAATAAATAGCTCCCCCCTGCGCTGTGGTTCCGCTCCCTTTCCTTCTCCACCCTCGGGGATCTCTAACTTGCCCTCCCAAAGTGCCTCCGCCAAGGAGGAGGTAGGTTCCCATGACCCGAATGTGACTTTGAATGCATTACTTATTTAGGATACGAGAGGAAGTGGCTCTGGCTACAGCCTATGTCTGGACAATTAACCCATGCTCTCTGCAGCTCTTAAGGGATGTCTCAAGAATTATATAAAGATAAACTAACATCTGCTCAGCGTCATGCAGACTCTGGTTTTCAGTTTACACGAACACTTAACATAGATGATTCCTGTGCATACCTACGTGTTGAGCATATAAGGCTTAGAAAGCGTGTCTTCCAAGTTCACATGTGAAAGGTTTAACCGTATAAAATGTTTTTTTTCTGTATTGTATGTTCCTTGATAAACTGACTGTGGTGTTGCCCCCTGGGGATTTGAGCTAAAATGTGCATTAATATTGATTACTCTGCACCCCATTTCTCACATGTATACTGACAGAGATATTGCAATTTAAAATGAAATCATTATGTTAAAGTGTGTTTTTTGGCTTACATTTAACTAGGCCTCAGGCCTTGAAGCCATTGTGTTTAACCACTTAGCTGCTGCCCCCTAGCCCACTCATCCCACACACGTGATGAGCCCTTTTTTGGCCATTTGGTGTACTTCATGCTTAGACCTCCATAACTTTCTGTCCACATAAGATATCCACAGCAAATTTGTGTTCTTTTTCCACGACATCCTGGAGAATATAATGGTGCCCAAGATTTGTGGATTCTCCTGGAGGGGGACAGAGAAAATAGCCAAAATATAGCTGAAATTTTAGATTTTGGGGGACAAATAGGAAAAAAGTGCTTTGTATAAAAGTATCTGTTTTTTTCCATTACAATGGCATCAACAAACGGTTTGTTGTGCCAAGTCACCACCTTCCCAGCTTTCAGGAACATACAGAGCTGAATCAATAAAAATATTTCTTTACCACAGCTTGGCATTTTTCAAAGAGGTATCCCATTTTTCCTGTTTTTGTGCTTTCAACCTATTACCAGTTTGTGGTAAAAACCAGTGTGAAACCCCTGGGTAATCCAGGAAAGCTTGTATGTCTGAAAAGTGGAAAAATTTCAGAATCCAATAAGTGGGTTGTGTTGTATGAATTTTGTGGATTTCTGTGCATTCCGAAAGTTTTCATCACAGAAATGTAAGAAAAATGCTTGATTTGGGGCAAAGTTTGAGGTTTGCAGGGCATTGTTGGTAAGAAAACCTCATGGGTTTCGCACAAAATACTTCACCCTGGAATCCCCTGGTTGTCTACTTTAAAAAAATGTCTGTGGGTGATATGTCACCATTGGTGGCAGACGAGAATGGCCTCAAATACCACAGCTACCCCACCAACTCCTGTGGTGATCCCCAAGGAAACATCCACTGGGCAGAGATACAAGTGGCATAACAAAGGCCTCTGCAGCCCCCACTATACAAGACATGAAATATTTATTCTGTATGAAATTGTTCTTGAATAACTTGCTAGAGGTAGTTTTTTTCTAATATTTTTAAGGTTCTTCCTGCTGGCACACTGTATTGCCCTCATTCACAATGGTCCTCTGTTGATTAAGTAACTATTTTTTTCTAAAACTTTGGGAGGACTTTAGATCAGAGGAGATTTTTGGCCAGCTGTGCAAAGCTTTTTTTCATTCGCATATGGCCCGATTCACAAATTTGGGTCGTTTGTGAATTAAAAGAGGCATTTTTCAATGTACAAAGGCCCAATTTGCTTTTCGGTAACCTATTACCAAATTGCAAATTGGGTTTGCGGGTCGGTAGTAGGAAGGGGCGTGTTTAGAGCATCCCTTCCTAATACTGAATTGCAGTGGTATGTGTAAATGTTTTGCATCCTGAATGTGGCCACAAAACATTCACATTTCTGGTGGATACAACTACCTGTGGATTCCTCACCTAAAGAATTTTCCCCTATGCGCCAGCATCTGACGGAAATGTTCTTCTAGCTCTGCACGTCGCCGATGACGTCACAATTGCCCGACTCCCACGCGACGCCGTATGATGTCATCCAGGCAATAAGAGGTCCCCGTCGACGTGCAGACTTCAGTTCCCTTTTTTCCGTGCCTTCGAGTAATGTTTTCTTCTTCGAGGCTATCAGGGAGCTACTGTTTCACTTCGTGTGTTACAATGTCTCAGCCACGGAAGTCGGGTTTTAAACCCTAAAGGGAGTGCGGCGGCCGAATGTCGGTCACAGACCCACATGAGAATTGTTTGTGGTGTCTGAGCTCTGACCATGAGGTTGAAGCGTGCGGTTCATGTTAGCGCATGAATCCGAAGGCTCTCAAGGAGCGGGAGGCCAAGTTGTTCTTGGCAAGGTCGAAGAAGAAGGAGAGACATCATCGTCATAGGTCTTCTTCCAAGTCGTCGAAATCCCACAGGCGTCATCGAGACTCCCGACGCCGGCATGATTCACGACGTCGGTCGAGTAAGGATCGTTCCTGCTCGAGGTCGCCGTCAGCTCGACGCCGAACGACTTGGGAGGTTAGTCCGACTGTGACACCTCCGCCTCGGACAACTCCTACTTCTCTGACGTCTCCGCTGTCGGTCTTCGAAGTCGATCCTCATTAGGATCCGGAGGTCTCTCCGGCGCAGATGGAGATGCCCGAACCGATGCTGGCGTTGCCTCAGGCACCGGCTCCACAAGGATATCCGGCATTCCCGGCGCCAGGCACAGACCCTGCCGCATTTCTTAATGCAATGTTCAACTTCTTTGCCACCATGGCTCTGGGAGGTGGTCATTCGGGACCTTCGGATCCATTGGCTTATGACATGGGTGTTCCGGCTCCATACAGACCGAAGCCCTTCATGCCTTTCCTTCCTTCGGGAAGTGCTGGTTCGGCGCCGGTACCATTGGCGTCGCCTAGAAGGACTGTGACGCCGGCCACATGTGCTGTCCCTGCGCCAATGAGTTCGCCGAAGCTTTCATCTACACTGAAGAAGCCTACGGCGCCGATGGGTCCGGCATCGGATGAATCCAATGGTCAACGCCTGTCATGACCACACAAACTTGCCAAGTCAAATCAAAGAAGTGCATGAGAAAAACAAAGAGATATCCTCAGTGGAGACAGCAAAGCCCAAACTGGAAGAAGGTTTGCAGAGTAATCTTGCACTTATTTCAAAGGAAGAATCAAGAAGAGAAGATCCAAGATGGCCGCTGTGAGTCCTGAAGGTTAGTTACAGTTCAAGTCTTGCAATCGGTTGGTTGCTAGGTTACGAGCTCTCCAGCTGGAAGCCTTGCACTTCAACTGAGGTCTGACAGGAATCAGCTGTGTGGAGAGAGAGCGTGCTTCAGAACAGAAACTCCTGTGAGGTAAAATTACATTTGAAGATTATATTACAGAAAACGGATAAATATTGTCAAGGTTTATTCGAAGAGTTTGATAGTAGACCGTTCCCGTGGAAGTCGGCAAGGCTACAGAGTTATTGTATGAATTAACCTTATGTTTACAAGGTTCTTGTTTAAGATATTAAAGTCAAAGAAAAAATGAACTTTAAAAGAGCAAGCATCTACAAATGTCAAGGTTATAAACAAAGGCCAAGTTTAAAGGAGAAACGAACTGTTAACAAATAAGCATTTACAAATTCAATGGTAATAAACCGAAATAGAGTTTAAAATAGAACGAACTTAAATAAACAAGCATTTACAACTACAAGTTATCGACAGATGTCGAAGTAAGGAAGGAGAAACTAACTGTAATAAACAAGCATTTACAAATACAAGTTATCAACAAATGTCGAAGTAAGAAAGGAGAAACGAACTTTAATAAACAATCATTTACAAATACAAGTATTGACAGAAGTTACAAATAAGACAGGAGAAATTAAATAACATCAGCTGATTTGAAGAACGCATTATCACCAACTATATATATATATATAGCATCATAAAACCAATCTCTAACAAAGGTTGAGAAGTTCTTCCAGAATCAGTAATAAGCATTTTTTTAAGACGAGCTATCATTTATAGAGAGAAGCAAGGCTACAGAGAACTCAGGGTGAGTGAAGAAATAATAGAATTAAAGAGAATTAAGTGTTGAGAGTAGGAAGTGAAAAACTGATGTTTTATGTCCCTAGTAATTGCGACTGTGACTCTTGCAGGTGCTGTATCCAATCTTAGATGTGAAGAGGCAGACTGAGTACTGGCGTTCATCATCTCTGTGGCAGTCTCTCTACCATCCCATTCCCCTTTCCCCCTCCGGGGTACTCAGCACGAAGGATTAATATTCGTTGTGAGTAGCTCGGGTCGGGACTGAGGAGTTATCTTCTGCTTCTGAGGAAATCGAATTGAAGTATCCTGACAACGCCGTCCGAGGTCTTCGGCGTCAGCAGATGCCTTATCGACACCAAGAATAGAATCCAGGCTCCGCTCCAGGAGATTGGCTCTGAGGCTGCTTGAAGAGCAGGAGTATGAGAAGCAGCTCTTGGAATAGGGTGAGATTGTGGAGCCCCCGGGAGACCTGCAGGGCTTGGACACTGCTAGTGGTTTGGACACTTCCCCGGAGTGGGACTTGGCATCTCCAGGGGAGTACACTGAGGAGGCTGCCTCTTTCCATTCAGTAGTCAGGAAGGCAGCAAATTTTCTTGACCTTCCTCTTCCAGCTGCGGATATTACGACGAACATTCTTACAGAGGTTTTGCATCCTTCTTCAGCTGTGGCAGAGCCACTTCTTCCTTTTAATGAGGCGCTCATTGGCCCAATAATGGAGGTGTAGAAGAAGCATGTGACTTCTACGGCAGTAAATAGGTCGGTTGCAAGGAGGTATCGGGTGGCTCCTGGAGATCCAGCGTTCTTGTCTAGACATCCGACTCCGGAGAGTTTGGTGGTGCAGGCTTCATGCTCCTCACGCTCTGCTCCAGGATCTTTTCCAGGGGTCCTTGCAGACAGGGAGTCCAAGAGAATGGACCAATCTGCTAAAAAGGCGTTCTTTTCATGCAGCATGGCCCTCAAGTCAACGAATGCTACCTGTATCCTGGACAGGTACATCTATGCTCTCATGGACGAGGCCAAGGCACACTCTGCATTGCTTCAGGAGGTGCTTAACCTTGTGGCGGACGCTCAGGCGGCGGCGACCCAGGTTATCCTATCTGGGCTTGATTCATCGTACTCTGGGGCCAGGGCTATGGGCACGTCCACAGCAACAAGACAGCATGCCTGGCTAGGGTCTTCAGGATTCTCTTCCGATGTGCAGACAACCTTACTCGATCTGCCCTTTGATGGGGATAAACTGTTTGGGACAAAAGCTGACTCTGCCTTGGAGCGGTTCAAAGAAAGTAGGGCCACGGCAAGATCCTTGGGCTTGCAAGCTTCCACCTCCACTTCCTTGAGATTGTTTGAAGGGTTAGGGGGTTTGGGTGTGGCTCTTCCTTTTGAGGGAGATTCCAGGCAGCAGGACAGCAACCTACTATAACTCACCCCTATAGATCATTTAGGGGAAAGGGTAGGGTTCGTACCAGAGGGGCCACCCAGCAGCACTCTGCCTCTTCCTCTTCCTCCGGAGGGGTGCAGCAGGGAAAGCAGCCTTAGTCCTCCATCACTCCCTTTGCATGCATCTCCTGTAGGGGGAGACTGTCTCAGTTTCTTCACATGTGGGAGTCAATAACATCGGACTCCTGGGTCACCAATATTGTGGGGAAAGGTTATACTCTTCCCTTTCGGGAGTTTCCCCCTCACATCCCTCCCAGCCCATCCTTCTGTTCGGAAGACCATCTTCTTTTACTACAACAGGAAGTGCTAATCCCTTTGTCGAAAGGTGCAGTAGAGTTGGTTCCAGAGCAGGAGAGGGGTCAGGGCTGTTATTCAAGATATTTCCTGATCCCCAAAAAGGATGGTCGGTTGAGGCCAATCCTGGACCTGAGGATTTTGAATTGGTTCCTCAAGCAGGAGAAGTTCAAAATGCTGACCCTAGCACAGGTTCTTTTGGCGTTAAACGAAGGGGATTGGATGGTGTTTGTCGACTTGCAGGATGCTTACTTACATATCCCGATCCTCAAGTCGCACAGGAAGTATCTCCGGTTTGTGGTAGGGTCGCAACACTATCAGTTTGCAGTCCTTCCATTTGGTCTTACTTCGGCACCTTGAGCCTTCACAAAGGTGATGGCGGTGGTTGCGGCAGAGCTCAGAAGGAGGGGAATAGCAGTATTCCCTTATCTGGACGATTGGTTGATCAAAGCCAAGTCTCCGGAGCTCCTGCGGTGTCACCTACAATCGACAACCCAGTTGTTGTTCGATCTGGGCTTTTCGGTGAACGTGCCCAAATCTCACCTGGAGCCCTCTCAGCGCCTCCTGTTCATAGGGGCAGTACTTTACACAAAGTTGAATCAGGCCTTTCCTCCGCCGCAGTGGATTCAGGACATTCAGGCGCTGATTCCAGTGTTCCAGAATGGGGCGGTTGTTCCAGTCCTCAAGGGCCTTCGTCTGCTCGGTCTGTTCGCTTCTTGCATTCTGCTGGTCACTCATGCACATTGGCACATGAGGGCTCTTCAGTGGTGCCTCCGCAGGCAGTGGTTTCAACACAAAGGGGATCTTGAGGAATCGATAAGGATCTCCAGAGACGCTGCAGCGGATCTTCAATGTTGGGCTGCGTTCGCAACCTTTCTCAAGGAAAGCCGTTCTCGCTGTCACCTCCAGTGGCCACAGTGATAATGGATGCCTCCACTCTAGGGTGGGGAGCTCATCTGGGGGACCTGGAGGTCTAAGGCCATTGGTCTCCAGTGGAGCAGAGGTTTCACATAAATCTGTTGGAATTGCAGACGATACGTCTGGCTCTCAAGGCCTTCCTCCCTTCCCTTCGCGGTTGGTTGGTTCAAGTCTTGACTGACAACACTAACGCGATGTGGTATATAAACAAGCAGGGAGGAGTGGGGTCATACCTTCTCTGCAGAGAAGCTCTGGTCCTGGGCTCAGGACCACCAGATTTGCTTGGTAGCAAACCATTTGGCCGGAGTTCTGAACATGCTTTCGGACAGTCTCAGTCGGCGCATTTCGACCGATCACGAGTGGCGTCTTCATCCAGACCTGGTCCTTTACATCTTCCAGGTGTGGGGGTATCCACAGATAGACCTGTTTGCCACTCTGGAGAACGCGCACTGCCCGTCATTCTGCAGCCTCCAGTATCCGGTGCAAGGAGCTTTGGGGGAAGCGTTTCAGGTGTCCTGAAAGGGTCAGTTGCTTTACGCGTTCCCCCCCATACCCTTGATTCCTCGGGTCCTGAGGAAGATTCGCCAAGACCGGGCCCAAGTCATCTTAATAGCTCCGGATTGGCCAAGAAGGGTGTGGTATTTAGACCTTCTCCAACTCTCTCTGTGCCCTCTGCTCTGTCTCCCTCACAGGGCAGATCTCCTCTCGCAATCGCAGGGGCAGGTTCTACACCCCCACCTCCAGAGCCTGCACCTACATGCCTAGAGATTGAACGGGGAATCTGAGTACTTTTTCTCTCCCACCTGAGGTGGTGGACGTTATATTATCGGCCAGGTGACACTCCACCAAACCTATCTATGCAAGCAGGTGGGCTAAATTTGTGACTTGGTGTGGAGAGAATCAAATTGATCCCTTGCGTGCCCACTTATCTGACATTCTGTCGTTTGCGTTATCCTTGGCGCAGAGGGGTTGGGCAGTTGCCACTGTTAAGGGTTTTGGCCGCGCTGTCAGCCTTTCTGTGCCTTCCAGACCAACCCTCCTTGTTTAAGTCCACAATAGTTTTGAGGTTCATTAAGGGTCTCACTAACAAGTTTCCGCCCACTCCATTCGTTATGCCGCAGTGGGATTTTAACTTAATGTTAGCCTTTCTGATGGGTTCACTGTTTGAACCGATGCATTCATGTCCCTTGCGGTTTTTAGTTTTGAAAACTGTTTTCCTAGTTGCCATTACATCTGCTAGAAGGGTGAGTGAGCTCCAGGCTCTTAGTGTGGAACCCCCATATACTTCCTTTTATAGGAACAAGCTGGTGTTAAGGACCAAGGCGGCTTTCTTACCGAAGGTTGTTACACCCTTTCATTTAGGACAGTCCATCACACTTTCTTCCTTCTATCCTCCACATCATCCATTACAGCGACTTGACCCAGGAAGAGCGTTGAGCTTCTTCGTCGACAGGACGAGAGAGTTCAGACAGGACAATCAGCTCTTCGTCGGTTACGTGGGGAAGATGAGAGGCAAAGCTGTCCACAAGAGAAAGCTTTCCAGGTGTGTAATTCTTTGCATTAAATTGTGTTATTCTTTAGCAAAGAAGGAGCCTCCTGTGGGGTTAAGAGCCCAGTCCACCAGAGCTAATGTGACCTCTTCGGCCTTAGCTAGAGGTGTTCCTGTGATTAATATCTGCAAGGCTGCAACTTGGGCATCCCTCCACACATTTTCTAAACATTATTGTTTGGATTCTGAAGTTAGGAGGATGGCCATTTTGCACGGTCAGTGCTGCAGGATTTCTTGGTTTGACCATTCAGGCACCCACCACTGAGTGCGGTACTGCTTTGGGACTCTATTCTTTACGTGAGGAATCCACATGTAGTTGTATCCATCAGAAGAACAAGTTACTTACCTTCGGTAACCCCTTTTCTGGTGGATACACTAGCTACCTGTGGATTCCTTACGGTCGGTCCCACCCGCCCCCTCGTTTCCAGGTTAGTCTTACCAAGATATTCTTGGGTGAGCATCTGTATATTGTTGATGTGCATATACTGGTGTTATGATTTATATATGTGTATATAGTTGTTTATATATATATATATAAACAATTATATACACATATATAAATCATTGCACCAGTATATGCACATATATATATATATATATAGGTTTAGATGTAAGATATATGCATATATTTTGTATTGTAGGACTGTATGCAGTAGGATGTTTACTTCTACTCGTTATGTTTCATATTGGTTGTAATAAATGATGGTATATAAGTTTGATTGATGTGTTTGTGTCAAATATGTAGTGTCAATGTTCATCTGTTCGCCTCAAAGGCACGTAAAAAATGGTGATAACTGACGTCTGCACGTCGACGAGGACCTCTTATTGCCTGGATGACGTCATACGGTGTCGCGTGGGAGTGGGGCAATTGTGACGTCATCCTCGACGTGCAGAGCTAGAAGAAAAGTTCTGTTGGATGCTGGCACATGGGGAAAATTCTTTAGGAGAGGAATCCACAGGTTGCTAGTGTATCCACCAGAAAAGGCGTTACCAAAGGTAAGTAACTTGTTCTTTACAACATACTTTCACTAGGTGGTAATGCATTTGCAAATGGGAAGGTGTCCTCGAGGCACCACCTCCCCTTTGACAATGGTTGTAAAAATATTTTTGAGAACAGGCAGTGGTCCTAGGGCCCCTTCCTGCTCTTAAAAAATAAAACTTTTCATTTATCTTTTTGAAAAGCAGCCAGTTTTCCTGTAAGGAAAACGTGCTTGCTTAAAAAAACAAAAAACTTTGCTTTATTAAAAAGCAGTCACAGACATGGCGGTCTGCTGACTCCAGCAGACCACCATCCCTTTTATTTTTACAATTCCCAGGGGGTTGCAAAACAAGACCCCCTCATGAATACTAATGAGTTCGGACTATTCTGCGACACATTAAAGATCTCAAAAAATGTAAAGCACACTTTCGTTCATGGGTGTCTGTGATTACCAAATAACGAACTGCAAAAATTTGTCATTTGGTAATCGCAAACCTACATACAACTGGCCCAACATTCTGGGTTAGTGCAAAAATAGGAGGGTTGTTTGACTTTTTAAATATGAATTGTGATTTGCTATACTAATACTCCACCTATGTTGTCTTAACAGTTTCTGTAATATTCTACTCAAGACAATTGAATATGAAGACCTCATGGGGATGAGCGACATTTTAAAGACCTTTCCTGAGCTTTTAGCGATACTGGGGGTCATTACAACCCTGGCGGACGGTGTTAAAGCGGCGGTAAGACCGCCAACAGGCCGGCGGTAAAAAAATGGGAATTATGACCGTGGCGGAAACCGCCAACAAAGACAGCCACTTTAACACTCCGACCGCCACGGCGGTACAGACAAACAGCGCGGCGGTCACCGCCAACAGAAGGCGGGAGACAAAGTACCGCCCACAGTATCACAACCTACCAATCCGCCACCTTTTCCGGGGAGGTAACAGCCATTTCAAAGGGAAAACGCTCACCTCTACACATCCCACGAGGAAGGAGGACACCCATGCAACCTGAACTCCATATTCTTCCTGCACTAGTCTTCCTGCTCCTATATGACGATCATCAACGCCGGCGGTGTGGTACTGAAAATTCTGGACCCGTGTTAT
This sequence comes from Pleurodeles waltl, assembly GCF_031143425.1. Classification (NCBI taxonomy): domain Eukaryota; kingdom Metazoa; phylum Chordata; class Amphibia; order Caudata; family Salamandridae; genus Pleurodeles; species Pleurodeles waltl. The sequence continues at coordinate 1,149,996,896 of NC_090446.1, read as the reverse complement.
AAACATCGTCGTATCACAACGATTTTGGTATCAGCAGACCGAGAATGATTAGAATAGTATGCACAAGCATTGTATTCATATTCGGGCAACAAAATCACCCGAATATCAGAGTTTCCGTCCTGAACTCTCGTGTTCCATTTAAACGACAGCCATTTTGTGATTGCCCTCACATAGGCCAATGTCTAATGCTGAAAACGAGTCTGAAGGACACGTACATCTTTGCTGACTCCTCTGACCTGGGCAAGCTGACTCCACTGCCTGAAGCCAAACCTGTTCGGCCAGTTTCTTTCCCAGTGGCCGAATGAGATTAGTATCAAGGCACAACACATCATAAAACCTTTCATCACACACAAACCATGATCTTACACACACCTGTCCCTGTTTCTTTCTTTATGACTTGCTTTACAAGGAGGAGGTGCCCGTTTATATTGGGGGTCCGTCGATATCTGATGAAAGTACTAAGCCTTGCCGGGTAATTGATTGAGGGCTGGACAAACTGAAATATGGGCTTGTCATCATAAACCTGCTATTTCTTTGTAGTGAAAATATGTGAATGATCAACTGTAAAATAAGGAATGTTTGCCTAAAGCATAATATTTTGTATAAAAGAGAAGGTTAGCTTTGCAAAGGGAGCAGTCTCCTGAGAATATACACCGTGTTGTACTTCTAGGATACCTGTTACTGGCTGCAGCCAATAAACAAGATCTTTGACTTCACCAAGAAGACTCTGTGTTTCTGTAGTCTGAAACAGGAAGGACTCGAAGTCTTAGGGTGTGTTCCCTGGCACCACTGGGTTCTGAAAAACCCAGTACTTCAGTTGGCGCCCAACGTGGGGCGATTTCAGCGGTACCAGTCCAAGCCAGAGGTTCGTGAGGAGCTTCGTGTGAAAATTCTGGAGGAAGGCCGCCTCTTCATCGACCCCTGTATGTCGACGTGGTCCGAAAGTCTTTGCTGCGAGGTTCCCCGCTTTCCGACGGCTACGAAGGACTGCTGCCCTGACTATCGCCCTGTTTTGGACCCTTGATGATTTGGTAGAGCGAAACGATAAACGAGTCTTCTGGTGACGTCATCGATACCTCAGTTAAGTATAAGTGGAGCGTCTCCTAGTCCTTAGTTTGGTTCTTAGTTTGGTATCCCCTTGGGATCTTTGATTTGGAACTTGCAAGTACCAAAGCCGAGGGATTCGTGTATTCACGAGACTATCGTATTCGATAATCCTTTGAAGTTTGAAGCTAGACTAGAGAGCGAAGATGCCTGGTCTTAGCAGATATGGAAATTTGTTTTGTCTTGGTTATAATAGGGATTCCCGATTGGAGGACTCGTGTGCGGTTCCTCCGATTGGAACTCCAACCTATGATCTATATGTGAAACATGGCATAGGCCCCCTCACATATAATGAAGTATGGATCCGATACACCAGGAAAGATGGTGTTTTAAAATGGCCCCAATATGGTAGTTTTGACACAGAGATTCTGAATAATCTGGAGGTTAAACTTTTCAAGAAGAAAGCCCGGCCGGCGATGTTTGACTCTTTCCGCCTATGGCGTAAGGAAGCCAAACAGAAGGAAATTAAATTAGCAAAGAGAAATAAGAGGGAAGAGGGTATCTCGATAATGCAAGCTGCCATGCAGTTTAAAGATGATGAAGAAGAGCAGATGAATGAGCAGTTGCACAGGCAACGTAAATTGGTGACCGATAAATGTTATCCAGTTTTTCCGCTTCTTCAGCAAGATGCAGCAAAAGAACTTGAGAAAGATCCTTTAATGTCACACTTGTTGAGTTCGCCACCCCCTTATGCGCAGAATGCTACAGCACCCCCGCAACCTTTAGCTGTGCAACCTCCGGTTATTGTGCCTCAGGTTCTTCCACAGCCTCCAGCTCCTCTTCAGTTGGCTCCTACTACTATGGCGCAGCCCCTTCAAGGGCCGCCGTCTTCGCTACCTGCTCCATCTGTACCTACTACGACTTTATGTACTACATCGACTGCCTCTTCTGGTGTTCTTCCTGATACTGCCTCTGCGTCTGCTTCTGCGTCTGCCTTGCCTCCCTCTGTTTTTCCTCCTGTTCTTTCATCAACTTCTCCTTCTGTCCGACAGAGAGTGACAGATACTGTTGCCAGCCTTATATTTCCTCTCTTTGGGTCGTCTGGTGTGACCCCAGATTCGGAGCGTAAACAGTCGCGTAGTCAACTGCCTAATTCTCAAGAGAGAGAAATGTTTGACCGTATGGCGCGTAAATGGGTTGTTTACCCTTTAAGATACGATGTAGAGTCTGTTATGGATGTCTTCCGTCAATGGGGAGCACCGAAACAAAGATACGTTTTTGAGAAAATGTGTGCTTTCCTTTGTGAGGAATTGGAGGATAATGATTTGGAAACAAATCCGCCTGATTTGTGCCGTGTACGGTTTGAGTTTGAAAAAGGCACGATTGTGGGTCCCGATGTTGAGAAAGCAGTTGCGACGTTGTTGTCCTTTAGGAATAAGGATCCTTCTCAGTCATTGTTCCAACATGACTCCTCTGTTAAAAAAAAGGTGCAACAGTACCCAATGAGAGAAGTCCCTCCGGTATGGAAGGACGCCGTTGCGGCTGATGTTGCCAATCAAATTGATGCTGTCCCAGCTCATTTTCAGCGTGTTTGGGTACATGTTCCGTGGAAGCGAGCTGAAGTTTTAGCCCTTGAGCAGACTTTGCCTGATCCCCGTAAAAACCCTGCAGGGTATTATAAGGAATTATCACAGACTGCAGACTCATGCATTATGAATTTAGCCGACATAGACATGTTATTTGGGAATGTTGTTCCACAGCCTTTGTGGGGATTGATTCGCCATACAGATCATGCGCAAGAGTTAGGTGACTCATGGGCTAATATTAGTGCTGCAAATGATAGACAAGTTGGTGGTGCCAAGCCTGAGCCTTTGGTAGCAGAACTGCCTGCTAGGATCATTACTTACATGAAGACTTTAATGCCTGCGATGCGTGTGAATTGGGATAAATTGTCTGCATGTAAGCAGAAGAAAGATGAAACAGTGTCTGATTTCTTCACCAGGTTTGAGGAAACGTTTATCGACCACAGTGGTCAAGATATGAGTACAGAAGGTGGTCAACGGTTGTTCGTCGACAAGTTTGTGCACAATTTGCTTGCCGAGCTGTGTAAGAAATTGAAGGATTCAGAGAGTTCTTGGGCCGTTTCATCTTCAGCACAAATATTGGCTACTGCACAGTACTACGAAAATAGGGATAAAGATGAGAAGGATAGAGCAGACAAGAAAACTAAAGAATTAAAGACGAAGGTTCTTTTACAACAGGCGTATCCGCCACGTGGTGGTCAGAGTAACTATCAGCAACCTCAACAGTTCCAGAGAAACTCGCAAAGGTTCGAGTTTTCTCAACCACGTGTTCCTGTAGGTCCCAATCAGTGTTCATATTGTAAAGAAGAGGGTCATTTCAAGTATAGTTGTCTTATTTTGTTACAGCGTACGAATGGTGCTTCTGGCGCAAGAGGTCGAGGTGTTCAACAAGCTCCTAGAGGTAGAGGACGTGGAAGTTTTCCCCAGAACACGCGTTCCTTTCCGTCTCAAAACTCAATGAATAGTTTTGACCAGCAACATAACGCGTCTGGTAGGACGGCTCAGTACTATGCTGACGACTACTATGCAGAAGATGAGAATCTGGAAGGTAATGATTGCTAGGACATCCATAGACGAAGAGAGGGAGTTTTTTTAGTTCCAGTGGATCAGAATGGACCTTATGTTAAGGTGATTACCTCAGGTGTGTCGGAGCCTTTTCTGTTGGATACTGGTGCTACAAAGAGTTCTATTATGCACTCAAAACTCCCTGGCGCACCTTTATCTGGCGAGATGAATGTTTCAGTAGGTTTTTCTGGCGCCCCGGTTAGGAACCCGATTTCTAGTCCTATGTCCCTTTCTGTTGGACCTTGTGAATTGGAAGCACCCCTTATTCTGACGACAGGTTGTGGTGAAAACTTGTTAGGATTGGATTTGTTGAAAAGATTGTATGCAACATTATATTGTTCTCCTTCGGGGGTACAACTTACACTGGGTAGGAAATTGGTCTCTCCAATGTATTTGTCGACGGATAAACTCCCGACCGAATTTTCGTTTCTTCCTGATACCATTTGGGCTACTGGTCCTAATGATGTGGGTCTGTTGGAAATACCGCCTTATGTTGTGACATTGAAAGCCAATGTTAAATTACCACGCATTCAACAATACAAGATCTCTAGTGAAGGTGAAAAAAAAGCTGCTAGCGATCATTTATGATTTAATTGAAAAAGATGTAATTGAAGAGACAAGAGGCAACGTTTGTAATAGTCCTGTTTTGCCTGTTTTGAAACATACTGACCCCTCTAAGCCACCTGTTTACAGGCTCGTGATTGATCTTAGAGAGGTAAATAAAATAGTTGTGCCACAGTTTCCAGTTGTTCCTGATATCACTGCCATATTGACTATGATTCCAGCTTCCGCCACCTGGTTCTCGGTGATTGACTTAAAGAATGCTTTCTTCAGTATCCCGATTGCAGAGGAGAGCAGGGATATTTTTGGCTTCAGTTTAGGAGGCCGAAGTTTCCGCTTCAAACGCGCTCCACAAGGCTACTGTGAAAGTCCATCAATATATAGTCAGGTTTAAAAACACAGCTTGATGCCATTGTTTTACCTGACAGCGCTACCCTTATTCAGTACATTGATGATTTGCTAGTCGCTACAGATACTGAAGAGATTTGTAAAGAAGCCACCTTGTTGTTGTTGCGTCATATGTCTGATTTACATCACAAAGTGTCCCTTTCAAAACTGCAATATTGTCGACAAGAAGTGACCTACTTAGGTCATCTCTTATCGAAGGAGGGAAGGAAACTGACCTCAGAAAGAATTCAGGCAATTGCAAGATTGAGTGTGCCAAGGACACAGAGAGAAGTACGTGCTTTCTTGGGCATTACATCATACTGCAGACAATGGATACCAAATTTTTCTTTGCTGGCCAAACCTTTGGTAGCATTGACCTATAAAGATACACCGAACCCCATTCCGTGGTCTGAAGATTGTCAGAAAAGTTTTTCCGAATTGCGTAATGCATTGTGTTCGGCTCCTGTGTTGGGTACCCCCGACTACAGTAAGCCCTTTACACTGTATGTCCATGAGAAAGAGGGTTGTGCATTGTCAGTGCTGACACAGTCTTTTGGAGACAAGCAGCGCCCATGCGCATATTTTTCGTCAACTTTGGATCCGGTAGCTAAAGCATTACCGAGTTGCTTGAGAGCCACAGCGGCCGCAGCTGTTTCTATTCGACAGTCTGCTGGGTTAGTGATGAATAATATGTTGATTGTGATGGTTCCACATGCAGTGGACACGTTGTTAAACAGGACCAAGACACAGTATTTAACTAGTGCTCGATTGTCAGGTTACGAGTTGACACTGTTAGCGAGTCATGTGCACATAAAGAGGTGCAATACGTTGAATCCAGCCACGCTATTGCCGATTTTAGTAGAGACAGATGATGTTGAACAACATGATTGTTTTCTTAGGACAGAAGAAGAAACGAAAGGGAGAGTAGATCTTAAAGATACTCCTCTTGTAAAGTGTGATGGTACCTTATGGGTGGATGGTTCATGCTTCAAGCTTCCGAATGGTGATACGACTGCAGCATATGCTGTCACAACTTTGCATACGATTGTTGAAGCTGCACGTATACCACATAATTCAGCTCAAGCAGCAGAGCTGATTGCACTTATGAGCGCGTGTGTGTTATCGAAAGGAATGAAAGTGTCCATATATACCGACAGCCAGTATGCGTTTGGTGTGGCCCATAGTTTTGGACGATTGTGGAAAGAACGTGGGTTCCTGACTTCGCATGGAGCTAAAATTCAGCATGGTCAGTTGGTGAATGAGCTTCTTGATTCACTGACCTTGCCATTACAAATTGCGATTGTGAAATGCAGTGCACACAAGAAGGTTACTGATGATGTCGGTCGTGGCAATGCATTTGCTGATGAAATCGCAAAAGAAACAGCAAAAGATGTGATGAATCGAATGTATGTTGCAGGCCCCGCAAGATGGGTTGGTGACGTTGGAATATGTGAAGATACGATAGAGGGTGTGAAGTCTATTCAAGCTGAAGCTGAAGCTTCAGAGAAAGAGTTGAGCGTGTGGAAAGAAAGTACGGGTAAATTGGATGAAAATGGTTGTTGGGTTGACTTGTCAGAACATCAGCGATGGTTGTTACCCGATGCGTATGTGCTTGCAGTGGTGACAATGGCTCATGGAATGGCCCATATCAGTGTGAAAGGGATTTGTAAGTTGTTGGCTCCAGTATGGCAAAATGCTGGAATTCCTAAATGTGCAGAGAATGTGGTCAAGAATTGCATGGTGTGTCTGAAATACAATCCTGGTAGGGGAACCCCAACTCCAGCTGGTCATTTTGCACCTCCAACGTTTCAGTTCGAGGTTTTGCAGCTAGATTTCATCCACATGGAAAGGTGCAACAATCTGAAATACGTACTCGTTGTTGTTTGTGCTTTTTCAAGATGGGTAGAAGCATATCCCTTAAAAGACAACACTGCCTTATCCACAGCTAAAGCCCTTGCCAAAGAATTCTTCCCTAGGTTTGGAATGCCGAGAATGGTCTGGAGTGATAATGGGAGTGAATTTGTGGGTCGAGTGATGAAAAAAGTATGTGAGGGGTTAGGTATCCAGCAAAAATTCCACGCTGCAAATCACCCCAAATCAGCTGGACTAGTAGAGTGCTATAATGGCACGCTAAAACTGAAGTTGGCAAAGATACAAGCGAGCTCTGGTCTTAAATGGCCTGACACTCGGCCTTTAGCACTCCTATCAACAAGAAAGACTGTGCATTCGCGAGTGGGACTTAGTCCCTATGAAATTGTGTTCGGCCGCCCGGCCAACATATGGGGAGTGCCAAGACCAACAAAATTCAGTGAGATCGAACACCCTGTACTGCTTGATTATTTGTATGAATTGACGGCTAAATTGCGTGTTCTACACCAACAGGTTCACGATACTCTGCCTCAGGTCTCTGAAGCTCCAGGACATCTTATCGATCCTGGATCATGGGTGCTGGTCAAGAACTTCCAGCGGACAAAGAATGACCAGCCCCGTTGGACCGGCCCCTACCTCGTCCTTCTCTCAACAAGATCAGCTGTTCGAGTGGAAGGGAAAAAGAACTGGATCCACAGCGTACACTGCAAGAGGGTCCCTTTTCCTCTACCGTACGACCGGTGGGTCCAGGAGGGGATCGCTGACTCTGAGACTGAGACTGTGCCTCGTTTTTTGCCATTTAGCGATGCACGTGTAAAAGGAACAATTTCTGAACGAGAAAGTGACAATAATTTGCAAGAAGTTGTGCCACCGTCAATTCGATTGAACACTACAGAGCCTGAACTCTTGTTCCAGAACCAGACAGTACCTGGAAAAAGCCGTTATAATTTGAGACCAAGAACTAAGGACAAATAATTTTTTTCCCGTTCCTTTGCTATTTTTTTTTTAAAGTGCGGCTCTCTCATCTGAGAAACTTTCTTATTTTTGTTTTTTTCTTTTCGAACCGCCATCCGGGTTCAGCTGTAGGGTCGTGGTTGCCCAAGTCTTTGGAGTGCAGCTGAAGACGTTAGGTCGACAGTTCTGGTCGGTCTAAGGGAGTTGCCCTGGACTGACAGAAGCATTCCCTAGCATAGAACACCGTACCACCACGAGCAGCAATTAGAGAGGATGGAGTTTTTCAAGAATGAGAGACCTGCCAGACAGATGGACGTTAAAGCCAGAATGTGTATAATAATGACAAAGAAACGATTTTTGATATTATGTATTTTCATGTTGCTTAGTGTAATGACGTTTTTAATAGGATATGTTTTATTCTCTTTTCAAGTGACATTTGCACCCATTACGCAGCCCATACCTCCTTCTACTGTTTCCTCGCATTCTTTTCACTCCCTGCCTGAACACGAGTCTGCCAGAAGTTTAGAATTTGTCAACAATTCATTCATTCAGCTTCTACACCAACACCAATTAGTAGTGAATACAACTAACTGTTGGGTGTGTGGTCTTATGCCTCATACTACTGATAAAGGTATCCCTTATCTGGTCCTGCCTTTCAGCCATAATGGTTCTGTATGGGCATATAGAACGGTGTTCATATACGCGTATGAAGCCAACCCCCTACGTTCTGTGAAAGATAATCCTAAGAATAGTGCTCTAGCTAAGGGTATAGTAGATATGATTAGGGAAGATATTTCCTATGAGACTATTCCGAGAGATGAGACACTAGCATATATTGGATGGAACATAACAGGATATGGAGTTACTCTGAGTGGGAACCAGCGAGCAAAGAGATCCTCCCCGATTTGGATTGTACCCCATCAGGGTCACCTATGTCTGCAAGGTAATGGCAAGAATCCCAGAGCTCAGTTAGGGAAAAGTATCTGCACTGAAACATATGTTTTTGCGTCTCAGACTTCTCCTTCGTTCTTAGCAGCTAAGGGTACCTATTTCATCTGCCATAATAGAGCCTATACATGGTTGCCCCCTGACTTCTCAGGCACATGTTTTGTTTCGTTCCTGTTACCTCCCACCTACACGGCCGCGGCAGATTACCATAAAACAAGGATAGTTAGAGGTGTCATAAGTAAAGAAGACACTACAGGACAAGAATTTGGAGATTTCGTAAAGGGTTTTCTGCCGTTTTGGGGTCCTATGGTTAACAGCAGGAACATAAGGCAATTGACAAAGGTGGTTGAATCCACGGTAGTTGAAACCGCCGGTGCCCTTAGTAATTTGACTTCTGAGCTCCAGTCGGATCGCCTTATGACTCTTCAGAACAGGGTCGCATTAGACGTCATACTTGCAGACCGAGGTGGGGTATGTAAAGTGATCCAATCAAGTTGCTGTGTTTTCATCCCAGATAACGCTCCAACAGTCTACCAGGCCATTTCCAAACTGCATAAGATCTCCGAGTCTATTCACGTGGATAAAGGAGATTGGTCATTGATGGGGTGGTTCTGGGAGCTGATATCCGCCTGGGGATGGAAGACTCTGATAGTCATTGGGATGATCTTAGCCATTCTTTTCCTGTCCTGTCTGTGTGTACAGTGTGCTCCTGCAATATGTGGCCTCTGTGCTACATCGTGTGTAAGGAAACCTGTATCAAGGGACGAGCTAAGTAATAGGATGATGCTACAGCAACATCTCAACGACTTTATGAATATAGACCTGGACTCAGATTAGCGTGAGTATAGGTTATTGCCTATGTAAGGGCAAAAGGAGGGTCTGTGGTACTGAAAATTCTGGACCCGTGTTATAAACATCGTCGTATCACAACGATTTTGGTATCAGCAGACCGAGAATGATTAGAATAGTATGCACAAGCATTGTATTCATATTCGGGTAACAAAATCACCCGAATATCAGAGTTTCCGTCCTGAACCCTCGTGTTCCATTTAAACGACAGCCATTTTGTGATTGCCCTCACATAGGCCAATGTCTAATGCTGAAAACGAGTCTGAAGGACACGTACATCTTTGCTGACTCCTCTGTGACCTGGGCAAGCTGACTCCACTGCCTGAAGCCAAACCTGTTCGGCCAGTTTCTTTCCCAGTGGCCGAATGAGCTTAGTATCAAGGCACAACACATCATAAAACCTTTCATCACACACAAACCATGCCTAATCTTACACACACCTGTCCCTGTTTCTTTCTTTATGACTTGCTTTACAAGGAGGAGGTGCCCGTTTATATTGGGGGTCCGTCGATATCTGATGAAAGTACTAAGCCTTGCCGGGTAATTGATTGAGGGCTGGACAAACTGAAATATGGGCTTGTCATCATAAACCTGCTATTTCTTTGTAGTGAAAATATGTGAATGATCAACTGTAAAATAAGGAATGTTTGCCTAAAGCATAATATTTTGTATAAAAGAGAAGGTTAGCTTTGCAAAGGGAGCAGTCTCCTGAGAATATACACCGTGTTGTACTTCTAGGATACCTGTTACTGGCTGCAGCCAATAAACAAGATCTTTGACTTCACCAAGAAGACTCTGGGGGTGATTCTAACCCTGGCGGTCGGTGTTAAAGCGGCGGCCAACCCGCCAACAGGCTGGCGGTAAAAAGTATGGGATTCTGACCCTGGCGGGAACCGCCAACACAGACAGCCACTTTAACACTCCGACCGCCATGGCGGTACAAACAAACAGCGCGGCGGTCACCTCCAACAGCCAGGCGGCAGACAATGTACCGCCCACACTATTCCAACTCACCAATCCGCCACCTTTTCCGGGGCGGGAGCACCGCCGATAAAAACACGGCGGAAACAGACTACGGACGGGAAAACGCTCACCACTACGCACTCCAGGAGGAAGGAGGACAGCATGGAACCCGAATTAAACATCCTACCTGCTCTCGTCTACCTTCTCATCTACCACGAGTACGAAGTCCGGCGCAGACGACAACGGTGAGTACTGCACCTACGACACACGGGAGGGGGAGGACGAAAGGTTACGGGCACACACATATGCGACCCCCCCCCCCCCAACTATGTACTCACCAATGCAGCGCACCAAGTCACAGTGACACCACCCAAACACCCCTGAAAAATGCTAGGACATAATCAGATTTTGAATAAATATTTATGTACCAAAAAGCTCCAGAAAATTAGCGTACAACCATGAAAGATATCCACAACAAAACTAATGACACACACATCAGTGTATAACTGAAGTACCAAGTCCTGCACATCCTACGAATTCAGCATGTCCGTGGGCCAAAGTCTTGAGAAACAAGGGCAAAGCCCACACAGGAGACCTGAGTCCTTTGGAGAGAACACTGCAGGGGCATCAGATGTAAAAACTACAGGCACCTCAGGGGGAAGGGAAGGGGGGGGGCACCACAGCCACATGAGTCCACGACGCCAGATCCACGAGGAGCCACCATGCCCACTGGACCATCCTGGGGAGTGCAAAGCCACAGTCTCTCAATGTCTCTACAGTGGGTGGGCTGCCCACTGGACCATCCTGGGGAGTGCAAAGCCACAGTCTCTCAATGTCTCTACAGTGGGTGGATTGCCCACTGGACCATCCTGGGGAGTGCAAAGCCACAGTCTCTCAATGTCTCTACAGTGGGTGGGCTGCCCACTGGACCACCCTGGGGAGTGCAAAGCCACAGTCTCTCAAGTCTCTGCAGTGGGTGGATTGCCCACTGAACCATCCTGGGGAGTGCAAAGCCACAGTCTCTCAATGTCTATACAGTGGGTGGGCTGCCCACTGGACCATCCTGGGGAGTGCAAAGCCACAGTCCATCAGGTGGATGACAGTCTCCACTGGTCAAGGAGGAGGCATGGTGGGCACAGTGAACCATAAACGGTGCTTGCGACGGCGGGGCCCAGCGGAGCGGTGCTTGAGAGGAAGGGCCCAGCGGAGCGGTGCTTGAGAAGAAGGGCCCAGCGGAGCGGTGCTTGAGAAGAAGGGCCCAGCGGAGCGGTGCTTGAGAAGAAGGGCCCAGCGGAGCGGTGCTTGAGACGGCGGGGCCCAGCGGAGCGGTGCTTGAGAGGAAGGGCCCAGCGGAGCGGTGCTTGAGAAGAAGGGCCCAGCGGAGCGGTGCTTGAGAAGAAGGGCCCAGCGGAGCGGTGCTTGAGACGGCGGGGCCCAGCGGAGCGGTGCTTGAGAGGAAGGGCCCAGCGGAGCGATGCTTGAGAAGAAGGGCCCAGCGGAGCGGTGCTTGAGAAGAAGGGCCCAGCGGAGCGGTGCTTGAGAAGAAGGGCCCAGCGGAGCGGTGCTTGAGAGGAAGGGCCCAGCGGAGCGGTGCTTGAGAAGAAGGGCCCAGCGGAGCGGTGCTTGAGAAGAAGGGCCCAGCGGAGCGGTGCTTGAGAAGAAGGGCCCAGCGGAGCGGTGCTTGAGACGGCGGGGCCCAGCGGAGCGGTGCTTGAGAGGAAGGGCCCAGCGGAGCGGTGCTTGAGAAGAAGGGCCCAGCGGAGCGGTGCTTGAGAAGAAGGGCCCAGCGGAGCGGTGCTTGAGAAGAAGGGCCCAGCGGAGCGGTGCTTGAGAGGAAGGGCCCAGCGGAGCGGTGCTTGAGAAGAAGGGCCCAGCGGAGCGGTGCTTGAGAAGAAGGGCCCAGCGGAGCGGTGCTTGAGACGGCGGGGCCCAGCGGAGCGGTGCTTGAGAGGAAGGGCCCAGCGGAGCGGTGCTTGAGAAGAAGGGCCCAGCGGAGCGGTGCTTGAGAAGAAGGGCCCAGCGGAGCGGTGCTTGAGAAGAAGGGCCCAGCGGAGCGGTGCTTGAGACGGCGGGGCCCAGCGGAGCGGTGCTTGAGAGGAAGGGCCCAGAGGAGCGGTGCTTGAGAAGAAGGGCCCAGCGGAGCGGTGCTTGAGAAGAAGGGCCCAGCGGAGCGGTGCTTGAGACGGCGGGGCCCAGCGGAGCGGTGCTTGAGACGGCGGGGCCCAGCGGAGCGGTGCTTGAGACGGCGGGGCCCTGTTCAGCGGTGCTCTTCTCCACGGCGGGCCCTGTTCAGCGGTGCTCTTCTCCACGGCGGGGCCCTGTTCAGCGGTGCTCTTCTGCACCGCGGGCCCTGTTCAGCGGTGCTCTTCTGCACCGCGGGCCCTGTTCAGCGGTGCTCTTCTCCACGGCGGGCCCTGTTCAGCGGTGCTCTTCTCCACGGCGGGGCCCTGTTCAGCGGTGCTCTTCTGCACCGCGGGCCCTGTTCAGCGGTGCTCTTCTGCACCGCGGGCCCTGTTCAGCGGTGCTCTTCTCCACGGCGGGCCCTGTTCAGCGGTGCTCTTCTCCACGGCGGGGCCCTGTTCAGCGGTGCTCTTCTGCACCGCGGGCCCTGTTCAGCGGTGCTCTTCTCCACGGCGGGCCCTGTTCAGCGGTGCTCTTCTACACGGCGGGGCCCTGTTCAGCGGTGCTCTTCTGCACCGCGGGCCCTGTTCAGCGGTGCTCTTCTCCACGGCGGGCCCTGTTCAGCGGTGCTCTTCTCCACGGCGGGGCCCTGTTCAGCGGTGCTCTTCTGCACCGCGGGCCCTGTTCAGCGGTGCTCATCCAGCAGGTCAAGGGAGCCAGACCTGGCCTCGACTCCCTGCTCAGTCACCCTCGGACCGTGACGTATCTGGACCCTTCGGGGACGGACTCCTGGCCTCCTTAGTGTCCTCCTTCCCAGCTGGGATGTGGCATGTGGGGTCCACCTTCTCCGCGCTCCTGCTGCCCTTCCGCTCCTTTGATGGGGCTCTCGGGCCCTTGCCTCCCCCAGATGGTGTGGGTGGTGAAGTGGCCGCACATTGCTCCTTGGGGGCAGCCCTGTCGGTCCTCGCACGGCGGTCCTTGTTTTTGCGGGTCCTCTTGCCGGGGGGGGGGCTGGACGTGTCCTTGCTGCTGATCGATGTGTCACTGCTGGCAAAGGGTGGGCTCCAGAACCCAGGCACAACAGTGACACCCGAAGCTGGGCTGGTGGTGGCTGCGGTGCTCTTGGGACTCTTTGAAGATGGATGGGGGAGGTCATCGGGGGGAAAGAGGTTAAGGTTAGCCAGGAAAAGTTTTTTAGGGCCAAGGTAAAGGGTAGGAGAAGTGGAGATGGAAGTGGAGGTAGAGGAGGTGGTTGTAGGAGAGTCAGGTGTGCTGTCATTGGGTGAAGGTGCTGGTGCTGTAGGCTGTCGTGAGGTGGATGGCTGTTGGGTGGGTGGCTGCCTGCGTTTGTGTGTCTTGGAAGAGGGGGTGACAGACACAGTGGGAGAGGACACAGGGGACGTGTACATGGCAGTGGGGGTGGTGACTGCACGAGTGTGGACTGTACTGGAGGGTGAGGTGGTGATGGAAGCACTGGCTGATGTTGGGGTGCATGCAGGTGTGAGTGTAGACGTCACAGGGAGGGAGGAGGGAGACGAGGAGGAGGGGGACACAGGGGTGGCAGTGGCTGTTGGCATGTCTGCATCTGGGTGTTGCTCGGGTGAGTGTTTGCGGGATCTGTGGTGCTTGTGTTTGGATGAGCTGCTCTTGGGTGTTGAGGTGTGTGCAGGCTGGTCTGATGGTGTGGATGGGATAGGCTGAGGAACAGGAGACAGAGACAGGCTGGAGGCAGTCAGAAGAGGGAGGCTGGAAACAGGGACAATGGCTGCCGTCAGTGCTGAGGCCAGAGCAGTGAACGCTCGTTGATGGGCAGCCTGACCCGAATGAATGCCCTCCAGGTACGCATTGCTCTGTTGCACCTCCCTTTGCACACCCTGGATGGCATTCAAAAGGGTCGTCTGCCCAACAATGAGCGTCCTTACCAGGTCAATGAGCTCCGCACTGAGGGCAGCAGGGGCAACAGGGGCAGGGGCTGAGGTGCCTGGGGCGAAGGAGACGCGCGCCTTCCTGGGCGAACCGGCACGGAGCGAAGACTGAGGGGCTGCTGGGAGGGCGGGGCTGGTGCGCTGGGTGGCGGCTGTACCTGTAGAGGCGGGGGGCACGGATGTTGCCGCCACCCCTAGGGAGCTCCCATCCGAGGACGTGTCGCTTTCGCTGCTCTCACCAGCGGTCCCCGTCATGGTGCTCCCCTCGCCCTCCGGATCACTGGTGCCCTCGGTGTCTGTTCCTGGGCCCACCGGGGCCTTGTGTCCTGCAGCTCCCTCGTGCTCCGATGCCATATCTCCTCCGCCTGATGATGCTAATGCACACATGCACAAGAAGATGAAGAGAAAGGGTGGGGGGAGAAAAAAGAAGACCAGGTTGAGTGCATGCAATGTCAACACCGTTGGCGGAGAGGACAGACACAGGTGCCTAATGCACTAAGCCGCGCATTCGGGGTACACTACTCAGTACTACTGACTAAGACAACAGGCCAAGAGACGTCAAACGCGCACATGGGAGATGCTGGACCTTCAATGGCTGTACTTGTCACCCTACCGAGGTGGGGGCCGGGGGCACAGGGCCATGCCTAAGGGAGAGGACTACACTACAGAAAGCGCCCTGGCCTAATGTCACCCACAGCCCTCCTCCCCCACCCAGACGCCTCCACTGCGCAGAAAGATAGGAGAATGTGCTGATACTCACCCCTTGTGTCTGCTGTGATGTCTTAAAGCGCCCATCCAATTCAGGGTAGGCCACCGCCAGGATCCGGGACATCAGGGGGGTCATGGTGCGACTGGCACCCCTCCTAGGTTGGGAGGCCATCCCCAGCAGTGTTTCTGCGGTCTTCTTTGTTCCGCGGCGGATGTCCTCCCACCTCTTGCGGCAGTGGGTGCCCCGTCTGTTGTGGACCCCCAAGGTCCGGACTTCCTTGGCGATGGCACGCCAAATGTCGATCTTCTGATGGGCGATGACCTATTAGACATGTACAGGGTGGAAAGGAGGAAATCATCAATGACCTGCATGTTAGATGTAATTGCCCCCCCCCCACCCACTTTGCCATATGGCACATGCTCTCATCTGTCGGGCGTTGCACTCCTCATTCGCCCCCCACCCCACCAACTTACATCCACCCCAATCCACACAGGCATAGCCCATTCCATGTGCACCCGGTGTACTCACTTGTTGGTCTGGAGGACCGTAGAGTAGCGCATACTGGGGGAGGACCCCATCCACAACTCTTCAGACGTGAAGGCAGGGGCCCTTTCCCCAGTCGCAGCAGCCATTGTATCTTCCAGACCGAGGTCACAGCAGCACTTGCAGTATAGGTCCTCTCCTGTGGATGATCAGGTCTCGAGTGATTAAGCAGATAGAAAATGGCGGTCACGTCCGCGGCGGTGCGTACCGCGACCGCCGGCGCACTTCGTTATTGGCT
The DNA here is from genome assembly GCF_031143425.1 of Pleurodeles waltl. Taxonomy (NCBI): domain Eukaryota; kingdom Metazoa; phylum Chordata; class Amphibia; order Caudata; family Salamandridae; genus Pleurodeles; species Pleurodeles waltl. The sequence goes on along the minus strand of NC_090446.1, from coordinate 1,149,981,137 downwards.
CCTGAAACCCATAGGCTTCAATGTTAACCAATGCGGCTTTGCGCCGCGGTCTGCGACCGCCTACCGCCACGGTGTGCCCCGCCAGCGCATTGACCTCACATCCCATTGTCCCACTTCACAGGTCAGGCAGCCGCCATTTCAAGGGCCCACATGGCTTAATTTTGACTGCGACACACAGGCCTAGGCCTTGCATTGCCACACATTCACGCCTTTCAACCCATTGCCATTCTTTAACTGTGCAAGCTGTCTGTACGTACCTGTGGTTTGGCTGACTCTGTGCTCCATGTTGTCCTTCCTAGGCACCGTCCGCTGGGACTTGCGATGAGAAGGAGGAATCCTCGCGTGTACCGACCGCTGGTGGACCTGTCGACAATGGAAGAACGCCATATAATACTTCGATACAGACTTGACCGTGCCACTATCCATGAACTGTGTGCCCAGCTGGAGCCAGCCCTGATGTCCCCCATCCGCCAACCCACAGGGATTCCCCCTCTGGTGCAGGTTTTGTCAGTCCTCCATTTTTTGGCCAGTGGGTCATTCCAGACCACAGTGGCCATGTCATCTGGAATGTCTCAGCCTATGTTTTCTAAGATTTTGAGCAGAGTGTTGTCTGCCCTGATGAAACTCATGCGGAGCTACATCATTTTCCCCGAGGAGGGTGACTTGCCTACAGTGAAGCGTGATTTCTATGCCCTTGGACATATCCCCAACATCATTGGTGCCATTGATGGGACCCATGTGGCTTTGGTACCCCCAAAAGACGATGAGCAGGTGTACCGAAACAGAAAGAATTATCATTCGATGAATGTCCAGGTGGTCTGTTTGGCTGACCAGTACATCTCCCATGTAAATGCCAAGTTCCCAGGGTCAGTGCATGACGCGTATGTGATGCGAAATAGCAGCATCCCCTATGTGATGGAGCAGCTACAGAGACAACGTGTGTGGCTAATAGGTGACTCTGGTTACCCCAACCTGCCGTGGCTACTGACCCCAGTAAGGAATCCCCGGACAAGGGCAGAGGAACGCTACAATGAGGCCCATGGGCGTACTAGGAGGGTGATTGAGCGAACCTTTGGACTCCTGAAGGCCAGGTTTAGGTGCCTGCATATGACTGGTGGATCCCTAATGTACTCACCAAAGAAGGTGTGCCATATCATCGTGGCCTGCTGTATGCTTCACAACCTGGCTTTGCGACGCCAGGTGCCTTTCCTGCAGGAGGATGGTCCAGATGGTGGTGTTGTAGAAGCCGTGGAGCCTGTGGAGAGTGAAGAGGAGGAAGACTCTGAGGACGACACAGACAATAGGGATAGAGTGATACAACAGTATTTCCAGTGACACCCAGGTAAGACTCACCCACGCCATTTCCCAATTGCTTCTAGCCTCCTGCATCTGTACTTTCTGTAGTTCCCCACAGATGTTTTTCAGTAATTTTTGCCTTTCCCTTCCCTTCTCAGTGCTGTCTGACTCAGTACCTGACTTCTGCTTGGTTCGCCCATGAAATACAGCGTATTGACATTGGTATGTTGTCATGACTAATTGACAGAACAGAAATGGAACAGTGATATGTAATACATTTGTTAATAATACAGCATGACTCAAAACAGATTAGTGTTCAAAATGTGATTTATTTACAGTGCTAGATATCGGTACATGTGATTCTAAGGGTGATGGGTGGGGGTGGAGGAATATCCATGGCAGAGTCCAGTTCTCAGTCTCACAGGTGCATTGTTCTTTTGCCTGTGGAAGGATGGAGCATAGGCAGTTCATGGTTGGACAGGGTGGCAATGTGGGACAGTGGGAAGAGTTCAGGGGGTATGTCCTGCTGGCGGGGGTCTTGACATCCTACTCTGTCTTTTTCTTTGGTCTCAGGCTCCTCTTACGGGTGGTTGTTCTTCAGCAGGAGGTGGGGTTCTGGGGGGCTGTCGAGGTGTTGGGACCTCCTGTCCACTAGCGCCGGCGGAGGTGGTAGGCTGTTCCTGGTCCGGCCTAGTGACAGGGGCCCTGTGTGGTGCACCATGGTCCCGCAACGCGTCCTCTATCCTGTGGAGGGCCAGGACGATGGTCCCCATTGCGGTCCCGATGATTCTCAGCTCCTCCCTGAACCCCATGTAGCGTTCTTCCTGCTGTGCCTGGATCTCAGTGAACCTGGCCAGTACCGTCGCCATCGTTTCTTGGGAGTGGTGGTATGCCCCCATGATGGTGGTGAGGGCCTCTTGGAGAGTGGGTTCCCTGGGCCTCTCCTCCCCCCCCTGTCGCACAGCAGCCCTCCGAGCTGCCCGGTTTCCCCCGGCCTCTGTCCCCTGGCCGGTGTGCCCGCTCCCACTGCCCCCAGGTCCCTGTTGTTGTTGGGGTGTTGGGTTAGCCTGGGTGCCCTGTAGTGGCAGACACACCGCTGATTGAGCTGTCCTAGAGACAGAGGCATGGGCCCGCTGGGTGGGAGCTGTGCTGGTGTCGGCAGAGGGGGTCGGGTCTGGTGTGGCCTGTGGCTGCCTGAGGGGAACCGACTGCCCAGAGGTCCCCGATGGTCCGGGCTGGTCATCAGGTTCACTTCTGGACCCTCCTGGCTGGTGTGTTGTCGTTCGGGTCCTGCATGGGGTAAGAGAGTTTGGTTATTGTTTCTGTGTGTGCAATAGCGTGCGTGTTATGGGTGCCCTTGTTCCCCAGTGCAGGCATTCCCTTGACGGAGGTGTTGTGAGGGTATTTAGTGGGGGGGAGGGGTTAGTGCAGTGGTCATGCATAGGTGATGGGTGCCCATGATTTGTGTTGGCATGCAGGAGTTGGTGTTGGGATGGGTGGGTTGTGCTGGTGAGACATTGTCAGGGAGGATATGTGCTGGGGGGTTGGGGGTGAGGGTGGGGGTGTGGGTTGGCATGCTGGTGGGGTGGGGGGGATATAGTAGTTGAGATGGGACTTACCAGAGTCCATTCCTCCGGCTACTCCTGCGAGGCCCTGAGGATGCAGGATGGTCAAGACCTCTTGCTCCCACGATGTAAATTCGGGAGGGGTGGGTGGGGGTCCGCCGCCAGTCTTCTGGACCGCGATGTTGTGCCTGGAGACCATCGATCGGACCTTCCCCCGTAGGTCGTTCCATCTTTTGCGGATGTCCTCCCTATTCCTGGGATGCTGTCCCACCGCGTTGACCCTGTCCACGATCCGCTGCCATAGCTCCGCCTTCCTGGCTATACTGGTGTGCTGCACCTGCGAGCCGAAGAGCTGGGGTTCCACTCTTAGGATTTCCTCCACCATGACCCGGAGTTCTTGGTCCGAAAAGCGTGGGTGCCTTTGGGGTGCCATGGGGTGGTGTGGGTGAGGTGTGGGGTGGTGTATGTGATGAGGAGTGTGTTGGTGAGTGGTGCTTTGTGCTACTATGTGGTGTGTGTGATGGTGTAGTGTGCCTCAGTGTGTCTTGCTATGGATTGTCTGCTGTGTCTCTCTCTCCTTCTCTCAGTAATTATGGTCGCAGGGGTTTGTGGGTGATGTGGGTGTGTGTTTTATAGTTGGTTGATTGTGTGGGAGTGGTGTGTGTATGTGTATCAGGTGTGTGTATTTCAAATTGTCCAATGTGGCTGTGTTTTGGTGATGTGTGTGTATTCTGACCGCGGCGGTGTGTACCGCCAATGGAATACCGCGTTTGAATGACCGCCGTGTGGATTCGCGGGTCGTAATGGCATGGGCGTATTTCTGTTGGCGTGACGGTGGAGGTTTGGTCATCTCCAGTTTATCGCTGCCCGCCGATGTGGCGGGCTGCAGTGGAGGACGGATTTTTGGAGGTTTGGCCGTTGTGGGTCAGAATGACCGTGGCGGTTGACCGCGGCCGCGGCGGTGTTATGGCGGTCTTATGACCGGCGGTAAGGGCATTTTACCGCTGAGGTCAGAATCACCCCCCCTGTGTTTCTGTAGTCTGAAACAGGAAGGACTCGAAGTCTTAGGGTGTGTTCCCTGACACCACTGGGTTCTGAAAAACCCAGTACTTCAGCGGCGAAGACAACGGTGAGTACTGCACCTACGACATAGGGGAGGGGGAGGCAAAAGACAGGGACACACATATGCAACACCCCCACCCCCACCCTCACCCACTACAACACACACACCAATGCATATTCAAACATTACAGTAACAACCCCCAACCCCCCCGGAAGAATGCAAAGACCAAAGGAAATCAGTGGAACCATTTTAATATATCAAAATACAGTAAACAAATATCTACATATATATATATATATATATATATATATATGTGTATATATATATATATATATATATATATACACATTAAACAAAATATACACCACGATTAGTAGTGCAGGTAATGCACAAGTCATTGTCCGTGGACCACTGGGCCCAAAATGCATGGGCGAGGCCCACACTAGATACCTGATCAAAACGGAGAGAACACTGCTGGGGCATCAGGTACAAATACAACAGGCAGCTCAGGGGGAAGGGAAGGGGGGGGCACCGCAGCCGGATGAGTGCACCACGCCAGATCCACGAGAGGGCTCCATGCCCATTGATGTATCCTGGGGAGTGCAAAGCCACAGTCTCTCAAGTCTCACAAGTGGGTGGGTTGCCCACTGTACCATCCTGGGGAGTGCAAAGCCACAGTCTCTAAAGTCTCACAAGTGGGTGGGTTGCCCACTGTACCATCCTGGGGAGTGCAAAGCCACAGTCTCTCAGGTCTCTACAGTGGGTGGTTTGCCCACTGTACCATCCTGGGGAGTGCAAAGCCACAGTCTTTCAAGTTTCTACAGCGGGTGGGTTGCCCACTGTACCATCCTGGGGAGTGCAAAGCCACGGTCTCTCAAGTCTCTACAGTGGGTGGGTTGCCCACTGTACCATCCTGGGGAGTGCAAAGCCACAGTCTCTCAAGTGGATAACAGTCTCCACTGGTTCTGGAGGGGGACTGGTGCCCAGAGTGCTTCATCCTGTGCAGGACAGACGGAGTGAATGCATGTCTCCACTGGTTCTGGAGGGGGACTGGTGCCCAGAGTGCTTCATCCTGTGCAGGACAGACGGAGTGGATGCATGTCTCCACTGGTTCTGGAGGGGGACTGGTGCCCAGAGTGCATCACTCACCCCGTGACGGTCCCAGTTGTGTCACTGCCCCTGCCGCTCATGGGCTAGCGGTGCTTGAGTTGGCGGTCCTTGCCCTGTTCGGTGGTGCTTCCCTGTTCAGCGGTGCTTGACTTGGCGGTGCTTGCCGTGTTCAGCAGTGCTTGCCCTGTTCAGCGGAGCTTGCCATGGCGGTCTTTGCCCTGTTCAGCGGTGCTTGAGTTTGCAGTTTCTGACCTGTTCAGCGGTGCTTGCCCTGTTCAGCGGAGCTTACCATGGCGGTCTTTGCCCTGTTCAGCGTTGCTTGAGATTGCAGTTTCTTACCTGTTCAGTGGTGCTTGCCATGGCAGTCTTTGCCCTGTTCAGCGGTGCTTGCACTGTTCAGCGGAGCTTGCCATGGCGGTATTTGCCCTGTTCAGCGGTGCTTGAGTTTGCAGTTTCTGACCTGTTCAGTGGTGCTTGCCCTGTTCAGCGGTGCTTGCCATGGCGGTCCTTCATTGCCCAGCTGGGCTGGGGCTGGCGGTCCTTCATTGGACAGCTGGGCTGTGGCTGCCGGGGCCCTCCTGGGCAGCTGGGCTGTGGCTGGCGGTGGCCTGCTGGGCACTGACTCTGGTGGTGGCCTCCTGGCCACTGACGATCGGGGCCTCCTGGCCACTGACGATTGGGCTGCCCTCCTGGGCACTGACTCTGGCAGTGGCCTCCTGGCCACTGACGATCAGGCTGCCCTCCTGGGCACTGACTCTGGCAGTGGCCTCCTGGCCACTGACGATCGGGCTGCCCTCCTGGCGGTGGCCTTCTGGCCACTGACGATCGGGCTGCCCTCCTGGGCACTGACTCTGGCGGTGGCCTCCTGGCCACTGACGATAGGGCTGGCGGTGGCCTCCTGGGCAGCGGGGATGATGGCGGTCTTCTCCGCCGTGCTGCTCCGCCCAGACTTTGGCGATTTCTTCTGCCCCTTCCCCACCTTGGGAGGAGTCACAGCTGAGTCGACACTCTCCCCGGGACCCTTGTGAGCGGCTTTGCTGTCTGGAGTCTTCCCCCTCTCCCGCCGGGCACTGTCCAACTTCTGGTGCTTCACAGGGGGGGGACTGGCTGTGCTGTGGCTCCGTGTCACACTGGCTGCCCTGGTGCCCGGTGTACTCCACATACCTGTAACAACAGGCACCACTGGTCCCTGAGATTTTTTGGCTGAGGTGCTAGTACGGGACCTATGAATTGGAGGGGGTGGTGTGGGAAAGAGGTCAAGCTTGGTCAGGAAAAGTTTCTTAGGAACACTGGGACGGGTAGCTGGAGGGGGTCTGGGAGTAGAGGAGGTGGTTGTAGGAGGTGTAACGTTTGTGGCTTTGGGTGCAGGTGCATGCGCTGGAGGCTGTCGTGAGGTGGATGTATGTTGGGTGAGTCTGTGCCTGCGTTTGTATACTTTGGGAGGGGGCGTCACAGACACACTGGGAGAGGACACAGGGGACGTGTAAATGGTAGTGGGGGTGGTGACTGCACGTGAGCGGGGTGTGATGGTGGGTGTGCTGGTGCGGGACCTAGTGGCTGTAGTGGTAGTGCATGCAGGTGAGAGTGTAGACGAGACTGGGAGGGAGGAGGGAGACGACGAGGAGGGGGACACAGTGGAGGCAGTGGATGTTGGTGTGTCTGTATGTGTGTGATGCTTGCGTGAGTGCCTGTGGGATGTGTGGTGCTTATGTTTGCCTGAGCTTCCCTTGTGTGGTGAGGTGTGTGCATTGTGGTCTGATGGTGTGCTTGGGATAGGCTGGGGTACAGGGGATTGGGTGGAGGAAGTTGGAGGGGGGAGGCTAGACACAGGGACAATGGCTGCCATCAGTGCTGAGGCCAGAGTTTGCAGGGTTCGATGAAGGGCAGCCTGACCAGAATGAATGCCCTCCAGGAATGCATTTGTGTGTGCAATTCACTTTCTACACCCTGGATGGCATTCAAAATGGTAGACTGCCCAACAGTGAGGAACCTGAGGAGGTCAATGGCCTCCTCACTGAGGGCAGCAGAGGTGACAAGGGCAGGGGCTGAGGTGCCTGGGGCGAAGGTGATGCCCACCCTCCTGGGTGAGCGGGCACGGGGCGAAGGCTGAGGGGCTGCTGGGAGGGCGGTGCTGGTAGGGGGGTAGCTGCTGTACCTGTAGAAGTGGGGGGCACAGATTTTGCCGCCACCACAATGGAGCTCCCATCGGAGGACGAGTCCGTGTCGCTGGTTGCAGATCCTGTGACCGTCGTGAAGCTCCCCTCGCCCTCCGTCCCACTGGTGTATTCAGAGTCCGTGGTGTGGCTCTCCATGGCCATGTGGGATGCAGCTCACTCGTGCTCCGGTGCCACTGTACCTCTGCCTGATGATGCTGATGCACACAAGAACAGGGAGACCACAAAAAGGGAGGGGGGGGACAACAGAAGAAAGACAGGTTGAGTGCATGGCTTACCGCTACCGTTGGCGGACAATACAGACACAGCAGCCCCCTGCACTACGCCGCGCTGTTGGGCTCTACAGATGCAGTTCCTGGGATATGGCCTACATGGCTATGGTTGACATCTGCACACATAGATGACACAGGGGCATGTATACCTGTACTTGACACTCTACAGAGGTGGGGTGGAGTGCCACATGGCCTGCATTACGGAGGGGCCTAGCCTACGGAACTCGCCCTGGCCTAGGGGAACCCACAGCCCTCCTCCCCCACCCAGACACCTTCACTGCACGCAAAGTCTGCAGAATGATGTTGTACTCACCCCTTTGTGTCTGCTGTGATGCCCTCAAGCGCCCATCCAACTCAGGGTAGGCCACCGCCAGGATCCGGAACATCAGGAGGGTCATGGTGCGACGGGCACCCCTCCCACGTTGGGAGGCCATCCCCAGCTGAGCCTCCGCCGTCTTCTTGCTCCAGCGGCGAATGTCCTCCCATCTTTTACGGCAGTGGGTGCTCCGTCTGTGGTGGACCCCCAGGGTCCGGACGTCCTTGGCGATGGCACGCCAAATATCCTTCTTCTGGTGGGCGCTGACCTAAATGAAATGTACAGGGGAAGAAGAGAAGTCATTAGCATCTGCACCGTCAAAGTGAGTGGCCCACATCCCTACCCTTGCCATGTGGCACATGCATTCACAGTCCTTCATGCACGCAGAACTGTGCCCCCTTCATTCTTACAACCAGCCTTCTCCAGTCAGGCATAGCCCATACAACGTGCTCCCTGTGTACTTACCTGTTGGTCTGGAGGACTGTAGAGTAGTGTGTACTGGGGGAGGACCCCGTCCACGAGCTTCTCCAACTCCTCTGCAGTGAAGGCAGGGGCCCTTTCCCCAGACGCACGAGCCATTGTCTCTTCCAGACCGAGGTCACAGCAGCACTTGCAGTGTAGGTCCTCTCCTGTCGAAGATCAGGTATCGAGTGATTGAACAGATAGAAAATGGCGGTCACGTCCGCGGTGGTGACGTCCGCGGCGGTGCGTACCATCACCGCCGGCGCACTTCTTCATTGGCTCCTAGGACCCATAGGGTCCAATGTTAACCAATGCAGCATTGCGCCGCGGTCTTTGAGCGCCTACCGCGACGGTGTACAACGCCAGCGCAGTTACCTCACATCCCATTGTCCCATTTTAGAGGTCAGGCAGCCGCCATTTCATGGGCCCGCATGGGTTCATTTTTAAGTGCGTCACACATACCTAGGCCTAGACTCAACACACATACAGGCAACTTTTTGGATTATGATTCGTGTTCTGTGTACACTGTGGGTACATACCTCTGAGTTGTTTGACTCTGTGGTCGCTGTTGTCCTTCTTAGGCACCATCCGCTGGGACATGTGTGAAGATGGCGGAATCCTCCGGTTTACCGACTGCTGGTGGACCTGTTGACAATGGAGGAGCGACATTTAATCATCACCTACAGGTTTGACCGTGCCACAATCCAGGAACTGTGTGCCCAGTTGGAGCCTGACCTGATGTCAGCAATTGGCCATCCCACAGGAATCCCCCCTCAAGTGCAGGTGCTATCAGTGCTCCATTTCCTTGCAAGTGGGTCATTTCAAATAACAGTGGCCATGGCATCAGGGATGTCCCAGCCTATGTTTTCCAACGTGTTGTCCAGAGTGTTGTCTGCCCTGCTGAAACACATGTGGAGCTACATCGTTTTCCCTCAGGTGGAGGATTTGCCTACAGTGAAAGGTGACTTCTGTGCCCTTGGACATATCCCCAACATCATAGGTGCCATTGATGGGACCCATGTAGCTCTGGTCCCCCCCCCTCACAGGAGTGAACAAGTGTACAGGAACCGGAAGAGTTATCATTCCATGAATGTACAGATAGTATGTTTGGCAGACCAGTACATCTCCCAGGTAAATGCTATGTTTCCTGGCTCTGTGCATGACGCCTACATCCTGCGTAATAGCAGCATCCCTTATGTGATGGGTCAACTCCAGAGGCACCGGGTGTGGCTATTAGGGGACTCTGGTTGCCCCAACCTGTCATGGCTACTGACCCCAGTGAGGAATCCCAGGACCAGGGCAGAGGAATGCTACAATGAGGCCCATGGGCGGACTAGGAGGGTGATCGAACGCACCTTTGGCCTCCTGAAGGCCATGTTCAGGTGCCTCCATATGACAGGTGGTTCCCTATTCTACTCACCAAGGAAGGTGTGCCAGATCATCGTGGCCTGCTGTATGCTTCACAATTTGGCTTTGCGACGACAGGTGCCTTTTCTGCAGGAGGATGGTCCAGATGACGGTGTTGTGGCAGCTGTGGAGCCTGTGGACAGTGATGAGGAGGAAGCAGAGGAAGAAGACATTGACAACAGGGACTCAGTTATCCAGCAATATTTCCAGTGACACACAGGTGAGAATACATTCCTGTCTACTACAAGTACTTTCACACTTCTACCTCTATCCTGTCTGTCGATTTCAACCAGTATATGGTAAATGAGTTGTACATTTCCATTACGGTTTCACTGGTGTGGTTTCCAACGTGTGTCATCTGCTTAGATTCCTCATGGACTTGAGATGTGTGACATAGGTATGTTGACATTACATTTGAGAACGCATTTTGTCACTGTCATTGCTAATACACATTTTCAAAATCACAGACTGACTCCAGGTTGTTTTGTGCTTCAAGGGTGTTTATTGCAGTGCTAGATATTGGAGGGGGGTTGTGAAATGGTGAGGGGTGATGGTGGAGGAATGTCCATGGCAGAGTCCAGTCTATTAGCCTCACAGGTGCATTGCCCATATGGGCATAGGAAGTGGAGCTGGGGCAGTTCCAATATGGACAGGGTTACAAAGTGGGACAGTAGGATGACAATCAGGGTGGTCTTATTTCTTGGTGGGGTCTTGGCATCGTGCTTTCTCTTGTTCCTGGTTCTCAGGGACTGCTTGCAGAGTGGTTCTCCATCTGCAGGGGGTAGGGTGCTGGTGTGGTGGTCCTGTGGCGGTGCCTCCTGTCCACTAGCGCCGGCGGAGGTGGTGGGCAGTTTATCGTCCAGGCTAGTGTCAGGGGCCCCTTGGAGTGCCACAGTGTCCCTCCTGGTGTTCAGTATCTCCTTCAGCACCCCTATGATGGTGTCCAGGGCGGTGCTGATGGTTCTGAGTTCCTCCCTGAAGCCCAAATACTGTTCCTCCTGCAGGCACTGAGTCTGCTGAAACTTGGCCAGTACCGTTGCCATCGTCTCCTGGGAGTGGTGGTATGCTCCCATGATGGAGGAGAGGGCCTCGTGGAGAGTGGGTTCCCCTGTCGCACAGCAGCCCTCCCAGTTCCCCTGTGTTCCTGTGCCTCCGTCCCCTGGACCGTGTGCCCACTACCACTGCCCCCAGGTCCCTGTTGTTGTTAGGGTGGTGGGTTATCCTGGGTTCCCTGTAGTGGTGGACACACAGCTGATTGACGTGTCCTGGGGACGGAGGTATGGGCCCGCTGGGTGGGTGCTGTGCTGGTGCTGTGCTGGTGTTACCAGAGGGTGGAAGGTCTGTGGTGGGCTGTGCCTGTGTGAGGGGAACCGACTGTCCCGAGGCCCACGATGGTCCGGGCTGGTCATCTAGATCCAGGTGGACAGAGCTGCTGTCATCACTGTGGGCCTCTTCTGTGGGTGGGGTGGAGATGTCTGGACCCTCCTGTCTGGTGACGTTGGGTAGTGGTCCTGCAGGGGTGGAAAGGCATGATTATTGCATCTGTGTGTTTCATGGTGTGCAATGGGTGGGTGACCGTGTACCCCAGTGCTAGCATTCCTGTGTGTGGGCTTGTGTGATGATGGTTGAGGGGGGTGGTATGGGTATGTGCAGTGAGCATGCTTTAGTGATGGGTGTCCATGCTTTGTTTTTGCATGCAGGGCTTGGTGTTGGGATGGGTGGTTTGTGATATTGGTACATTTGTGAGGAGTTGGAGTGATAGGGGTGGGGGCGAGGGTGGGGGTATGTGATAGCATGCAGGTAGGGTGGGGGATATGATAGTTAAGATTTGACCTACCAGAGTCCATTCCTCCACCGACTCCTGCGAGGCCCTCAGGATGCAGAATAGTCAAGACCTGCTCCTCCCATGTTGTTAGTTGTGGGGGAGGAGGTGGGGGTCCGCCGCCAGTCCGCTGTCAGTACGCTGTACAGCGATGTTGTGTCTGGAGAACACGGAACACACCTTCCCACGTAGGTCGTTCTACCTCTTCCTGATGTCGTCCCGATTTCTTGGGTGCTGTCCCACTGCGTTGACCCTGTCGACTATTCTTCGCCATAGCTCCATCTTCCTAGCTATGGTGGTGTGCTACACCTGTGAGCCAAATATCTGTGGCTCTACCCGTACGATTTCCTTCACCATGACCCTGAGCTCCTCCTCAGAGAACCTGGGTGTCTTTGCCGTGCCATGGGGCGGTGTAGGTGATGTGTGGAGTGGTGTATGTGGTGATAAGTGTGGTGATATGTAGTGGTGTGTGGTGTTTTGTGCGTGGAAGTTGTGTGGGTGATGGTGTTGAGTGTTTTTGGCTGCTAGTTTGTGGATGGTGGTGTCTCTCTCTGTGCTTCGTTCTCAATTGTTGTCGTAGGGGTTTGTGGGTGATGTGGGTGTGTGTTTTATATAGTGTTTTGTATATGTGTGTGTATTTTGAGCGCGGCGGTGTGTACCGCCAATGGAATACCGCGGTTGAAAGACCGCCGCGTGGATTCGTGGGTCGTGATAGCATGGGCGTATTTCTGTTGGTGTGACGGTGGAGGTTTTGTTTTCGCCAGTTTATCACTGACCTTTGGTGTGGCTGACTTGTGTGGGTGTCTGAATTTTGGCAGATTTCGGGATGTGGGTCATAATAGCTGTGGCGGATTTCCGCGGCCACGGCGGTGTGTTGGCGGTCTTCTGCACGGGGGTAAGCGGCTTTTACCGGCAATGTTGTAATGACCCCCACTGTCCGATTTCTTACTGATTTAGCTGCACGTTTGAGACTTAAGGCCTTATTTAGAGTAACCCCATCCACCAATCACTACATAAGGCCCTTAGTCTGTTTCAGATTTTTCCTACTATTTTGTACTATTTCTATTACTGAACGCCTTCATGGGAAATGATTTCTATGTATTTTAATGCAAGCCTCAAGAAATCTACTCACCCACTTACTATGGCGAGTCAGATGTTATCAGGGCAAAGTATTTTTAGGGCCTACTGGCTGTTGCCTAGAATATCTGCTCTGTTAATTCAGAACCTGAATGAGCAATAAAGGTAACCTTCAACATTGGCAAATATCAGTCCTTGTCTTCTTACAAAATGCTGCTCATGTTATCCTATAAAATTGTGTTTTCTTTTTGTTTAATTGACTGCAAGGTTCGAAGATTTTGTAAAGTAAACTGTGTGACAATGGTGCTGGGCTCACACATTTAAATAGCTTGTAAATGAACTGTACAAATATTTTAGATTATGTTTCTGTAGTTAGGAAAGCACTTTTTTTCTAATTCTGAAGAGATATGAAAACAAAGATTTTAATAGGACCAAAACAAATCAGAATACTTTATTTGATGATTTGTAAATTATAAATATTTGCTGAAACCCGACTACCTCACATTGTGTTTGTAGGCTATATTGTTTTAACAACAAAACTACATATCTGTGTAAAAGTTTGTGGGCATTTTAATGGACAATGTTTCTCTGTAAATGACAGTGTGCTACCACACCATGCTTTAGTAATATATTTATGAAAAGTGAGACTTTTTAAATATGAACAGAGAAACATGTTAGCCCTTGCACTGATGACAGTGCTATTAGGGAACTAAGAGGCAAGTCAGCGGTCATGCGTACTCTGTGTGGGCTAGATGTTTATTGTTAATGGAGCAAAGGTTTAGTCCATTACATTAAAAAAAGATATTTGTACAGCATATATTTTGAACTCACATAGCTGAAGGTGCTCACTTATGTGATAATAAAAAAGGCAACTGTGTGAAATAAAATATTTGGCTAGTATCACACAATTTGACACAGGTTTATGGGTTAAGCACATTACACATTGAGTAGATTAGTTAGGTCACTAGACCTACAGGCCTGGTGAAATTTTTCAGATTTTTTGAGGCCATAACGAGATTGCTACTGCATTTGCATTTTCAAATATTTGTATTATACTGTAACACTTCATAAACCTACTTGTTTTTTCTAAATTCTAATCTTAAACTCCTTTTACTTTTGAGTCAGTCCTTTCTTACTGACTGTATTTTGAAATGTTGTTCTGAAATCTGTCCTTGGGGACACATTACCGCATAGATTTTGAGGTTACTGCCCTCCCTGATCCACCCATCACTGGGCACATCACTGTTACGCAGATTTTCTAGCAGTACAGCGTGCCCACAGTTTTGGTAGCAGAGGATGGGTACGAAGCTAAAATACAAACTCTGTTGAAATAATGTTTGTCCTTAGTCTGGATTTTTGCTGTGCTTAGACTTATTTAAATTATTTGCTGATTCTTGGTGCTCTAGTGCTGTTACTGAGAAAAAGATTGTGAGCATCAATAGGGCGGAATGATTCTTCTGATTGTGCGTTTTGGTGGTGCATTTTGGGATTTTCAGTTCAAAGTGCAGGTTTATTTTTGAGTCATAAACTGTTCCATTAAATGTGAGATCTTTGGTTCTGTGTTCCTGATTCTTGGTTCGGTTGGTGGTTTGATCAATGCAATTATGATGTACTTGTCAAATTTGTAAGGTGATTTGAAGTACTTGTTTTGTATTTGTTGGTTAAGGTAGTCAGATTCATTGTAATTTAAAATCCCAAGGTATTGATGAACTTGTCTGCAAAGTGGTAGTATGATTTGCAAGACACCTCATTCACACTTGTTGATGTGAAAACATGTCTTGTTTCAGGGTTTGTGTCTAATCTTGATTAGTATAATTTCTACTTTGCTGCATTGGGGTAAAAGAGATGGACTACTGCTGGACCGGAACCTGCCCCAGTTTGATTTACGAACTAGTACCGTACTACTAGCTCTGTTCCCTATTCTATTGATCGTGTGGTTGGCTTAATTTATAATTGATTTTTCCTCTTTTTGTTATGTTGAACAAAGACGATTGTTGTTTATTTATTTGTATGATTTATGTAGGCCAGGGCAGTGTGTTGATCTCTAGTCACGGAGAAGTCGTGCTGCTGTTGGGAGCCACACTGGGATTGATGGGATGTCATCACGAGTTGTGCTGTCATTGGTTGATTGCCACTGTAGCTGTGCTGAGATTTGTTGAGGTTTGCCTTAGCCACGCTGGGATTGGTTGTTATTCGTCTGTTTATTTTGTGAGCTATGCTGAATTACTTTGAGTGAGACTAATTGGTGCTGTATTGTAAAATCCTAAAGCACCTAGTGAACCCGTAATGGATGGTGAGAAGATTCCTTCTGAAGATTTTCCTGCATTAGAAATGATGAAGTACATCTCATATTTTTTGTGTGTGTCTGTGGTTAAAAGATAGGCACAAGTATACTTCTGGTAACAAGGACATGCAATTTTATATAGAGAGCATCTTTATTAATAGAAAGTTTGTTTTCCTGGGACATACAATGTGTGAAAGAAAACTGCAACCTAGACCTTCACAATTTTAGCCATTACATTAAGGGGATCGGGTGGCCATGGAGAAGTAGATACAGAAGGATGATGAGAAGGCAGTTTAAAAATTCTGGAAGCAGTTTAGCAAATCTCAAACTGGAAGTCGAAAAGGAGACGAAGAAAATATGTCAGAAAGGAGGATAGTTTAAATAACATGCTGAACTTTAAACCTTCTACTTACACAGATGGTACAGAGACAAAGAGAGACCCTCAGTACCTGATATGGGTGTGGGTGAACTAGGCATGAGTGCACAAGAAATAATAGCACTTGGTACTGCAAGTGCTACGCCAGAGAGTGCATTTCCAGCTTTACCTGGTCCCATTGGAATTACAAATTATGTGGATTCAGTACATGTTTGATACCTTGAAAAAGGTCATGTGCATACCATCTGTACTCAAGCCCCTGACTTCTCTAGGAAATTCACCCTGCAGACAGATGCCTCAAAGCATGACATCCGGGGCTGTGCTTTCACAGCTAAACGAAGAGGGTCTGGCTCAACCTTTAGCCTTCAACAGTAGGAATTTACTTCCCAGGGAACAGAGGTGGAATGCAATAGAAAAGCAAGCCTTTGCAGTGGTCTGGCATTGATGAAGATGAGATTATACCATTGTGGTGCTAACATCTGAGTTCAGACAGACCACAGACCCCTCAGAAGATGGAAGACAAACCCTAAACAGGTGAGGTGGTCCATCTCCCTACAGGAAATGGGCTTCATGGAGGAACACTGCCCTGGAATAGACCACACCATTGCTGATGCTATCTGTAGGTTTTCTGCCTTAGTGATGGGAAAACCCTGGGGATTGAGTAGTTTTTCCCAGTTTCAGCTGAGGCGGACATGTTAGACCTGGCCTCTTTAGCGTAGTTCTTCTTTAACGTTTTGCCTTCAGTCCTTCTGTTTTTGCTGTCTTATGACTCTGCACACTTTACCACTACTAATCAGTGCTAAAGTGGGGTGGGGTGCCAGGTTGCCGCTCAACAAGATGAGATGGCTGCTGCTTGATGTGGTTCTGCCAGTCGAGGAGATAAGCTGTACAGATCCTCCACATGGAGGGGCCTTTACCCTTCCCCTACTGGTTGCTGCTTCAGGGTAGGGGATCTTGTGCGTGCTGCCACCAAAAACTTTCCTGTGAGGGACCCTGCTGGGATCCTATGAAAAACAGCTTCTCTTTTTCAGAGCCACAGTCTGCAGGGCCTGGGTGGATCCTTGATGAGAACGTGTTTGACTCACCGCCTTGGAGCCGCTGTTTGAGGCTGTTGTGCCTTGTGGATGATCGACTGACTGGAGTTTTTGCAGCCCACAGATTGCCACAGCTGAGGATCTCTGTGTTCTGGTTGTGGACTGAGTGCAAGGGGTGGCTGACACATCGCACCTCCCTTGGGGGTGACTGAATTTTACCCTGCATCTACTGTAGTGAGAGCAGTTGCTTGTGCCTGTGGCGTTTGGCCTTTGCCGACTGTTGCTGCACTGCTGGGCATGAAGAACTTTCACTGGCTACCCGAATTGCAGTGCTCCCGATCTCTTCACATGTGGACATTGGCTGGGGATGCTGAGGAGTCTGATCCCCGGGGATTGAGTACTGGATTGGCATTGCAGTTGGGTACGAAGGCATGCATCTTTCTAGAGTCGGTGGGGTCTGGAACTGCTCGTGCCCTCCTGGTGTCTCCTTGGGTGAGGCGCGATGTGGCCTGTGGGTTGACGGGCGGCTGCTCCTCTGTCTGACCCCTTACGTCCCAAATGGGTAAACATGATGCCAAACAGCCTAAGCTCTCATTCTCAGATCGTCTGGGTGTGGGCATCACTGGCTCTCCCCTCAAGGGTCAGCCTCGAAGACAGTCTTCCCTCTTGATCAGGATATTAAAGGCATGTTCATTGGTCTGAAGCACAGCCTGAATGCAATAGACACTAAGATGAATCTTCTTACCACCAGACTTGATCATATGAAGAAACAGCTAGACAAACATGGGGCTGCATTAACCAGCTGGAAACGCGGGTGTCTTAAGGTTGAGGATGCACACACACCACAAATGAACATCTCCTTCGGATGGAGAAAGTTCTGGAAGTGACCAAAAACAAGAACGAGGACTTGGAGGCCAGCCAGGTCACTGCATAACAATTTATGCATCCTAGGGATACCAGAGTGAATGGCCATTGACCAAATGGACACTTACATGGAGTCAGTGCTCGGTTCCCTATTTGGCGAGGCCCAATAACCCATATTTGCAGTTGAGTGCGCTCACTGGGTTACCATTCCTTGCCAGGGGTCTGGCGCAGCCTATAGTAACGCACCTTCTTAACTTCAGGGATAGGGATGACATTCTGCAACTGGCTCGTGTGTCCCAGGACATACAGTATCAAGGAAACTTGATCACCCTGTAACCCAACTTCATTCTTGCATGCCGGGGGCCTGCTGAAAATGCCTCCCAACCAAGAGACTGCTCCAGAAAGCTGAAGTGACGTATTCACTGATATACCTGGCCAAGCTGTGGGTCTCCTTGCATGGCAGAACGCATTTTCTCATGGACCCAAAGGCAGCCCTGAAATTTTAATACAAAAAAATGGGGTCAACAACTGTTGTGTGGGGTGGGGATTTTAATGTTGTGCTGGACCCCTCGGCTTGATCGATCTGGTGACACGAGATAGCCGCATCCAACTCCACTGCATCTCATTTCGGGCCTTCATGGACTCCTTGACCTGGAGATTCCAACATCATTATGAGAAGGAGGGCACATATATCGGAGCTACACATAACACTTTTGTCTAGGATCGACTATTGGCTTATGTTGGGAGATGCATCCACAAGGACAAGGAGGACTGAGTACTCTCCCAAAACCCTGTCTGATCTTGCCCTGGTTCTGCTGGTTCTGCTTGGACTTGCAGTCCTTGAGGTGTGCGACTGTGCACACATGTGAAGACTCCCTGTGGGTGCTCTCTGAGACTTGGCGTTCTGTGATGAAATTCACACTGATATCTTAGAATATTTCTCACACAATACCCCCACTGTAACCTCTGTTTCCACCTTATGGGAAGCCTTCATAGTGCTTGTTTTGCCAAGCAGGCCAAGGTTTTGGGGGCAATATGTACGTGGCTTGCCCTAGTTGAATCTGAACTTCAGACAGTTGAAAAAATGTATTTTACCTTGGGATACCAGTATCCTTGCCTCAGATAGTCAGAACTCAGCGAGTATCAGGATGAGGCCTCTTAGGAGACGCATTATCTCAGCAAAGAAGCTGTAGCCGGGCATTACGGCAAGTCGGACAGGGTGGGCCAATGATCATTGTGGATAGCAAAATCCTCGCCAAACTGCTTGCCACCCACTTGACTCCATTGATGGCTAACCTTGTCCATCCGGACCAGTCACAATCTGTGCCTGGACGTAATATGTTCCACAACATATATACAATGTTTCCGCTTCTGCATTCCATTGACCTTCAGTTTTAGGTGGCAGCAGTTTTACTTGACGCCACCAAGGCCTTCGACTCTTTGGAGTGTTCTTAAACCTTTCAGCTGAGGCCTTGGTATGTTGACAGGATTAAACTTCTTTGCACCTTACTCTATGCCAGATTGCTCTTTAATGGCAAAATCACTGCCTTTTTTCCCTGTGACTAGGGGCACTAGACAAAGATGCCCACTGTCACCTATCTCATTTGCTATTGCCGTGGAGCCTTTGGCAGCCTGGATGCAGCAGCATCATTCTCAAAGGGGACTTGCTTTCCACAGCAGGCACATTTTAAATTCAATTACCAGGACAACGTCACGCTTTACCTGAGAGATCCTCAACACACTTTCTGTGTTGCATGAGGCCATTCTCTTTGGGGACTTGCTGGTTTCCATATAAACTGGTCTAAATCTGTGAGATTCCCTCTCACTGCCATGACAACCCGCTTCACAACTGACTACCCCTTGCCATGGGCTGATGGACCAGTTTGTTATTTGGGGTCATGGTTTAGTAGGGACACTGAGGAAATTTAGAAGGCCAACTATGGCAGCTTTAATGACATGACTTGAGGACCCCATGCCTATCTGGATCCATTTTTCACTGTCCATTGTGCTTAGAATTGCTATTGCTAAGATGCTGGTTCTCCCCAAGATTCTTTCCTCTTTCATTATTATTCCTATCCCTCTCCTTGCGCATTTATTTTAAAACTCCGCACCCAACATGTTGCTCTAGTATGAGAAGCAGCTGCGGATCGCTTGGGAGACGCTTACGCTCCTGTTCATACAGGGTGGCCTCTGCGCCGCAGAAATGAAGCTGTATTTCTACTGAGCCCAGGCTCACTTTGTATATTTTGGGATCCACCGCCCCTTTTATAGCCACATTTGGCTGTGGAGTCGGACAATGTGTCTCTCTGTCCACTACGCACAGCATCGGACCTGCCCTTTCTTCGTCCTTGCTTGACCGTGAATGCTGCTGTTTGCAGGACTTGGACGTGTGACAGTCCACGCACACTCACTCATCTGACTTGTCTGTATTCACCTAATATTCCCTTGAGTTACCACCTGTGGCCCTCATTGGCGATGGATGATGGAGCTCATCCTTGGCTTGCTAGTCTGCGGTTTCACACAAGGAGCAATTTATTAGATTGCAGCATGTAGGTGAGCTTCCACAACACACCTTGCTTGATGTCTTCATGCTTTTCAGATTTTGAGCCTCCTGTAGGGTGCTGTCTGATACTTTCCGTCCTGCCCCCATGTACTTCCTGGCTTGCACATGTTATTAACCAACTCTACCCCACGCAAACTAATTACACTTCGGTTTGTGAGCATGCAGGGGAATTCCTCTGTTTGCCCATCCAAGGCTTATCTCACCTGGGAACATGACCTTGACCCAACGTTTACCGAGGCTCAGTGTCAGTACTGCTACAGGCCTTACTCAGGCTTTCTCTCATAATTATAGGCTGCGGCTGTTGCATGTCAAGTTCCTTTATAGAATGTACTGTACCCCTGCTCTGACGTATCGCATGGGTCTTTCTGATAATGCATGGTGCTGTCACTGTTGGACCGATGAATCTACTTTTCTCCACTTAGCACCAGTGTGTCCTCTGCTTGCCCATTTTTGGCTGTCTGTTTAGGAGGACATTGGCTCAATTCCTGTCTTTTCTCTTCCCATGACCCCACTGATTGCACTTGTGGTAAATGTCAAGGATGTCCCTTGTGGGGTTTGACGCCTCACTACCATGTTGCTGCGATTCACTGGGGACATTGCCCTGCTTCACAACCAGATAGGTGGGTGAGTGATGTGACCTACTGCCAGGAGCAGTTGGCAGCATACTGAGAGCTTCTGCCCCAGGGCTCCTGACCTGTGGACATTTGACAGCCCTTTACCGCTTGCCTCTCTCTGCATGGTGCACCCAGCCTCGATCAGGTCCTTTCTACTCCCCACCCCCCATGAGCAAAACCATTCCCTGCTTAATCCTGCACTGTGGGGGTCATTCTGACCTCGGCGGTAAAAGGCGCTTACCGCCGGTCAGAAGACCGCCATAACACCGCCGCGGTCGCGGTAAACCGCCACGGTCATTCTGACCCGCAACTGGCAAACCGCCAAAAACCCGACATCAACAAAAGTCCGCCACAGCAACGGCCAGCGAAAAACTGGCGATGACCAAACCTCCACCGTCACGCCAACAGAAATACGCCCATGCCATTCCGACCCACAAATCCCCGCAGCGGTCTTTCAACCGCGGTATTCCATTGGCGGTACACACCGCCGCGCTCAAAATACACACACCTCTACAAAACACAGCCACATTGGACAATTCAAAATACACACACCTGAGACACATACACACACCACTCCCACACACCCAATTAAATATAAAACACACACCCACATCACCCACAAACCCTTACGACCACAATTGCGACTGAAGGACAGAGAGAGACAGCACAGAATAGAGTAGACCATCACACAGAGGCAAATCACAACATCACCCACACAATATCCACGCACAAAACACCATACACCACCACACTCTACAACACATACACCACCCCTCACCTCATCCACACCACCCCATGGCACCCCAAAGACACCCCAGGTTCTCTGACGCAGAACTCAGGGTCATGGTGGAGGAAATAGTCCGGGTAGAGCCCCAGCTCTTCGGGACACAGGTGCAGCACACCACCATTGCCAGGAAGATGGAGCTATGGCAAAGAATAGTGGACAGGGTCAACGCTGTGGGACAGCATCCACGAAATCGGGACGACATCAGGAAGCGGTGGAACGACCTACGGGGGAAGGTGCGTTCCATGGTATCAAGGCACAACATCGCGGTGCAGAAGACTGGCGTCGGACCCCCACCTACTCCCCCAGAATTCACAGCATGGGAGGAGGAAGTCTTGCACATCCTGCATCCTGAGGGCCTCGCAGGAGTAGGCGGAGGAATGGACTCTGGTAAGTCAAATCTTCACTACTTCATTCCCCCCACCCCACCTGCATGCCAAATCATACCCCCACCCTCACCCCCACCCCCATCACACCAACTCCTTGCAAATGGCTCACCATCACAACCCACCCATCCCAAAACCTAGCCCTGCATGCGTCCCCAAAGCATGGACACCCATCACCAAAGCATGCCCACTGCACATACCCATCTCCCCCACAAGCCACCGTCACAAAAGCCCCCACAAGGGAATGCCAGCACTGGGGTACACGGCCACCCACCCATTACACGAAATGGCACACACAGAAGCAATAACCATACTCTTATACCCCTGCAGGACCCGAACGCCACAACACCGCCCAGGAGGGTCCAGAGATGTCCATCCCACCCCCAGAAGAGGCCCCCAGTGATGACAGCAGCTCTGTCTCCCTGGACCCAGATGACCAGCCCGGCCCATCGGGGACCTCGGGACAGTCGGTTCCCCACAGACAGCCACAGGCTACAGCAGACCTAACCCCCTCTGGGAACACCAGCACAGCTCCCACCCAGCGGGCCCATGCCTCTGTCTCCAGGACACGTCAATCAGCAGTGTGTCCACCACTACAGGGCACCCAGGTTGACCCACCACCCCAACAACAACAGGGACCTGGGGGCAGTGGTAGTTGGCACACAGTCCAGGGGACAGAGGCCCAGGGAAACAGGGAAACTGGGAGGGCTGCTGTGCGACAGGGGGGGGAACAGGCCCAGGGAACCGACTCTCCAAGAGGCCCTCTCCTCCATCATGGGAGCATACCACCACTCCCAGGAGACGATGGCTATGGTACTGGCCAGGTTCCAGGAGATCCAGGTACTGCAGGAGGAACAGTACATGGGGTTCAGAGAGGAACTGAGAAACATTAGTTCCGCAATGGGGACCATCGTCGTGGCCCTTAACCAGATAGTCACCACATTGCGGGACCATGTGGCACCACAAAGGGCCCCTGTCACTAGCATGGACCCAGACCAGGCTACCACCTCCGCCGCTAGTGGACAGGAGGCCCCCACACAACGACAGGCAACCAGAACCCCACCTCCTGCAGAAGAAGAACCACCCCGCAAGCGGTACCTGAGATCTCATAAGAAGACAGAGTAGGATGCCAAGACCCCCGCCAGCAAACGATACCCCCTGATGTCATCCCACTGTCCCACATTGTCACCCTGTCCAAACTTAAACTGCCCCTGCTCCATCCTTCCACAGGCATATGGACAATGCACCTGTGAGACTGAAAACTGGACTCTGCCATGGACATTACTCCACCATCACCCATCACCGTTTTACAATCATGTCCCTAAATTTAGCACTTTAATAAAATCACTTATTGCACTTAAAAAATCTGGAGTCTGCTTGTATTTTGAACAAATGTGTTAGACATAATGGTGCCAAAATGTTCAGTTACATTGTGATGACAACATACCACTGTCACACAGCTGTAGTCCATGGGCAAACAAAGCAGAGGTCACGCAGTGGGGCCCACAGCTCTGAAAACGGAAGGGAAAGTCACAACTCAGTTAACAGGAACTGGGGGTAAACACATACAGTAGAGAGGCAGGAGACTTTAAGTAAATGTAAAATGGCGGGGTTGATTCGTACCTGTGTGCTACTGAAAATACTGTTGTATCACTGTGTCCCTGTTGTCTTTGTCGTCCCCGTCGTCTTCCTCCTCTTCACTCTCCACAGGCTCCACAGCTGCTACAACACCACCATCTGGACCATCCTCCTGCAGGAAAGGCACCTGGCGTCGCAAAGCCAGTTTGTGAAGCATACAGCAGGCCACGATGATATGGCACACCTTCTTTGGTGAGTACACCTGTCATATGCAGGCACCTAAACCTGGCCTTCAGGAGGCCGAAGGTCCGCTCGATGACCCTCCTAGTACGCCCATGGGCCTCACTGTACCGTTCCTTTGCCCTTGTCCTGGGATTCCTCACTGGGGTCAGTAGCCACGACAGGTTGGGGTAACCAGAGTCACCAATTAGCCACACACGGTGTCTCTGTAGCTGTTCCATCACATAAGGGATGCTGCTATTTCGCATGATGTACGCGTCATGCACTGAACCAAGAAACTTGGCATTTACATGGGAGATGTACTGGTCAGCCACACAGACCACCTGGACATTCATCGAATGATAACTTTTTCTGTTCCTGTACACCTGCTCACTTTCACTGGGGGGAACCAAAGCCACATGGGTCCCATCAATGGCACCAATGATGTTGGGGATATGTCCAAGGGCATAGAAATCACCCTTCACTGTAGCCAAATCGCCCACCTCAGGGAAAACAATGTAGCTCCGCATGTATTTCATCAGGGCAGACAACACTCTGGACAAAACCTTAGAAAACATAGGCTGAGACATCCCTGATGATATGGCCACTGTTGTTTGGAATGATCCACTTGCCAAAAAATGGAGTACTGACAGAACCTGCACCAGAGGGGGAATCCCTGTGGGTTGGCGAATGGGGGACATCAGGTCTGGCTCCAGCTGGGCACACAGTTCCTGTATAGTGGCTCGGTCAAGTCTGTATGTCAGTATGACATGTCTTTCTTCCATTGTCGACAG
Source organism: Pleurodeles waltl (assembly GCF_031143425.1). NCBI lineage: Eukaryota > Metazoa > Chordata > Amphibia > Caudata > Salamandridae > Pleurodeles > Pleurodeles waltl. The sequence goes on along the minus strand of NC_090446.1, from coordinate 1,149,957,077 downwards.
GTCCACCAGCGGTCTGTACACAGGAACATTCCTCCATCTCCTCGCAAGTCCCAGCGGACGGTGCCTAGGAAGGACAACATGGAGCACAGAGTCAAGCAACCCACAGGTATGTAACCACAGCTTGCACAGAACACGAATCGCTATGCATTGAATGGCTTGTATGAGTGGCAATGCAAGGCCTAGGCCTGTGTGACGCAGTAGAAATTAAGCCATGTGGGTCCTTGAAATGGCAGCTTCCTGACCTGTGAAGTGTGACAATGGGATGTGAGGTCAATGCGCTGGTGTGGCACACCGTGGCGGTAGGCGGTCGAAGACCGCGGCGCAAAGCAGCATTGGTTAACATTGAACCCTATGGGTCTCAGGAGCCAATGACGATGTGCGCCGGCGGTCGCGGTATGCACCGCCGCGGGCGTGACCGCCATTTTCTATCTGCTTAATCACTCGAGACCTGATCATCCACAGGAGAGGACCTATACTGCAAGTGCTGCATCTGACCTCGGTCTGGAAGAGACAATGGCTGCTGCGACTGGGGAAAGGGCCCCTGCCTTCACATCTGAGGAATTGGAGAAACTTGTTGATGGGGTCCTCCCCCAGTATGCGCTACTCTACGGTCCTCCAGACCAACAGGTAAGTACACTGGGACCATGCTTTGTGGGCAATGCCAGTGTTGAGTGGGGTGGATGAAAGATGGTGGGGAGGGGAGCGAATGAGGCATGCATCGCACGACAGATGAGAGCATGTGCCATATGGCAAGGTTGGGGAGTGGGGGCCACTCACATCGACCATGCAGAAAATGATGATATTTATTTTCCCACCCTGTCCATGTCACATAGGTCAGCGCCCATCAGAAGATCGACATTTGGCGTGCCATCGCCAAGGACGTCCGGACCCTGGGGGTCCACAACAGACGGGCACCCACTGCCGAAAGAGGTGGGAGGACATCCGCCGCGGGAGCAGAAAGACCGCGGAGGCTCTGCTGGGGATGGCCTCCCAACCTAGGAGGGGTGCCACACGGCAATTGACCCCCCTGATGTCCCGGATCCTGGCGGTGGCCTACCCCGATTTGGATGGGCGCGTGAGGACATCACAGCAGACACAAGGGGGTGAGTACCAGCACATTCTGCTATATTAGCGCACAGTGGAGGTGTCTGGGTGGGGGAGGAGGGCTGTGGGTATCTCTAGGCCAGGGCGATTTCTGTAGGCTAGGCCCCTCCGTAAGGCATGGCCCTGTGCCCCCGCCCCCCATCTCTGTAGGGTGCTAAGTACAGCTATCCATGGCCCAGGGTCACCTATGTGTGCAGTTGTCGTCCATAGGCTTGTAGGCCAAGTCACAATAATTGAGTAGTGTACACCGAGTGTGCGGCGTAGTGCAGGGGGCTTCTGTGTCTGTCCTCTCCGCCAACGGTGTCGCCAATGCATGCACTCAACATGTCATTCTTTCTCCCCCCCCCTTTTTTTGGTCTTCCTGTTCATGTGTGCATTAGCATCATCAGGCGGAGGAGAAGTGGCATCGGAGCACGAGGGAGCTGCATCTCACATGGCCCCGGAGGGCCATGCAACAGACTCCGAGATCGCCAGTGAGACGGAGGGCGAGGGGAGCTCCACAACGGGGACCCGTGGAGACGTCAGCGACACAGACACGTCCTCGGAAGGTGTAGGAAAGTACCATCTTGCCTGGCATGTTACCCCAATTTTTCACTGTATATATGTTGTTTTAGTTGTATGTGTCACTGGGACCTTGTCATCCAGGTCCCCAGTGCTCATAAGTGTGCCTGAATGTGTTACCTGTGTAGTGACTAACTGTCTCACTGAGGCTCTGCTAATCAGAACCTCATTGGTTATGCTCTCTCATTTGTTTCCAAATTGTCACTAACAGGCTAGTGACCAATTTTACCAATTTACATTGGCTTACTGGAACACCCTTATAATTCCCTAGTATATGGTACTGAGGTACCCAGGGTATTGGGGTTCCAGGAGATCCCTATGGGCTGCAGCATTTCTTTTGCCACCCATAGGGAGCTCTGACAATTCTTACACAGGCCTGCCACTGCAGCCTGAGTGAAATAACGTCCACGTTATTTCACAGCCATTTTACACTGCAATTAAGTAACTTATAAGTCACCTATATGTCTAACCTTTACCTGGTAAAGGTTGGGTGCTAAGTTACTTAGTGTGAGGGCACCCTGGCACTAGCCAAGGTGCCCCCACATTGTTCAGGGCCAATTCCCCGGACTTTGTGAGTGCGGGGACACCATTACACGCGTGCACTACATATAGGTCACTACCTATATGTAGCTTCACAATGATAACTCCGAATATGGCCATGTAATATGTCTATGATCATGGAATTACCCCCTCTATACCATCCTGGCATAGTTGGCACAATCCCATGATCCCAGTGGTCTGTAGCACAGACCCTGGTACTGCCAAACTGCCTTTCCCGGGGTTTCACTGCAGCTGCTGCTGCTGCCAACCCCTCAGACAGGCATCTGCCCTCCTGGGGTCCAGCCAGGCCTGGCCCAGGATGGCAGAACAAAGGACTTCCTCTGAGAGAGGGTGTTACACCCTCTCCCTTTGGAAAATGGTGTGAAGGCAGGGGAGGAGTAGCCTCCCCCAGCCTCTGGAAATGCTTTCATGGGCACATTTGGTGCCCATTTCTGCATAAGCCAGTCTACACCGGTTCAGGGACCCCTTAGCCCTGCTCTGGCGCGAAACTGGACAAAGGAAAGGGGAGTGACCACTCCCCTGACCTGTACCTCCCCTGGGAGGTGCCCAGAGCTCCTCCAGTGTGCTCCAGACCTCTGCCATCTTGGAAACAGAGGTGCTGCTGGCACACTGGACTGCTCTGAGTGGCCAGTGCCATCAGGTGACGTCAGAGACTCCTCCTGATAGGCTCCTTCAGGTGTTGCTAGCCTATCCTCTCTCCTAGGTAGCCAAACCCTCTTTTCTGGCTATTTAGGGTCTCTGTCTCTTGGGATTCTTTAGATAACGAATGCAAGAGCTCATCCGAGTTCCTCTGCATCTCTCTCTTCACCTTCTGCCAAGGAATCGACTGCTGACCGCGCTGGAAGCCTGCAAAACTGCAACATAGTAGCAAAGACGACTACTGCAACTCTGTAACGCTGATCCTGCCGCCTTCTCGACTGTTTTCCTGGTGGTGCATGCTGTGGGGGTAGTCTGCCTCCTCTCTGCACTAGAAGCTCCGAAGAAATCTCCCGTGGGTCGACGGAATCGTCCCCCTGCAACCGCAAGCACCAAAGAACTGCATCACCGGTACCTTGGGTCTCCTCTCAGCACGACGAGCGAGGTCCCTTGAATCCAGCAACTCTGTCCAAGTGACTCCCACAGTCCAGTGACTCTTCAGTCCAAGTTTGGTGGAGGTAAGTCCTTGCCTCCCCACGCCAGACTGCAGTGTTGGAAACCGCGACTTTTGCAGCTACTCCGGCCTCCGTGCACTTCCGGCAGAAATCCTTTGTGCACAGTCCAGCCTGGGTCCACGGCACTCTAACCTGCATTGCACGACCTCCTAAGTTGTTCTCCGGCGACGTGGGACTCCTTTGTGCGACTTCGGGTGAGCACCGTTTCACGCATCCTCGTAGTGCCTGTTTCTGGCACTTTTCCAGGTGCTACCTGCTGCTGAGAGGGCTCCTTGTCTTGCTCGACGTCCCCTCTGTCCCCTGACGCAATTTGCGACATCCTGGTCCCTCCTGGGCCACAGCAGCATCCAAAAACCCTTACCGCACGATTTGCAGCTAGCAAGGCTTGTTGGCGGTCTTTCGGCGGGAAAACACTTCTGCACGACTCTCCAAGGCGTGAGGGATCCGTCCTCCAAAGGGGAAGTCTCTAGCCCTTGTCGTTCTTGCAGAAACCTACGCTTCTACTGTCCAGTAGCAGCTCCTTTGCACCCACAGCTGGCATTTCCTGGGCATCTGCCCATCTCCGACTTGCTTGTGACTTTTGGACTTGGTCCCCTTGTTCCACAGGTACCCTCGACTGGAAATCCATCATTGTTGCATTGTTGGTTTGTGTCTTTCCTGCAGAATTCCCCTATCACGACTTCTATGTCCTTTGGGGAACTTTAGTGCACTTTGCACTCACTTTTCAGGGTCTTGGGGTGGGCTATTTTTCTAACCCTTACTATTTTCTAATAGTCCCAGCGACCCTCTACAAGGTCACATAGGTTTGGGGTCCATGCGTGATTCACATTCCACTTTTAGAGTATATGGTTTGTGTTGCCCCTATCCCTATGTGTCTCCATTGCATCCTATTGTAGCTATACATTGTTTGCACTGTTTTCTAATACTATTACTGCATATTTTGGTATTGTGTACATATATCTTGTGTATATTTGCTATCCTCATACTGAGGTTACTCACTGAGATACTATTGGCATATTGTCATAAAAATAAAGTACCTTTATTTTTAGTATATCTGTGTATTGTGTTTTCTTATGATATTGTGCATATGACACTAAGTGGTACTGTAGGAGCTTCACTCGTCTCCTAGTTCAGCCTAAGCTGCTCTGCTAAGCTACCATTATCTATCAGCCTATGCTGCTAGACACCCTATACACTAATAAGGGATAACTGGGCCTGGTGCAAGGTGCAAGTACCCCTAGGTACTCACTACAAGCCAGTCCAGCCTCGTACATTGGTTGTGCAGCGGTGGGATAAGTGCTTTGAGACTACTTACCACTCTTGTCATTGTACTTTTCATAAGAGAAAAATATACAAAACAAGTTCAGTGTGTGTACACATAACTAAAAAGTTTTGCATTTCCTCTTTTCACTCTTTTCTAAAGTGCTGAAAAGTACTTCTAAACTTTCAAAAAGTTCTTAAAAAGTTTTAAAAGTTTTTTTTCTGTCTTTCTAAAAAGCTCTAAAAACTTTTTCTCACTTTTTCTGTCACTTAAACTCTTTCTAAAATGTCTGGCACAGGCCAAAATGTTGATCTGTCCAAACTTGCATATGACCACCTTAGATGGAAAGGAGCAAGGAGTCTCTATGTAGAAAGAGGTTTGAGTGTAGGGAAGAATCCTTCCTTGGAATTGTTACTTAACATGCTTAGAGAACAGGATAAGGCTAAAAGTGCCCCATCTGTTGAAAAAGTAGCTAATGGTTCCCAATCTGATCCAGGGACTCCCCCAGGAAAAGATTCAGGAAAGAAACTTCCTAGCCTGCCCATTACTAGACAGTCTAGCATAGTTGGTACTGAGGTGGAGTCACATCATACAGATGGTGTGCTCTCACATTACACTGTCAGCCAAGCTGTTAGGGTGCCCTCTGTAAGGGACAGGTCTCCTTCTGTTCATTCTCATCATACTTCTGTGTCTAGGAATGTCCCTCCCACCCACCCTGATGACAGATTGTTAGAAAGGGAGCTCAATAGATTGAGAGTGGAACAAACCAGACTGAAGCTCAAGAAGCAACAGCTGGATTTGGATAGACAGTCCTTAGAAGTAGATAAGGAGAGACAGAAACTGGGTTTAGAAACCCATGGTGGCAGCAGCAGTATTCCCAATAGTCATCCTGCAAAAGAGCATGATTCTAGGAATCTGCACAAGATAGTTCCCCCTTATAAGGAGGGGGATGACATTAACAAGTGGTTTGCTGCACTTGAGAGGGCTTGTGTTGTACAGGATGTCCCTCAAAGGCAGTGGGCTGCTATCCTATGGCTATCATTTAGTGGAAAAGGTAGGGATAGGCTCCTTACTGTGAAAGAAAATGAAGCTAATGATTACAAAGTTCTTAAGAATGCACTCCTGGATGGTTATGGCTTAACCACTGAACAATACAGGATAAAGTTCAGAGAGACCAAAAAGGAGTCTTCACAAGACTGGGTTGATTTCATTGACCATTCAGTGAAGGCCTTGGAGGGGTGGTTACATGGCAGTAAAGTTACTGATTATGACAGCCTGTATACCTTGATCCCGGGGGAGAATATTCTTAATAATTGTGTGTCTGATTTGTTGCACCAGTACTTGGTGGACTCTGATCTGACCTCTCCCCAAGAATTGGGAAAGAAGGCAGACAAATGGGTCAGAACAAGGGTGAACAGAAAAGTTCATACAGGGGGTGACAAAGATGGCAACAAGAAGAAGGATGGTAAGTCTTCTGACAAGGGTGGGGACAAATCTAAAAATGAGTCTTCATCAGGCCCACAAAAACACTCTGGTGGGGGTGGTGGGCCCAAATCCTCTTCAAATCAAAACAAAGAAAAGAAACCATGGTGCTATTTATGTAAAATAAAAGGCCATTGGACAACAGATCCCAGTTGTCCCAAGAAAAGCACCAAGCCTCCTACCACTACAACCCCTACTGCTACACCTAGTGTCCCTACTAATAGCAGTGGTGGTGGGAGCAAACCTACCAATAGCCAATCCAAGGGAGTAGGTGTGCTCACTTTTGGTAACTTAGTTGGGATTGGTCTGATTAGGGAGACCACAGAGGCTGTGTTAGTCTCTGAGGGGGCTATTGATTTAGCCACCTTGGTTGCTTGTCCCCTTAACATGGATAAGTACAAGCAACTACCCCTAATAAATGGTGTTGAGGTTCAGGCCTACAGGGACACTGGAGCCAGTGTAACTATGGTGATAGAGAAACTGGTCCACCCTGAACAACACCTACTTGGTCACCAGTACCAAGTAACCGATGCTCACAACAACACACTTAGCCACCCCATGGCTGTTGTAAATCTCAACTGGGGGGGGGTTACTGGTCCAAAGAAAGTTGTGGTAGCTTCAGATTTACCTGTAGACTGTCTATTAGGGAATGATTTGGAGACATCAGCTTGGTCAGATGTGGAGTTGGAGGCCCATGCAGCAATGCTGGGCATCCCAGGGCATATTTTTGCTTTAACCAGGGCTCAGGCCAAAAAGCAAAAAGGACAGGGAAGCTTGGATCCTGGAACAATGGACCAAGTGCTCCCTAAAGCTAGGGCTAGTAGAAGCAAACCACTTCCTACTATCCCTCCCTCTACAGTGGATTCTACTTCTGAGGAAGAAGAATTTCCACCCTGTGCAGAACCTACACCAGAGGAGCTGGAAGCAGACACTGCTGAGCTTTTGGGTGAAGGGGGGGCCTGCCAGGGAGGAGCTGAGTGTGGCACAGCAAACCTGTCCCACACTAGAGGGTCTAAGACAGCAAGCTGTCAAACAGGCTAATGGGGATGTCAGTGACTCTCACAGAGTTTACTGGGAGGACAACCTCTTGTACACTGAAGCAAGGGATCCTAAACCTGGAACTGCCAGGAGGTTAGTGATTCCTCAGGAGTACAGAAAGTTCCTCCTAACTCTAGCCCACGACATTCCCCTAGCTGGACATCTGGGACAAATGAAAACTTGGGACAGACTTGTTCCCTTGTTTCATTGGCCTAGGATGTCTGAGGACACAAAGGAATTTTGTAAGTCCTGTGAAACCTGTCAAGCCAGTGGCAAGACAGGTGGCACTCCAAAGGCACCCCTTATCCCACTGCCTGTGGTTGGGGTTCCCTTTGAAAGGGTAGGGGTTGACATAGTTGGCCCCCTCGACCCTCCTACTGCTTCAGGCAATAGGTTTATCTTGGTGGTAGTGGACCATACCACAAGATATCCTGAAGCAATTCCTTTAAGGACCACTACAGCACCTGCAGTGGCAAAGGCCCTCCTGGGAATATTTTCCAGGGTGGGCTTCCCAAAGGAAGTAGTATCAGACAGAGGAAGCAATTTCATGTCTGCATACTTAAAGGCCATGTGGAAAGAGTGTGGTGTGACTTACAAGTTCACTACACCCTATCATCCACAAACAAATGGACTGGTGGAGAGATTTAACAAAACTCTCAAAGGCATGATTATGGGTCTCCCTGAAAAACTCCGCAGGAGATGGGATATCCTGTTACCATGCCTCCATTTTGCCTACAGGGAGGAACCCCAGAAAGGAGTGGGCTTCAGCCCCTTTGAACTCCTCTTTGGTCATCCTGTTAGGGGTCCACTAACACTTGTCAAGGAGGGTTGGGAACAACCTTTAAAAGCTCCAAAACAAGATATTGTGGATTATGTACTTGGCCTCAGATCAAGGATGGCTGAGTATATGAAAAAGGCCAGTAAAAACCTTCAGGCCAGAAGCAATGGCATGATCAGAAGGCTGTTTTGGTTCAGTACAAACCAGGGCAGAAAGTGTGGGTCTTGAAGCCTGTGGCCCCAAGAGCACTCCAAGATAAATGGAGTGGACCCCACACAATTGTTGAGAAAAAGGGTGAAGTCACCTATTTAGTTGACTTAGGCACTGCCAGGAGTCCCCTTAGGGTGCTCCATGTCAATCGCCTGAAACCCTACTATGACAGGGCTGATCTCACCCTGCTCATGGCAACTGATGAGGGACAGGAAGAAGACAGTGATCCTCTGCCTGATCTCTTCTCTTCCACAGAACAAGATGCTCTTGTGGAAGGTGTAGTTTTGGCTGATTGTCTTACTGCTGAGCAGAAAGACCATTGCATAAATCTCCTGGGTCAGTTTTCTGAACTCTTCTCTACTGTGCCAGGTACCACTTCTTGGTGTGAGCACACTCTAGATACTGGAGACAGTTTACCTGTCAAAAGTAAGATCTATAGGCAGCCTGACTATGTCAGGGACTGCATAAAGCAAGAGGTGCAGAAAATGCTAGAACTGGGAGTGGTTGAGCACTCTGAAAGTCCATGGGCTTCTCCTGTGGTACTTGTACCAAAACCCCATTCCAAAGATGGAAAGAAGGAAATGCGGTTTTGTGTAGACTACAGAGGTCTCAACCAGGTAACCAAAACTGACGCTCACCCTATACCCAGGGCAGATGAGCTCATAGATACACTGGCATCTGCCAAGTATCTAAGCACTTTTGATTTGACTGCAGGGTATTGGCAGATCAAATTATCAGAAGATGCTAAACCTAAAACTGCATTTTCAATCATTGGAGGACATTACCAGTTCACTGTAATGCCTTTTGGATTGAAAAATGCACCTGCCACTTTTCAGAGGTTGGTGAACACAGTCCTGCAAGGGCTGGAAGCTTTCAGTGCAGCATATTTGGACGATATAGCTGTCTTTAGCTCCAGCTGGGATGATCACCTGGTCCACCTATGGAAAGTTTTAGAGGCCCTGCAAAAAGCAGGCCTCACTATCAAGGCTTCAAAGTGCCAGATAGGGCAGGGGAAGGTGGTTTATCTGGGACACCTTGTTGGTGGGGAACAGATTGCACCACTTCAGGGGAAAATCCAAACTATTGTTGATTGGGTTCCCCCTACTACTCAGACTCAGGTGAGAGCCTTCCTAGGCCTCACTGGGTATTACAGGAGGTTCATTAAGAACTATGGCTCCATTGCAGCCCCTCTTAATGACCTCACATCCAAAAAGATGCCTAAAAAGGTATTGTGGACAGCTAGCTGTCAGAAAGCTTTTGAGGAGCTGAAGCAGGCCATGTGCTCTGCACCTGTCCTGAAAAGCCCTTGTTACTCTAAAAAATTCTATGTCCAAACTGATGCATCTGAATTAGGAGTAGGGGCAGTCCTATCACAACTTAATTCTGAGGGCCAAGATCAACCTGTTGCTTTTATTAGTAGGAGGTTGACCCCTAGAGAAAAGCGTTGGTCTGCCATTGAGAGGGAGGCCTTTGCTGTGGTCTGGGCACTGAAGAAGTTGAGGCCATACTTGTTTGGCACTCACTTCATTGTTCAGACAGACCACAAACCTCTACTTTGGCTAAAACAAATGAAAGGTGAAAATCCTAAATTATTCAGGTGGTCCATATCCCTACAGGGAATGGACTATACAGTGGAACATAGACCTGGGAGTAGCCACTCCAATGCAGATGGACTCTCCAGATATTTCCACTTAGACAATGAAGACTCATCAGGTCATGGCTAGTCTTATTGTCCTTCGTTTGGGGGGGGGGGGTTGTGTAGGAAAGTACCATCTTGCCTGGCATGTTACCCCCATTTTTCACTGTATATATGTTGTTTTAGTTGTATGTGTCACTGGGACCCTATCATCCAGGGCCCCAGTGCTCATAAGTGTGCCTGAATGTGTTACCTGTGTAGTGACTAACTGTCTCACTGAGGCTCTGCTAATCAGAACCTCAGTGGTTATGCTCTCTCATTTGTTTCCAAATTGTCACTAACAGGCTAGTGACCAATTTTACCAATTTACATTGGCTTACTGGAACACCCTTATAATTCCCTAGTATATGGTACTGTGGTACCCAGGGTATTGGGGTTCCAGGAGATCCCTATGGGCTGCCGCATTTCTTTTGCCACCCATAGGGAGCTCTGACAATTCTTACACAGGCCTGCCACTGCAGCCTGAGTGAAATAACGTCCACGTTATTTCACAGCCATTTTACACTGCACTTAAGTAACTTATAAGTCACCTATATGTCTAACCTTTACCTGGTAAAGGTTGAGTGCTAAGTTACTTAGTGTGAGGGCACCCCGGCACTAGCCAAGGTGCCCCCACATTGTTCAGGGCCAATTCCCCGGACTTTGTGAGTGCGGGGACACCATTACACGCGTGCACTACATATAGGTCACTACCTATATGTAGCTTCACAATGGTAACTCCGAATATGGCCATGTAATATGTCTATGATCATGGAATTACCCCCTCTATACCATCCTGGCATAGTTGGCACAATCCCATGATCCCAGTGGTCTGTAGCACAGACCCTGGTACTGCCAAACTGCCTTTCCCGGGGTTTCACTGCAGCTGCTGCTGCTGCCAACCCCTCAGACAGGCATCTGCCCTCCTGGGGTCCAGCCAGGCCTGGCCCAGGATGGCAGAGCAAAGGACTTCCTCTGAGAGAGGGTGTTACACCCTCTCCCTTTGGAAAATGGTGTGAAGGCAGGGGAGGAGTAGCCTCCCCCAGCCTTTGGAAATGCTTTCATGGGCACATTTGGTGCCCATTTCTGCATAAGCCAGTCTACACCGGTTCAGGGACCCCTTAGCCCTGCTCTGGCGCGAAACTGGACAAAGGAAAGGAGAGTGACCACTCCCCTGACCTGTACCTCCCCTGGGAGGTGCCCAGAGCTCCTCCAGTGTGCTCCAGACCTCTGCCATCTTGGAAACAGAGGTGCTGCTGGCACACTGGACTGCTCTGAGTGGCCAGTGCCATCAGGTGACGTCAGAGGCTCCTCCTGATAGGCTCCTTCAGGTGTTGCTAGCCTATCCTCTCTCCTAGGTAGCCAAACCCTCTTTTCTGGCTATTTAGGGTCTCTGTCTCTTGGGATTCTTTAGATAACGAATGCAAGAGCTCATCCGAGTTCCTCTGCATCTCTCTCTTCACCTTCTGCCAAGGAATCGACTGCTGACCGCGCTGGAAGCCTGCAAAACTGCAACATAGTAGCAAAGATGACTACTGCAACTCTGTAACGCTGATCCTGCCGCCTTCTTGACTGTTTTCCTGGTGGTGCATGCTGTGGGGGTAGTCTGCCTCTTCTCTGCACTAGAAGCTCCGAAGAAATCTCCCGTGGGTCGACGGAATCGTCCCCCTGCAACCGCAGGCACCAAAGAACTGCATCACCGGTACCTTGGGTCTCCTCTCAGCACGACGAGCGAGGTCCCTTGAATCCAGCAACTCTGTCCAAGTGACTCCCACAGTCCAGTGACTCTTCAGTCCAAGTTTGGTGGAGGTAAGTCCTTGCCTCCCCACGCCAGACTGCATTGTTGGAAACCTCGACTTTTGCAGCTACTCCGGCCTCCGTGCACTTCCGGCGGAAATCCTTTGTGCACAGTCCAGCCTGGGTCCACGGCACTCTAACCTGCATTGCACGACCTCCTAAGTTGTTCTCCGGCGACGTGGGACTCCTTTGTGCGACTTCGGGTGAGCACCGTTTCACGCATCCTCGTAGTGCCTGTTTCTGGCACTTCTCCGGGTGCTACCTGCTGCTGAGAGGGCTCCTTGTCTTGCTCGACGTCCCCTCTGTCCCCTGACGCAATTTGCGACATCCTGGTCCCTCCTGGACTACAGCAGCATCCAAAAACCCTTACCGCACGATTTGCAGCTAGCAAGGCTTGTTGGCAGTCTTTCGGCGGGAAAACACTTCTGCACGACTCTCCAAGGCGTGAGGGATCCGTCCTCCAAAGGGGAAGTCTCTAGCCCTTGTCGTTCTTGCAGAAACCTACGCTTCTACTGTCCAGTAGCAGCTCCTTTGCACCCACAGCTGGCATTTCCTGGGCATCTGCCCATCTCCGACTTGCTTGTGACTTTTGGACTTGGTCCCCTTGTTCCACAGCTACCCTCGACTGGAAATCCATCGTTGTTGCATTGTTGGTTTGTGTCTTTCCTGCAGAATTCCCCTATCACGACTTCTATGTCCTTTGGGGAACTTTAGTGCACTTTGCACTCCCTTTTCAGGGTCTTGGGGTGGGCTATTTTTCTAACCCTTACTATTTTCTAATAGTCCCAGCGACCCTCTACAAGGTCACATAGGTTTGGGGTCCATTCGTGATTCACATTCCACTTTTGGAGTATATGGTTTGTGTTGCCCCTATCCCTATGTGTCTCCATTGCATCCTATTGTAACTATACATTGTTTGCACTGTTTTCTAATACTATTACTGCATATTTTGGTATTGTGTACATATATCTTGTGTATATTTGCTATCCTCATACTGAGGGTACTCACTGAGATACTTTTGGCATATTGTCATAAAAATAAAGTACCTTTATTTTTAGTATATCTGTGTATTGTGTTTTCTTATGATATTGTGCATATGACACTAAGTGGTACTGTAGGAGCTTCACTCGTCTCCTAGTTCAGCCTAAGCTGCTCTGCTAAGCTACCATTATCTATCAGCCTATGCTGCTAGACACCCTATACACTAATAAGGGATAACTGGGCCTGGTGCAAGGTGCAAGTACCCCTAGGTACTCACTACAAGCCAGTCCAGCCTCCTACAGAAGGGAGCTCCCTTGTGGTGGCGGCAACATCCGTGCCCACCGCTACAACAGGTACAGCCGCAACCCAGTGCACCAGCTCCGCCCTCCAAGCAGCCCCTCAGCGTTCGCCCCGTGCCCGCTCGGCCAGGAAGGCGGGCATCTCCTTCGCCCCAGGCACCTCAGGCCCTGCCCCAGTTACCCCTGCTGTCCTCAGTGAGGAGATCATTGACCTCCTCCAGACGCTCATTGTTGGGCAGTCTACCCTTTTGAATGCCATCCAGGGTGTAGAAAGGGAGGTGCACCGGAGCAATGCATACCTGGAGGGCATTCATTCGGGTCAGGCTGCCCATCAGCGATCGTTCAACGCTCTGGCCTCAGCACTGACGGCAGCCATTGTCCCTGTCTCCTGCCTCCCCCCTCCAATTTCCTCATCCCAGTCCCACTCCCCTGTTCCTCTGCCTATCCCAGCCACACCTACAGACCAGCCTGCACACACATCAACACCCAAGGGCAGCTCATCCAGACATAAGCACCACAGATCACACAAGCATTCACACATGCAACATCCACATGCAGACATGCCAACAGCCACTGCCTCCTCTGTGTCCCCCTCCTCCTCGTCTCCCTCCTCCCTCCCTGTGACGTCTCCACTCACACCTGCATGCACACCACCATCAGCCAGTACGTCCATCACCAGCACACCCACCAGAACACTCCGCACACGTGCAGTCACCACCCCCACTGCCATTTACACGTCCCCTGTGTCCTCTCCCAGTGTGTCTGTCACCCCCTCTTCCAAACCACACAAACGCAGGCAGCCACCCACCCAACAGCCATCCACCTCACGACAGCCTCCGTCACAAGCACCTGCACCCAAAGACACCACACTTGACTCTCCTACAACCACATCCTCTTCCTCCACTCCCATACCCACTGATCCTACCCTTCCCTCTGCTCCTAAAAAGTTTTTCCTCTCCAAAATTAACCTCTTTGCCTCACCTGACCCACCCCCTCCATCTCGTAAGAGTCCAAACAGCACCTCAGCCACCACAAGCCCTGCACCTACAAGGACCATAGTCCAGGGCTATTGGAGTCCACCAGCTTCTAGGGCAGCAACATCGGCCAGCAGCAAGGGGACAGCCAGCCCACCCCCTGGGAAAAAAACTAAAAAAGGGAAGGGCCGGCGCGAGAGGCCAGAGACTGCAGCCCCCAAAGGCACTACCCTGCCACCGTCACCTGGCACATCCACAAAGGGAGGCAAGGGCCCCAGAGAATCGGCGAAGGAGGGCAAGGGAAGCAGGGCGGACAAGTCCGGCAGCAGGCGAGCTGCCCGGAGGGCCCCACCAGCCCCATTTCGGGTGTGAAGGAGGACACCCACGGGCCCAGGACTCCAGCACAGGAGGGCCCCGCAAGCAAAAGTTCGGATGGCGACTGAGCGGAAAATATTGGCCCGATCTGGTTCCCTGGGAACACATGTCAAGCACCGCTGAACAGGGCCCCGCCGTGACAAGCACCGCTGAACAGGGCCCCGCCGTGACAAGCACCGCCGAACTGGGCCCTTCAAGACAAGCACCGCTGAACAGGGCCCCGCTGTGACAAGCACCGCTGAACAGGGCCCCGCCGTGACAAGCACAGCTGAACAGGGCCCGCCGTGACAAGCACCGCTAAACAGGGCCCCGCCGTGACAAGCACCGCCGAACTGGGCCCTTCAAGACAAGAACCGCCGAACCGGGCCCTTCAAGACAAGCACCGCTGAACAGGGCCCGCCGTGACAAGCACCGCTGAACAGGGCCCCGCCGTGACAAGCACCGCTGAACAGGGCCCCGCCGTGACAAGCACCGCTGAACTGGGCCCTTCCTGTCAAGCACCGCTCCGCTGGGCCCTTCCTGTCAAGCACCGCTCCGCTGGGCCCTTCCTGTCAAGCACCGCTCCGCTGGGCACTTCCTGTCAAGCACCGCTCCGCTGGGCATCGCCGTCTCAGCACCGCTCCGCTGGGCACTTCCTGTCAAGCACTGCTCCGCTGGGCCCTTCCTGTCAAGCACCGCTCCGCTGGGCATCGCCGTTTCTGCACCGCTCTGCTGGGCACTTCCGGTCAAGCACCGCTCCGCTGGGCCCTTCCTGTCAAGCACCGCTCCGCTGGGCATCGCCGTCTCTGCACCGCTCCACTGGGCACTTCCTGTCAAGCACCGCTCCGCTGTGCCCTTCCTGTCAAGCACCGCTCTGCTGGCCATCGCCGTCTCTGCACCGCTCCGCTGGGCATCGCCGTCTCTGCACCGCTCCGCTGGGCACTTCCTGTCAAGCACCGCTCCGCTGGGCCCTTCCTGTCAAGCACCGCTCCGCTGGGCATCGCCGTCTCAGCACCGATCCGCTGGGCCCTTCCTATCAAGCACCGCTCCGCTGGGCATCGCCGTCTCTGCACCGCTCCGCTGGGCATCGCCGTCTCTGCACCGCTCCGCTGGGCACTTCCTGTCAAGCACCGCTCCGCTGGGCATCGCCGTCTCAGCACCGCTCCGCTGGGCACTTCCTGTCAAGCACCGCTCCGCTGGGCCCTTCCTGTCAAGCACCGCTCCGCTGGGCCCTTCCTGTCAAGCACCGCTCCGCTGGGCATCGCCGTCTCTGCACCGCTCCGCTTGGGCATCGCCGTCTCTGCACCGCTCCGCTGGGCATTTCCGTCTCTGCACCGCTCCGCTGGGCACTTCCTGTCAAGCACTGCTCCGCTGGGCCCTTCCTGTCAAGCACCGCTCCGCTGGGCATCGCCGTCTCTGCACCGCTCCGCTTGGGCATCGCCATCTCTGCACCGCTCCGCTGGGCATCGCCGTCTCTGCACCGCTCCGCTGGGCATCGCCGTCTCTGCACCGCTCCGCTGGGCACTTCCTGTCAAGCACCGCTCCGCAGGGCATCGCCGTCTCAGCACCGCTCCGCTGGGCACTTCCTGTCAAGCACCGCTCCGCTGGGCCCTTCCTGTCAAGCACCGCTCCGCTGGGCACTTCCTGTCAAGCACCGCTCCGCTGGGCATCGCCGTCTCAGCACCGCTCCGCTGGGCCCTTCCTGTCAAGCACCGCTCCGCTGGGCATCGCCGTCTCTGCACCGCTCCTCTGGGCACTTCCTGTCAAGCACCGCTCCGCTGGGCATCGCCGTCTCAGCACCGCTCCGCTGGGCACTTCCTGTCAAGCACCGCTCCGCTGGGCCCTTCCTGTCAAGCACCGCTCCGCTGGGCATCGCCGTCTCTGCACCGCTCCGCTGGGCATCGCCGTCTCTGCACCGCTCCGCTGGGCACTTCCTGTCAAGCACCGCTCCGCTGGGCCCTTCCTGTCAAGCACCGCTCCGCTGGGCATCGCCGTCTCAGCACCGCTCCGCTGGGCCCTTCATGTCAAGCACCGCTCAGCTGGGCATCGCCGTCTCTGCACCGCTCCGCTGGGCATCGCCGTCTCTGCACCGCTCCGCTGGGCACTTCCTGTCAAGCACCGCTCCGCAGGGCATCGCCGTCTCAGCACCGCTCCGCTGGGCACTTCCTGTCAAGCACCGCTCCGCTGGGCCCTTCCTGTCAAGCACCGCTCCGCTGGGCACTTCCTGTCAAGCACCGCTCCGCTGGGCATCGCCGTCTCAGCACCGCTCCGCTGGGCACTTCCTGTCAAGCACCGCTCCGCTGGGCCCTTCCTGTCAAGCACCGCTCCGCTGGGCATCGCCGTTTCTGCACCGCTCTGCTGGGCACTTCCTGTCAAGCACCGCTCCGCTGGGCCCTTCCTGTCAAGCACCGCTCCGCTGGGCATCGCCGTCTCTGCACCGCTCCGCTGGGCACTTCCTGTCAAGCACCGCTCCGCTGGGCCCTTCCTGTCAAGCACCGCTCTGCTGGCCATCGCCGTCTCTGCACCGCTCCGCTGGGCATCGCCGTCTCTGCACCGCTCTGCTGGGCACTTCCTGTCAAGCACCGCTCCGCTGGGCCCTTCCTGTCAAGCACCGCTCCGCTGGGCATCGCCGTCTCAGCACCCATCCGCTGGGCCCTTCCTATCAAGCACCGCTCCGCTGGGCATCGCCGTCTCTGCACCGCTCCGCTGGGCATCGCCGTCTCTGCACCGCTCCGCTGGGCACTTCCTGTCAAGCACCGCTCCGCTGGGCATCGCCGTCTCAGCACCGCTCCGCTGGGCACTTCCTGTCAAGCACCGCTCCGCTGGGCCCTTCCTGTCAAGCACCGCTCCGCTGGGCATCGCCGTCTCTGCACCGCTCCGCTGGGCATTTCCGTCTCTGCACCGCTCCGCTGGGCACTTCCTGTCAAGCACCGCTCCGCAGGGCCCTTCCTGTCAAGCACCGCTCCGGTGGGCCCTTCCTGTCAAGCACCGCTTCGCTGGGCATCGCCGTCTCTGCACCGCTCCGCTTGGGCATCGCCGTCCCTGCACCGCTCTGCTGGGCATCGCCGTCTCTGCACCGCTCCGCTGGGCATCGCCGTCTCAGCACCGCTCCGCTGGGCACTTCCTGTCAAGCACCGCTCCGCTGGGCCCTTCCTGTCAAGCACCGCTCCGCTGGGCCCTTCCTGTCAAGCACCGCTCCGCTGGGCACTTCCTGTCAAGCACCGCTCCGCTGGGCATCGCCGTCTCAGCACCGCTCCGCTGGGCCCTTCCTGTCAAGCACCGCTCCGCTGGGCATCGCCGTCTCTGCACCGCTCCGCTGGGCACTTCCTGTCAAGCACCGCTCCGCTGGGCATCGCCGTCTCAGCACCGCTCCGCTGGGCACTTCCTGTCAAGCACCGCTCCGCTGGGCCCTTCCTGTCAAGCACCGCTCCGCTGGGCCCTTCATCTCAAGCACCGCTGGCCCATTGGCAGGGCCGGATCTGTGTCGGCCAGGGCTTCACAAAGCACTCTGGGCACTATGCCTCCTCCAGAAGCAGTGGAGTCTGTAATCCACTTGATGGACTGTGGCTTTGCACTCCCCAGGATGGTACAGTGGGCAACCCACCCACTGGAGAGACTTGTGAGACTGTGGCTTTGCACTCCCCAGGATGGTACAGTGGGCATGGAGGCCCCTCGTGGATCTGGCGTCGTGGACTCAACAGGCTGAGGTGCCCCCCCTTCCCTTCCCCCTGAGGTGCCTGTAGTTTTTCTATCTGATGCCCCTGCAGTGTTCTCTCCAATGGAATCGGGTCTCGTGTGTGGGCTTTGCCCATGTGTTTAGGCCCATTGGCCCACGAACAATGGATGATAGCCAATATGGGCCGGACTTTTGACCTATGTATATATTGTTCATGATGTAATATATTTTATTTATATATTTCATATTTCACTTAACTTCAATTATGCTATAATATACTTTATTTTTAATGATCATTTCATTTTGTCTTTGCATTCTTCCGGGGGGTTTGGGTGGTGTCACTCTGACTTGTTGCTCTGCATTGATGTGTGTGTTGTAGTGGGTGAGGGTGGGGGTAGGTGTGTGGCGTATGTGTGTCCCCGTAATTTTTTGCCTCCCCCCTTCCCTGTGTCGTAGGTGCAGTACTCACCGTTGTCGTCTGCGCCGGCGTTCGTGCTCCTGGTAGAGGAGCAGGAAGACAATGGCTGGGAGGATGTGTAGTTCCGGTTCCATGCTGTCCAGATTCCTCGTGGAGTGTGTAGAGGTGAGCGTTTTCCCGTTCGTAGTCTGTTTCCGCCGTGTTTTTATCGGCGGGGCTCCCGCCCCGGAAAAGGTGGCGGATTGGTGAGTTGTGATAGGGTGGGCGGTACATTGTCTGCCGCCTGTCTGTTGGCGGTGACCACCGCGCTGCTTGTCTGTACCGCCGTGGCAGTCGGAGTGTTAAAGTGGCGGGCTGTGTCGGCGGTTCCCGCCAGGGTCGGAATTCCATTTTTTTGGCCGCCTGCCTGTTTGCGGGTTGCCCGCCGCTTTAACACCGACCGCCAGGGTTGGAATAACCCCCTGTGTGTCTATTGCTGGCTGTAGGCCTGCTCCTGGGGTTCCTGGGGGAGCTAGGCATATAGTGCATTGTGGGGTCACCAGGCTGGTTAGCTTCAATGTTCTCCTTTACAGATACATTTTATGTATCATGAAAAATTATGCTGTGTGGCTTTTCCATGTGGTTGTGCTCTATGCGGTGCTGCTCCTTCCTGTCTTTCATATGGACTAGATGCCAGTTTTTACTCTGCTTGTTCTTCTCTTTGTTTTTTCCCTACTTTGGGGATTTGCTTTCCCTACACGGCTATATGTGGCACTGGTTATTGCTGTGTTTGCTGTGCTGTATTGTGCTGTATGTGTATTGCTGCAAAAAATCAATTAAAAAAAGTGCTGAAGTGCTTGTGCTCTCTACTTAAAACATGGTAGAATAGGCTTACATGCAATTGTCACGTTTAATTTCCCTTTAAATTCTTAGTAATGCAGTACTGCCTGGACCTAGGGCCTCGTGGGGCTGCAGCACTGATTGTGCCACCTACTTAAGTAGCCCTTTAAATATGTCTCAGGCCTGCCATTGCAGCCTGTTTGTGCAGTTTTAAACTGCCATTTTGAACTGGCAAAATAACCTTTTTGCCAGGCTCAAACCGTCCCTTTTAATACAGATAAGTCACCCATAGAGTAGGCCCTGAACAGCCCAAAGGGTAGGGTGCAGTGTATATAAAAATAGGTCATGTCCTTTTAAGACTTGTGTCCTGGGAGTGAAAAACGTCCAGATTTTTTTAAATTATTGCAAGGCCTACCACTCCCATAGGATAACATTGGAGCTACAGTATTACATTTAATAAGCTGTAAGTTCCGGTTAGTGACAGGTAGACTAGTTGAGTTTGGTTTCTAAAGAATTATAATTAAAAACCTACCTTATTTGTAAAGTTGGATTGTTAACCACAATTATGAAAATGCCACTTTTAGAAAGTTAGTATAGACAACAAAAATCCTATTGGTAGTTAATCAGAATTATGACCAAAATAAACTCAGCGTTGCTTCATACAGTGCAAACAGTGTGACTTCAGTTCCCCTCCTCCATGTCCTGATGAAGACCCCATTTGATGGTTTTAAGTGACCGCAACTTCTGGGTCTGCACCAATAACAATATCCCCCTTGGAGTTCTAAGACATTTCTAGATACCCTTTTTGGCTCAGATTTTGTGTATTACTTCTTGGACAGACAGCTTGCTGGCACATGTAGCACTGCTCAGTTGTATCAAATTTTAATTGTACAGTAACTTTTTCACTTTGCACGACCACTAAAGTCACTTTGTTTGCACTTTATGGAGCAACCTTGAGTCTATGTTGCTTAGAATTTCATGAACATCTAAAAATATACATTATGCAGGAATGACTTGCTCTGGTTGTGTTGTTTCTTTCCCTTCGTTGTTATAGATGAATGCTTCTGGCTGACCTTTATTTAATTTGTTGGTCATAGTTCTGATTAACTACTGACAGGATTTTTGTTGTATATACTAACTTTTACCCAGATCCTGAGGTTTACTGGGTTACCGCATAAGATTTTAATAGACTTGTTAGAAAGTTGGTTTTTATTTTGATCTAACAATGTGGCCTGTTGCGGGGTCACATGTCTAGGCGTAGATGGCAGTTGGATTTTGTGTATTACTCTCAGACCATGAGACAAAGGGAAGATAGGTGTTTGCAGGATGGGGACTCTGAGTTAAAGAGGGGAAGGTGCTGTCACCTCTCACACTTGCACATCACTAAGGCACTGCCTGAGCACTACCACAAAGGCATTTCCACTAGTCTATTTTGATCCCAGACAAGCTGGGGCCAGGACAGGGAGGAAGGGGATGCCTGACACCTCAGTGGGTGCAAACCTCTAGAAGCTTCCTCAACTTCCAAGGGGGCACCAGATATAAATATTGGACCTTGCACCCCAACTCTTCAGTACACTTCTAGACCTGTCGACTGTGAAGAAGGACTGCTGTGCTGCTGAAAGGACTGTTTAAGCACGAACCTCAGAGTGACTCCAAGGGCTAGTTGGCTTCCTGACTAGAGCCTGAGGGATAGAAGGCTCCAACAAACTTGAACCCAGCACCTGGACTCTACCATCTGTGAGTCTTATCCTGTTAAGTATGGCATCCCAGTTCTGGACCATTGTAAGTGGGCCTGAAGGTGCTCTGCCAGCCCATCAGTGGATCCAGCAGAAACAACGCATCTCTTCTGCTGTGAGGCGCAAGACCGAGTAGACTCATGCATTTCCTATTCTGTGTGAACTTTTCTGATGCCATGACTTTGCATTCTTGCCTGCAGCCCCATTGGAACCGCTGCTGCGCGACACATCCCTGATGATGGTCTTCATATTGCAAGCCTCTTACTGACGGCAGCCTTGTCGACAATGCAAGGCTTTGCCCCGCAAGCCCTGCAGCTTCCTCGGAACCATCTACATCACAAACTCCCGGTGACAATGGAGGTCCCCTTATTGCAGCCTTGCATCTCCTTGGAACCAAGCCTGCAAGACACATCTCTGACCAGGACCTTGCTTTGCCTCTGCACAATGCATCCTTGACACTGGACTCTGAAACTTCGCAACCAGGAATTAAGGTATTTTTGTTCAGCTGGCCTAACTCGGTCCCTGTAGCTGGCCCAGGCTCCATCTCGGTCGACCTGAATAAGTGACTTTGTGCTGGTCAAGTGCGATCAGCTATCCATAGTTGGTGCTTTGTGCTTTTTGGTGCTATTTTCACTTGAATCTTTAAAATTGCATATCTCTGGTTCTACTGATTGGATTTTGTAGATTTGGTCTTGATTTATTGATTAAAATGTGATCTCTGATTCTAAATTGGTGTGGGGGTTTTCTTGCATTGTGTTTTAACTTTGCTACTATTTGAAATGCTGCATAATTACTTTACACAGTTCCTCTAAGCTAAACCTGACTGCTCTGTGGCAAGCTACCAGAGTGTTGAGCACAAGTTAATTTGGGAGTTGCTTGTGCAGCAGCCTTAGAAGGATTGTGGTTCCTGCTTAAGTAGGGTTTCACCCCGTCAACTAGTATCCCAATTTCTTACAAAGCAGTGGCTACTACACCACCTGAAAAGAAAAAAAAATGCTAATTTAAATATTGAATTTGAAGACATATTGCAGGGAACAATTGATATAAGTAGATTATGGGGGTCATTCCGACCCTGGCGGTCATGGACCGCCAGGGCCGGGGACGGAGGAAGCACCGCCAACAGGCTGGCGGTGCTTCAGGGGCAATTCTGACCGCGGCGGTAAAGCCGCGGTCAGAAAAGGGGAACCGGCGGTTTCCAGCCGGTTATCCCCTGCCCCAGAGAATCCTCCACGGCGGCGCTGCAAGCAGCGCCGCCATGGGGATTCCGACCCCCTTCCCGCCATTCTGGTACTGGCGGTAAAAACCGCCAGGAACAGGATGGCGGGAACGGGTGTCGTGGGGCCCCTGGGGGCCCCTGCACTGCCCATGCCACAGGCATGGGCAGTGCAGGGGCCCCCTAACAGGGCCCCATTAAGATTTTCAGTGTCTGCAAAGCAGACACTGAAAATCGCGACGGGTGCCACTGCACCCGTCGCACACCAGCAACTCCGCCAGCTCCATTCGGAGCCAGCTTCATCGTTGCTGGGGCTTTCCCGCTGGGCGGGCGGGCGGCCTTTTGGCGGTCGCCCGCCTGCCCAGCGGGAAAGTCAAAATGACCGCCGCGGTCATTTGACCGCAGTCCGGTCTTTTGGCGGTCTCCGCCCGGCGGGCGGCCGCCGCCGCCCGCCGGGGTCGGAATGACCCCCTATCTGTATACAATTCTGATGAACTGAAATATTTGATCAAAGAAAGCGGCCAGGTGTGCAAATGAGTCTCATAATAAGTTTGAAGATTTAGCAGAAGAATTTGGAGTAGAGTTATACAAAAATAGTAGCTTGTGTAAAACAAGCCTTTTAAGTTGGCTGGAACCAATGAGAAAAATGTAATCAAGAACATTAACTGGAAAAAAACAGAAGTCTTGCCCGACATCATGACCTACAACACCAGATCTGAGAAAAATACCAGTTAATAGTACTATTAGGATAAGAATACTAAACAAGTATCTTCAATGCAACGGGGCTCGCATTTGCTCGTGTTGGAGCTATTTGCGTTGTAAACTCATAACCTAACTTTTCTTGCCACACAAATTAAAAGAAAAAAAACCACAGCGCGATCGCACTATGTAAAATGCAGCACGATCACGCTAAAATTTAAAATGAAAAAACAGAGCGCGATCGCGCTATGTAAACCCCAGCGCGATTGCGCTGCGGGGAAAATTAATAGATAAAGTAGTCCAGAAACCAGGCTCAAAACATCGAGCCTCTTATGTTTCTAGTAGTTTACCGGTGTTGTGTAGGCGGGCTAAACACCGGAAAAGCCATGACGTATGCATGCCTTTCACAAATGAAAGCAAGCAGATTTTAAAGAGCAACCCCAGGAACCAATGAAAGAGACTGACGTGACCTGGGTGTGTGGTTTGAAGCCGAAAGAGAGATTACTTTATGAACAGAGCGCTTTGCGCTTGCCCATAAACAAGGGTGGGAGTACAACACTTTTTTCGATCAGCCTTTCAAAAACTGAAAGTAATAAAAAGTATACAAACAACTAAAATCCATGTTCTCTACAGGTTGAAGTTCAACAAAAAACATTTTACTAGTCTTTTTTTCCCTACCTCCAGATGTTTCCAGCTTTAACCACTTGAAAAGCACTAAACAAATCAACAAAAAGGCTCGAAAGGTAAGAATTGTAATAAAATTATTTTATAAATTTGAAATAAAACACTAAACGTAATTATTTTTTAAACCGTTTTAGATTATTAACATGGAGTGCACACCTGTAGCTAACCACATCATTCACAGAAGAGGAAATATTTATCTCACATGAGCTCTTTATATTTTGAAGAAAGTAACATTTACGCCCGTGCTCACTGAAAATGCGCAAACTATTCTTCATGTAAATGCGTAGGGAGGGTGAGAGCTTTAGGGGCCACATTGGGATGCTCTCACACACCAGACCCATTCTGCTTCAGCCATAGAAACAAAGGCTAGGTAGAGAGTAAAAGAAATACAATGTATAGCTAGCACTGCCAGGGAGTCCTCAGGAAACATCTTAACCCCTTGGGTGTCCAGGACTAGCTGGTCTAGCGCTTCCCCGTGGACCTTCCTCCTCCCTCCTCTGGGCAGGAATGGAAGGGGAATCGCTTCCCCTTCCACCCCTGCCCCCAGTGACGTCTAATGATATCAGCGTGCATCCTCATCAAAGGCCGGCCCCATTGTTCTGGAAGCTCAGCTTCCGGCGCGATGGGGCAAGAAATGAAAGCATTTCTCTTCTGATCGGGGTTGGGGCGGGCAGAGAGACATGAAAGGAAAGGCTTTTCCTTTCATGTCTTTCTGAGCATTTCTGCAGCCTGATGGTAAAGCGATCGGGCTGCAGAAATGCCCACTAGAAATCAGGGAGTTTTTTTTTTGTGGTAATTGCCATGGGGGGAGGGACTGTTGGACACGGATCGCTCCCCTGGTGGAATTATTTTTTTATTAGGTCTTTTCTGCCCCCCTGGAGTCAGATCGGCCTATTTTTATTAGGCCAATCTGCCCCTGAGGAGGGCCGAAACCGCTAGGCACCCGGGATTTTTTTTTTTTTTTTACAGATGTGGAGCGACCCCTTAGGCAAGGGTCGCTCCCTTGGGGGGGGATTTATTTTATGCCATTTCTACCCCCTTGGGGGGCATATAGGCCTATTTCTAGGGATTGGTGTGTGTGTGTTTTGTTTGGTGGGGGCAGCCCCTTGGGCGAAGGTCGCTTCCATGGCGCCACATTACTGTTAGCCATTTCTGCCCCACTTGGGGGAAGATTGCCCTATTTTTGTAAGGCCCATCTGCCCCAAGGGGAACATAAAGCCCACTAGACACTAAGAAAGAATTTTTCAATAAGAGAAAAGAGGGTGGGACTATGGCCATACCTCCACCCCAAATAAATGGGGACAAAGTTGTTCAGATGGGGCAATTACCCCCCGATCCGCTCTCTGGGGGGGGCAGAAAGCCTACTAGATGACAGGGAATTAAAAAAATAATAATAGTGGGGTGGTGGATACCAACCAGTCTGGGCATGGTGGTATGCCCCCACCCCAGCTGAAGGGGGTAACAGTCTTTCACCCCCCCCCTTCCGGCACACCAAAACATCTTATCACAATGGCAAGCAAGAGGACATTTGATTATCTTTGATTTTTGATTTTACATTTGAGCCATGAGAGCTTGTCTAACTCTGAAAATCGGCTCACTTGGAATGGTGAGGGCTGCGCTTTTTGGACTTTGGGACGCTGCCATGTAGAAAAATTTACGAGACCTAGACACATCTGAAAACTAACCGTCTGGGTGAGTCCACCATGGTGGTGTGCTTCACATGCACCCCGCACCATATTCTAACCCACAATATCCTGCAAACCCCAAACTTTGCTTGAAATCACACATTTTTCCCACATTTTTGTGATGGAACCTTCCGAAATCTGCAGGAATCCACAAAATTCCTACCACCCAGCATTGTCACATAAATACCGATAAAAATTCTGCCCCACTTGTCAGCCTAAGAATGTTTTTTTTCAAACTGCCCTTTTAGACCCTCTTTGGTTCCCCCTCAATTTCGACATATTTTTGGCTCTTCCCTGTCACAGGACCTTGGCCCACCTACCAGGGGCAGCTCCTCCATGAGGACGGAAGAGCGTCACCCCCCCCAAACCCAGCCAGCAGCAACCGCTGCAAATCCTTCCACAAGGAAGGGATAATAAACTGTGAAAGAGGCGGGGCATTGGGGGTGACGAGTAGAGGGGAGTGCACTGTCCCCTCAGAGTGCTTGTGTGTTTGGCCGGCTTTCTCGGGCCGGCCAAACACACATGCGCGCAGGGCTCTCTGCAACCCAGCAACACAGTTGCTGGGCTGGAGAGAGCCTGCACAGGTTCCCAGTTTGCCTGGGAGTGCCCTGGAGCAGAGTTATTTTTTTTTAAATTTATTTTAAAAAAATGTTATTAATCCCCCTTCATCCCCCCCCCCGCGCCACTCCGCTTCACCACCAGGGACCCCCGCAAGGCGCAACTGCCACCTACACCAGTAAGGTATCATTTTTATCGGGAGACTGAGGGGAACGTTGGGTGGTAGGAAATTTGTGCTGGTGCAGTGATCCCACACACAAATGTGGGGAAAATTTGATTTTTTTTGTAGCAAAATTTGAGGTTTGCTGAGGATTCTGGGTAAGAAAACACTGGGGGACCCACACAAGTCACACCTCCCTGGACTCCCTCAGGTGTCTAGTTTTCAGACATTTCTGGGTTTGGTAGGTTCCCTAGATGGCTGCTGAGCCCAGAACCAAAATAGCAGGTGCCCCCCCCCTTGACAAAAACAGATAGTTTTGTATTTTGATGTGTCCATATAGTGTATTGGGAGCATATCCTGTCGCGGGCACCAGGCCTACCCACACAAGTGAGGTACCATTTTTATAGGGAGATGTAGGGGAATGCTGGGTAGAAGGAAGTTTGTGCCTCCCCTCAGATTCCAGAACTTTGCTGCACTGAAATGTGAGGAAAAAGTGTTTTTTTGCCAGATTTTGAGGTTTGTAAAGGATTCTGGGTAACAGAATCTGGTGAGAGCCCCACAAGTCACCCCTTTCTGAATTCCCCTAGGTGTTTAGTTTTCACAAATGCACAGGTTTGGTAGGTTTCCCTAGGTGCTGGCTGAGCTAGGCCAAAATCCACAGCTAGGCACTTTCCAAAAAACACGTCAGATTTCAATGTAAATATGTGATGTGTCGGTATTGCATTTCCTGTCACTGGCTTAGGCCTACCCACACAAGTGAGGCACCATTTTTATCGGGAGACTTGAGGGGACACAGAATAAAAGAACACGTTTTTTTTCTCTACATCTTTTCCTTCAAAATGTAAGACAGTTTGTAAAAAAGAAGTCTAGTTGAGAAATGTCCTGTTATTTACATGCTATTATGGGGACCCTGGAATTCAGAGATGTGCAAATAACCACTGCTTCTCAACACCTTATCGTGTGCCCTTTTTGGAAATACAAAGGTTTCCATGATACCTATTTTTCACTCTTTATATTTCACCAAATGAATTGCTGTATATCCGGTATGCAATGAAAACCCATTGCAAGGTGCAGCTTCTTTATTTGCTCTGGGCACCTAGGGTTCTTGATGAACCTACAAGTCCTATATATCCCAGCAACCAAAAGAGTCCAGCAGACGTAATGGTATATTGCTTTAAAAAATCTGCCATCTGTGGAAAAAAATATAGAAGAAAACATGGAGAGAAATGGCACTTTTTTTCACCTCAATTTCAATTTTTTTTTAATTTTAGCTGTTACTTTTTGTCGGAAACCTTTGAAGGATATACACAAATGACCCCTTGCTGAATATAGAATTTTGTCTATTTTTCAGAAATGTTTAGCTGTCCGGGATCCACCACTGGTTTCACACCCATTTCTGTCACTAACTACAAGGAGGCTGAGTCTGTGCTCCCTGGTCAGTGAGTCATTCTGGAAGGTTGGTTCAGTATTTAGCTCACAATGTTGAGATTTAGAGGTATGTTTTGAAAGTGATGTACATATTTGTTTTGCAAATACATGAATAAATAGAGAACTATTGGGAGAGTGAAAAAAAGAGAGACACACAAAAGAGAAAAGGCCTAGATATGTCCTGCAGCTCTTGCTTGTGTTAAGCCTGAATAGGTGTTATATTCACACAGTGCGCATACTCATTTGTTGTGCATGAAGTGCCTGCTACTTATACAAGACAGTCATCTCAAATCAGCATTAGGCAAGTCTGAATCATATAGAAAGCCTTGTGCTGCTTTGTAAGAGACTATTCTCTTTCCCTTCTGTTGTGGCAAAAATGCTATATCAAATATGCCAATATTTTTTATTACCAAGTCTTGCTGTGTGTCAGCACTTTGGATGTATTTGGTCATCATGTTTTTTGTTGTACCAAATGTAATTCATTCGGATAATTCAGTGCAAATTAGTGCTCAAAATTGAGATAGAGGTACAAGACCAAGGAAATAAGTGCTAAAACACTTAAACACACTGGTTTGATCCATTCATGTTGCAAGCACTTGGCCCAGCCACACAAGTGGCGTAGTGTTTTATCAGGGCAAGTGGACGAATGCTGGATGGTAAGAATTTTATAGGTCTCTGTGGTCTGCGGAAGATTATGTAACAGAAATGCACTTAAAATGTGTAATTTTAAATAAACTGTGAGGTTTGCCAGGTAACAAATTGTTGTGGGATCCATGTGAGGCATACAACCATGGACCTTCATAGGTGTCTGGTGTTCAGAACTCTCTGGATTTGATAGGTTTTCCTGAGTGGTCAATGAGCCTGGGCCCAAAAGCAGAAGCTAGCTCTTTTGTTGATGTCACCACATTGCGTTTTAAACCCTTTCTTGTCACATGCACTAGGCATACCTACACAGGTGAGGTACCATTTGTATTGGGAGACATGTGGGAATGCTGGGTGGTGGGACATTTGTGGCTCCCTGTAGATTCCAGTACTTTCACTCACAGATATTTGAAGAAAATATGGTTAGGAATACCTTGTGGGGTCCTGCTGAGGCACACCACACTGGAGTCTCCTGGTGCCTACTTAGCAAAAATATTGGGTGTTGGTAGGTTACCCCTTGAGCCAATGTTCACTTTGCAGTGAAAAATAGAAAATACAAATATTACTGCACACCCATCCACTACTCAAGTGCATACACATACCAGCTGGATTTGGTACCTGGGTGAGTGAAAAGTAAGAAATTTACATTTTATTAACAAGTGATTTCACAAAAATGAAAATGCAAAATTCACTATTATTAATGAGATAATTTAGATTTCAGAATACTGATTTTGTGACTGATAGCTCATGAGCTCCAAAGCAGCGATAAGGCCAAACCGCTTTAGAGGCCATTCATGCACTTTTTACAGGTCACACAAAAAAAACATTTACACCACCAGCTGCGGGCCCAACTCATAACAACACTCACATCAACAAATAGCGCCATTCAAGGGCATTTTACTTTCAGACACCCACAGGACTGACACACCACAGCACCAATCACCCAAATATCAACCAACTTAAAACACACCAACAAGTCACTGGTACATGCAATATCAGCCAGCCAACACTACACACACACATTTCACCAGTCATCTGCCACTACACACAAACAGACTGCCAGCCAAACGCCAGCCACACACACCACCAGCCCAGCGCCAGTCCACACACACTGCCATCCAAGTGCCAGTTCACTGCTAGCCAGGCGCTAGTCTAAACACACCGCCATCCAAACGCCAGTCTGCACTCACCGCCAAGCAAATGCCAGTCCACACACCCACTCAGCAATACACCAATCTTCACACATAGCCAGCTAAAAACCAGTTCACCCCCTCCCATCCACAAGCTACTCAGACATCACCATGAAGCTCCACACCACTATTATTTCTATAACACTCTTTGAATGAACAGATTACACAAACAAAGCACATTGCAGAACATGAAACATTCAATCAAAAACAACACATTATTTTCATTTTGTTTCAAACTTATTGGCTCACGATTACAAATTATCT